>NW_028258294.1:33883828-34185880 GCF_053883595.1 Heterocephalus glaber | reverse complement strand
CAAAGTGGGTGCCATTACTCAGGGAACCCTAAGCCTTGAAGTGAGGGATGTACTTAGCCCAGAGACATGTTCATTGATATATTGCAACTCACACACATCAAATAGTGAATTTAGCAGCATGTACTCCTTGACCCAGACCCACCAAAACTCAGAAAGTCTTAGAGTTGGAAGGGTGAAAAATTCTAGAAGTTTTCTTGCATTAGCCAGAACCATCTTCCGTACATACATGGAAAGGTCTTTTCAAAGATAAAGACCTCCACACATTTGAATCATTTGAATAAGTCTTGGTGATTCAAATTGTCATTTCTTTTTTTTTTTTTTTTTTGGTACTGGGGATCAAACTCGGGTCCCTGTGCTTGTGCAGTAGGCAGTGAAACCACTGAGCTAAATCCCCAGCCCTATCCATTTCTTATTATTCAGAAATTCTTCCTTAGAGTCTTCCAAAATAGAGATCAAACATCTTCTTATTCCATACAATTTTCTTTCTTTTTTTTTTTTTTTGAGACAAGGTCTCACTTTGTGTTCAGGCTGGCCTCAAACTCATGGCGATCCTCCTGCCTCTGCCTCCCAAGTGCTGGGATTACAGGTGTGCGCCACCACTCCCAGCTCCATATAATTTTCTCTGTTGTCATTAGATGACACAAACTACTCTACATATTTTATTTTGTAGTACTGGGGATCAAGTCCACTATGCTGGACACACTCATCCATGAAGCTGTATCTCCACCCTCTGCTCTACAGATATTTTTGCCCCTGGTACCAGGGAAGGAACTCTGGACCTTGCCCTTGCGAGGCAGGCAGGGTGCCACTGAGCTAAATCCTTGGCCCTGCTGTACAGATTTTAAAGGAATGGCTCTTTCAATTTAAAGTGCCTTGGCTGCGGATTTAGCTCAGTGGTTCCCCTGCCTGCCTCGCAAGCGCAAGGTCCAGAGTTTGATCCTCGGTACCAAAAAAAAAAGTGCCTTTACTATACCTCTGAGTACAATCAGCTTTCAATTATTTTTGCTAGAGGGAGGGATCATTGGTGTGAACAACTGAAGTCCGCTAATGTAATTTAGGGAGCAAGTAACATTCCCCACAGCCCTGGGAAGTGGGGCTGGGGGTCCTTGTTCCCTGGAAGGCTTGTGGCTGGAATGAGGGGCAACGCTAGGCTGTGGCAGACCCTGTACATGATGGGTGGAAGAGAAGGGAGGTAGCAGAGCCCAGAGACAGCATGCTATGGGGAGGAGCGCTGGGCTCAGGGACAGAGCCTCGTGTTTGAATCTCAGATCCGCTCTCAGCTGTGTGAGCAAGGGCAGATCATTTAACCTCTTTTCATGAGGAAAATGGAGATAAAATGCCCTCCTAATAGGCTTTTTATGAGAATTAAGTGGATTTTGAAAGTGGAAGTCAAGACAAATGCTAGTTTCTTTCCTCCTATACTGCTTGGGATTCTGCTACCATGGAGAAGAGAATTGAGCTTACACCAGCTGTTCGGGCAGCCATCTGGCTGAGACTACATACAACATAAAGAAATCCTTCACCACCTGCTAATAACTGGGAGTTGAATATAATGACAATATGATTTTTTTTTTTTTTTTTGGTACCAGGGATGGAACTCGGGACCTAGCGCTTGCGAGGCAGGCAGCAGAACCACTGAGCTAGATCCCCGGCCTGAATATAATGACAATAGATAATATTATTTTGACTTATTAATTGTTCAGCATTGATTTTTTTAAAGAAATGTTACACAAACAAGAAATCATAATAACTTAAAAGTGAGGGCCGGGGATTTAGCTCAGTGGTTCTGCTGCCTGCCTCACAAGCTCAAGGTCCCAAGTTCGATCCCCGGTACCAAAAATAAATAAATAAATAAATAAATAAATAAATAAATAAAAGGGCTAGGGATGTAGTTCAGTGTGAAGGTCCTGGGTTAAATCCCTAAGACTAAAAACAAAACAAATAACTAGACATCACACTCTGTTTGATAGGTTTGTTTGAAAAAGAAACAAAGAAAATTGCTCATATCCTTTATTGGCACACATTTGGTAGCAAAGATATTAAACTCAACACATTCATTCAAGAGCCTAGATGTTTATGCTTGAAAATGGGTGGGTGTGTTCAGAAAAATTGTATCCATAGTGATTTTTCATACACATTCACAGTATTTCATAATGGTTAAAAATATGCTTCAGTGTTGTAAAAATTTGCATTTATATCTCTGTGAATGGGCTACTTATTTATTTTCTAAGCCTTTGTTTCTTCATTTATAGAATAGGGATGGATGCTAAAAGAATTTTTTTTTCTTTTTGTGGTACCAGGGCCTTTGCACTGAACTATATCCTTAGCCCTATTTTATTTTGAGACAAGGTCTTGCTAAGTTGCCCTGGTTAAGCTTTAATTCACATCTTCCTACATCAGCCTCTCAGAATGCTGGGATCACAGCCATCACACCTGGTGTAAGGATCAGTTGTACCCCCTAACCCCACCCCTATGCTGGCAATTGAACCCAGAGCCTTTCGCATGTGGGGTGAGCACTCTACCACTGAGCTACATTCTCATACCAGGGTTAGAAGAACTAAAAGGAGAAATTCAGATAAAACATTAGAGCAATACCTAGAACATACATGCCATGAATTTAAATGCTTATTATCTATGTAGTCAGTGTGCTTTCTGTATAATAATAGCTAAAATTCACTTACTACCTTTTATATGTCAGATGATTTCTTAAATTAAATACTCATTCAACCCTTGTAACAATACTACAAGCTAGGTACTGTATTGTTATTACTATATTTCCATTTGACACAAGTTGATGTTAATGCACAGAGAAGTTAAGTAAATTATTCAAAATACCCAGAAAGTAGGGAGTTGAGCCAGTATTCAAACACAGCAATCTGCTTGAATCTAACTTCAGAGTTAGACTCTTATCCTCATACAGTGTGGCTTTTATCTCCTTTGCCTAAAGTATTCCTCTTCCTGGAATACAAGCTCAAAATTCAGCTAAAGAATTACCTCCCCATAGCCTTCCTCAGATATACTCTCCTTTCTTTATACTACATTTTATTCTGTTTCTTCCCATGTCATTGCACACAACACACTCTATTATCACTACTTATCCCTCAAGACAGTTAGCTTCTTGAGGACAGACAATTAGCAAAAGATCCATAGTTGTTTTTTTTTTTGTACAGCGTTCGAACTTGGGACCTTGTGCTTGCAAGGCAGGCAGTGGAACCACTGAGCTAAATCCCTGGCCCACATCCATAGTTTTGTTCATTTGTTCATTCAAAAAACATTCATTGGAGGGGCCAGGAATGAGGCTCAGCGGTGTAGTGTCTGCCTGGCAAGCTCTTGTCCCTGAGTTAGATTCCTGATACCAAAAAACTAAATAAAATGAAAAAAAACAACAAAAAAATTCACTGGAGCTGAGCATGATGGTATGCACTTGTAATTCCAGCTACTCAGGAAGCTGAGGCAAGAGGATTGTAAGTTCAAGGCCTACCTGATCAACTTAGTGAGACCCTGTTAGAAAATTTTTTTAAAAAGTAAAAAGGGCCAGGGATTTAGCTCAGTGGCTCTGCCACTTGCCTTGCAAGCACAAGGTCCCAAGTTCAATCCCCAGTACCAAAAAAAAAAAAAAAAAAAAAAAAAAAAAAGAAAAAGAAAAGAAAAAAAGTAAAAAGAGATGGGGATGTATTTCAGTGGTACAGTGTTTGTGTTGCATGCGCCAGGCTTTGGGTCTAATCGTTTGCACTACAAAAAACCCACATTTATTGAATATCTACTATGAGCCAGACCCTGGGTCAAGTAAATGAGACGCTGTCCCTGCCTTTAAGGAACTTGTGGCTTATTAAAAAACACATAGAAGCTCCAACCCACACCCACATTGTGTTTTCTCCTCACAGCATGCTCAGGGATACATACAAGGATGACTATAATCAGTGCAGCTCACAACAAATACAGGCATATCTCATTTTTCCCTCTAACAGCTGTGGTTCCCAGTATTTACTCTTATGACTGTCCACTATAGCCATCTTGATCCACATTTGAAAAGAAATTGTATAGAGTGAAAATCCTCTTACCAGTTTTGTCAGTATCTGAAAAAGAAACAATAAGCTATTAGGAATATTCCTATCAGCAATTATGATCATTCCTTTGCGCTTGTGGGTTAGGACTCTTCCCTAAATATTTAGGAGGCAATGGATCTTCAAATTCCTTTGCCAGTATATGATGAGCTGCTAGGGGCCTCATGTTCTACATTAAATATCTGATGGCTATTTGCAAAAGTGGTTGCTAAGGACACCTCCAGATAGGCAGCACAGTGGAAAGTGAATTAGCACAGTCTTGCTTCTGAACACAACAGTGGTCCCTTCACGTCAGAGGAGCTAATTGAACAGAGAGGCTTCCAGTACTGGGACACTGTGGACTCTACTGCTGTGAGAGAGAAAGCAAGTCCAGGCCAGGCACACTCGTATGCATGTGCACTCATGGCCACACACATTCAGAGCATTCAGACACGAGATTCTGAATGTGCATCCAAACACTGTCTGGAGGCTTATCCAGGGTCACCCTGTACGTGCATTCTGGCTGGCCACACATCCTGTACAAAATTGCACAGCAAATAGAAATGCAAACAAATGAAAACTGTTGATATTTTCAACTGAATTTAACGGTCTCAGTTTTTCTTTTGAACAGTTATGACTCATTTCTTACAATCTTTGTCAATTTCCTCTCCTGGGCTAGATTTATAAGGAAAAGGCAAAGGAAAATAGTAGAAACCCCTTTTACTAGTCTTTGTAGGAGCTCTGTAGGAGAAAGCTCCACTCACAAATACAGTCAATTCTGAGGAATGTGTCAAAGGGGGCTTTGTCATTATGTGAAAGTCACAGAGGGTGCTCACACAAACCTAGATGCTGCATACCTAGTGACTGCATACCTAGTCTATATGGTATCCCCTTTGCTCCTAGGCTATACACTTGTACTGCATGATACTGTACTGAATACAGTAGACAACTGGAACACAATAGTATCTGTGTACCTAAACACACCTAAACAGAAAAGGTACAGTGAAAATACTTAGTGATAGTCATTTTTCAGCTTTGCTATAATCTTATGGAATTACTGTTGTATATTTGGCCACTTGTTGACTGAAACATTGTTATTGGTGCTTGGTGGTACCAAAAATTTGGAGTTGATTTTTTAACAAAGAAAGAAAACATATCTTACCTTCCTGTCCCCAAGTGCCAACTGGAAAAAAAGAAACAGAGTTAGCAAATGTTGTGATTGCCTGCAATTTCAAGCAGAAAAATGACTGTGGTTCATTCTGACCATTAATGAAGCACTAAAGTCCTCCCAACCACTGATGCACTACAGTGGTTTCTATAACTCAGAAGAGTTACGTTAACTGTTGAGTGTTGACTAGGAGTACCTGGTCAATTTTGGAGGAGAGAAAGCAAGGGAAATCTTGCTTTGAACCTGAATACATGGTATTTGAGCAACAGAAGTTAGAAGAAAAAGTAGGGGCTGCTTTTTGGATGACTAGAAAAATAGCAAAAGAATTTTGCAATTGCTGGGGATTTAGCTCAGTGGTTCTGCTGCCTGCCTTGAAATCACAAGGTCCTGAGTTTGATCCTTGGTACGAAAGAAAGAAAGAAAGAAAGAAAGAAAGAAAGAGAGAAAGAAAAAAAGAATTTTGCAATCAAGCCTCCATTTTGAAAATTGGTCTCTGACTGAAAGAAAAAGAAGCTCTGGACTGGGCACAAATGTTGAGGTTCTAGTTCCATCTCTGACTCCTTCTAGGTTGATGGCTCAGTTTTTCCATTTGTTTTCTGCTTGAGACAGAGGCAGAAATATTTGAAACTGATTACTCATCAACTAGAGCCTATACAGTGAAGAACCTGATTATATTTCTTCTGGGCCCTCCAGAGTCCCCTCAATAATGACATTACAGTGACCAGCTTCCCTGGCATTACCTGAGAGTTTTCTGTGTACCAATAGCCTATACCCTGGGTGAGACATTCTCCCAGCCCCAGAGCAGACTGAGCACTTTCTCATGATGCTAAATTTCTAGGGATGCTTGGGTCTTTGATATGTCCTCTTTTTTCCTTTTTCTTTTCTTTTCCTTCCCATTCCTTTTTGCTTTGCATTGCTTTGGCTTTTCTTATGAAGAGCTACTTTATACCACTGGTCTCTAAGAAAATGCCTGACTAATCCCTGCAGGAGTCACATTTCATCCCTTGAGACTCAAAGTATATTCTTTGCCTAGTCACAGATTAATGCACCTGGGAGCTTATTAGAAATGTGGAATCTCAGTCCTGAAACAGAAGCTGCATTTTAACAGGGTCCCTGGGTGATTTGAGTCCATATTAAATCCTGAGAAACCCAAGCAGGAAGTGGATACGTAACGGCTGTGGCTCTGAGATAGGAGGCTCAGCTATAATGGTATTTTCTAGCTCTTTGAAACAAAATTATCATGAGCTGTTTTGCCTTATACAGTGCAGCCATCCTGAGCAACACTGATCATCCAGATTACCTCCAGCACTAACTAATCATATTATTTCAAATAAGTTACTTACCTTATTTGAGTATTAATTTTTTTCGTGTGTAAAACAGAGAATATAATGCCTTTCTTCTAAGGTGGAGGTAAGGATTAGATAAGTTAACATGAGTAAAGGATTTTTCTTTAGGCAATATTAGCACTCAATAAGGGCTGGGGATGTGGCTCAGCGGTTCTGCACCTGTCTGGCAAGCGCAAGGTCCTGAGTTCGATCCCTGGTACGGGAAAAAAAATTAGCACTCAATAAGTGGCGCTTTTTAACATTATTTATTTCATGTGAGATATTCAAGTGCTCTTGGTTATTCATCAATTTATATCCTACTTTGCTTCAAAAAAGACTAAGTTAATTAAAAGCTCTCGGTCACCTGAAAAAGGACTAAAAACTATGAAGTGTTTAATTATATCAAAGATACTAAATTTTCTATACTCTGTGCAGAGTTTGGGTGCAACTACTTAGTCTCCTCAAAGCAAAAAGTGGAGCTTAGATCTTCTGATCTCTTTTGTGTTAGTTCTTAAGGGCTGGGTGAGTTTACTGACAGACGGGCTTGTTCTTGGAGGCAGAGAGACTTCTTTGCTCTCGATTGATGTGATCATCCCAACTGCTTTTCTTTGGCTGTTCCCTGAACAGTCTCCCATGCACCTGGACACATTTCTTTTGTTTGCCTCCATCTTCAATCCCCGGTCTAATGGTAGCACAAACAGTTCCTTATATCTTCTGGTAAATGAGGCTCCTTAGCATTCCTGGGGTGCATCTGGTAAGACCCTGAGCTTCCAGTGTCTGGAGAAACCACCCTCCTTCATTCCATCCCACTCACCTGACAGTAGGCAGAGTCCCAGAACCCTCCAGAGAGTGCTCGACTGCATACTTCTTTCACTCACTGGATGCTTGCTCGATTAAGATGGCGGAGGTAAGTCAGTTTATTAATTCTGAAAAGGAAACCAAGACATTTTCAGAAAAGGACATTTTCAAAACATGTGCTGGATACAAGTTCCTGGGGTCTTTGTTCCCAATCCTAGGATGAAAAAGGGAGGTGCTCTAAGGAGAGACTCACCATTTTCTGAAGCAGACATCTGAGGCTGGGAAGGGAGGCGGGTTTCTGTACCCCACACAGGAAGTGTTGAGGGGCCTCGGGGCCCGGGGATTCTACGTCACTTGGCAATGTTCAAGGCAGAGGCCTCCACTTGGATGGGCTGAGGAAAGCTGGACCCCACAGACTTCACATAAGTATAAGCAAGAGGATTCTGGCAAAACCTGAAGGTGTTATGATAAGTACCTGCCATTTAGTTGCCTGTGCCATGCACAGTGTCCCTAGCATCTGCTTTCACAGATGCTCCTTCCTCCCATAAGCTGTGACAGGAAGAGAGAGAGGTGCACTGAATATTTGTTTTCTTCATGGTGCGCCTGGCATGTGACAGCAGGATGGACCCATCTCATTAAGAAGATAGTTTGGTTTGAAAATATGTGTTTGTTTAAAACATGAGATGCCATTTTCCCCTATAATCTTTGCCAAAATGCTTAAAAATACAATACTCAATTTTAGGAAGGGTAAAAGTCTCAAATCTACTTGTCTAAGGGTTAGCTGACACAAGCTTTCCTTGTTTTTAAGCATGCACTAATCAAAAGCTTGCTATATCCTGGAATTATGCTAAGGGCTTTACTAACATATCTCATTTAATCCTCAAAACAATACTCCAAGCTAGGTATTATTTTTATCCCCATTTTATGCTGAGCAAACCAAAGCTCAGACAGTTTATAACTTGTTGTGGATTACAAAGCAAGAACTCTAGAAAACATTTGGGCATACTTGACTTACTTGGCAAATATGTAATGTCTACTGTACTCTGCTCTAGTTTTGTGGTGGGTGCTACTATTATAACAGTAACAGGATAGATAGACCCTGTCGATGGGTTGGGGATTTAGCTCAGTGGTTTCACTGCCTGCTGCAAAAGCGCAAGGACTCGAGTTCGATCTCCAGTATAAAAAAAAAAAAGATAGACCTTGTGGAAAAGAAAGGCAATGTGGGCATGAAACAGCTGTGGGAGTGAGAGAGGGGAGCCCAAAATTCGAGCACGGTGGTGCACACCTGTTATCTTAGCACACAGGAGGCTGAGACAGGAGGATTACCACCAGGGCCACCCTGGACTACACAATGAGTTCAAGGTGAGACTGTCTCAAAACAAACAAACAAACAAACAAACAAACTCAAAACCAAAGAGAAGGGGGGGCCTGAGACAGTTTGGGAGCAGAGAAAATCTTCCTGAGCAGATAATGCCTAAGCTGAACTGACGGGTGAATAGGGTGAACCAGGTAGAGAGGACAGGCAAAGAATCCAGAGGGAGCAGCATATCTGAAGCCAGAGATAAGAGAAAAGGCAAGTCCAGAACATCAGGCAACAGAGAGGAGAGAAGGAATGGCAAGAAGTAAGACAAGGAACTCAGTGGGGGCTGAGGGAGGGATTCATGAGCCATGTTATGGATTTTTATGGATTTTCTGAGGGCATGGGAAACAATTGAAGGGTTTTAAACAGAGGAGGGACAGTATCAGAATCTTTAAAGTTTTTAAACAAAAAATGTTCTACTCATGGAAGTAATATATGCACGTGTCAAGAACAACAAAGAATACAGGAGGGCTAAATACCAACTGTCCCTCCCCCACCTCGCCTCACCCTATGCTTCTTCCTAGAGAACACCACTTCTTAAAACATTTCTTCCTCCTCTCCTTCTTCCTCTTCTCTTTTCTTGGTGGTTACCTTCATATTTCTAAGTGTATCAGTGTTATCAGTTGAGTTCTCTGGAAAACACAGCTTGAATGGAGATTTGTGTGCAGCTGGCTTGCGGAGGGAGGGCAGGATCAACACCACCCCTGAGGGAAGTGGGGAGGGTAGGGAAGTGAATCTGGGGAGAGAGAGAAAGCGAACTGCATGAGATAGCAACAGAGGTCTCAGTCAACACCATGGGAGTTCTCAGGCTATCATGGCCCTTCAGTCTTTCTGAAATGAAGCAAGGGACACACCATCCACTTGTTAGATGTGAACCGTTCCCAGAGACAAGTGTGAACTTGGGTAAGGCAGCTGCTTTTGCCTGTGACAGGGCTCAACTGTGATCCTCAGGGGACAGCAATCCCAGCAGCTGGGGGAGTGAGCGGTCCTGAGGGGGCACCTGGATGGTGCCATGTAGCATCCAAACAGTTTACTCCTGCTTTGCTGGGGTCCATTTTCTTCATAGAATAATTTCACCCCATCCTTAAACAGCTGCCTCAGGATTCTGCTTGATCCCTTTACTTGGAGAAGCTTATAAAAGGAAAGTCAATGGGACAAGTGGGACAAGTCCCACTACAGCTGTTCTGGTGGCTCCATCTGATAGTCATCACCTTTGTCCTTTGTTACTCAGTCTAGGTCACTCCCAGCCCCAGCTGGCACCTCTGCTGACCTAAGGGAAGACATAGCTGGAAGAGTCTGAGTCCCTGGTCATCACAGCCTATTCAGGCTGCAGCTACTGCTCTTGCCCACTTACCATCAGCATTGCCTGGTGGGGACCAAGAGGTGTCCAAGGAGCCCTTGGGTTCTATCTATTCTCCCAGCTCCCCGCAGGCCATTTCCTGCTGATGAGGAGAGATGCCCTCTGCTAAGAAAGCAAATCATTTTTTTGCCTTCTGGTCTTTTGGCAGAGGTGTAGCTGTGTACCATGGTTCTAAGGGGGTCACTGGGAGTAATGGTGCTCACTGATGCTCCTATTTCCAATCCTCAGTTCCTGGACACAACGGTTCCACTTTTTGGGAACAGAGTACTATATTACAGTCCTAAGTTTGAGATATACACCACATCCTGAAGGATAGTACCCATCCTAGCAGGCTGTCATTTCTAAATTGATACCTTAGCTATGTCTTTAGAAGGGTAGTCCATTGATCCATCACACTGGCAGCTTGGGGATGCTGTGGTACAGGATAGGACCAACGTATTCCACGCTCATATGTCCACTGGCACACATTTTGGTAAAGTAGCCTGTTGTTATGTATGCAAGATTCAAGGCTGACGGGTCAGACAGCGTGTGAACTCTTGGATAGTAGGGCTAGCTGAGGCCCTGCAGGCAAGAAAGCCAAACCAGTATCACAATATGTCAAATGAATTGAGCAGGCCTATCAAATGAATTGAGTCCTTTTCAGGTTTGGCTTAGAAAGAGTCCAATGTATTAATCACTTCTTGGGCTTTTGGCTAAGAGCAAGTGAAGAGTCCAATGAATTTCATTCACCAAGGGGTGATTGGCTGGCTTCCTTCAGGATGATGCCCAGTCTGGAGCCCAGCCCCTGACTCTGTTTTGGTAGTGGTAGTAGATAGATCAGCTTTGGTGAGTGGGAGCCCACTCTACCACATTCGGGTGTAGCCTCCACCATTGCCACCACAGATGGGCGTTAACCTTTGACACAAAGATTTTCACACTTTATAAGGATTCCCATAGGTCCACACGTGTGCCCCTTCCCCATCCTTCCCTGTCTCCAGTCTTTTACTATTACAAATCATTCATCACTGTCCATGAGTCTCCACATAGTCTAACATTAGGCTGCTTTCCTTTCCACATAAAGTGGATGTCTAGGTGCAGTGCCACAATGTTTTGCCCTTTGGGAGGATTCCCTTCACTAGGGCTCTCAAGGCTACCTCTGGGTAGGGCTGCAGGGCTGCAGCACTCCAATTTGGGCTTCCATTCACATACTGAGCTGACATGTGTCAAAGCTCAGGATCTGTTCCCCTCTGTTGGCTGTCCCAGAGGATGACCCATCATCATCCATGGGTTGAGATGAGAGGAAAGCAGTTTGGATAAGGTAGGCATCTGGGCAGTGCACTATAGCAGCTGCAATTTGTGTCCTTGTATTCACACCTGATCCAGATTATACTCATTACATTTTACAATGGGTTGTTGCTGTACCACCCACTTTGTGACTTGGTGCCTCATTTGTAATGGGCAGTTCTGGCTTAATGGTCAATTGATGTCCTATAGTCAGTCACTTAATTTCTACCAGTTTACCTACTCTGGTAGGTCCTTGTGGCGAAGGACTGTATAATCATTGCTGTATTTTGAACATATGTCATGGTGTTTTAATGGCCTTTCTTATGGAGGACCTGGCTTTTCTTTTAGTTGATTGGTTCTGGATATGAGAATTAGCTCAGCGCTAGAAACTCAAAAGAGAATTGTAACTTTTTATTGAGGAAGCTCACCTCAACTGTCTGCTCATTTAATCTTGGATTTCTTTTGGGAAAACATATACACATTGCCAGATACAGTATGTATAGGATGTACTTACATTAAAAAAATTATTATTTAGAGCCAGGGATTTAGCTCAATGGTTCCGCCCCCTGCCTCGCAAGCACAAGGACCCGAGTTTGATCCCCAGTACCAAAAACAAAAAAAAAGAATGCCATAGACTGTTGTAGTCATTTCCAAGATCCCTGTGAATCAGGTCTCTAAGTTGCCACTTAGACCTTATGGCCACCTTACTTTGGAAGTTAAATGTTGCCATTTCTTCTCTGGGACCCTATTGTTCCCTTTTTTCTGTTTTGTTTTAATTTTTTTTTGATACAGGGTCTTAATACGTAGCCCAGGCTGGCCTCAAACTCACAGTTCTCTTGTTTCATCCTCCTGAGTGGTGGGATTATAAGCATTTGCTACCATACCTGGCCTCATTCCCATTATTAACTAGGGAGCCAGGTCTGTGGTGGAACTTGGCCTACAGAAAGTGGCCAGTGCTGAGCTTCTCCATAATGTTGGTGCTCCAGCAACAGAATGCTCTTTGCTGATCCTCTAAGTATCTGCCAAGGGACAGAGTCAGCTGGTAGGTTTCCCAGAATTATATAGCAGATTCAATCTAGCATGCCCAGTGCTCTGAGCTTCTTCAGTCTTTTGTCCATGTTGGCATGGCAATTCTGAGTCTCTACTTCATTTAGTGTGGGCCACCACTTTCAAAAGCATAGGCCTTAAATCAACTCCCCAGAGCCTGTATCAGGTGTTATATTTCCCCGGTCACAAGAGAGTGCCTCACAGTGACAAAGCCTTCTCTATCTGGCTTTACATTCTTCTACTAGACTCATGTACCACTCAGAAGTAAACTCATCTGCTTCTTGTCAGTCAGGTCTGGCAACTACTTTGGCATATTAATCTCCCTTCCCATAGCAGGCCCAGGACTTTCTTGGTTGAGTCATCTTGAGATGTGAATCCAGTGACTGATCTGATGGCCAGGAGAGGAATGAAGGCAGATGTTAAGGAGCCTTAATGATGTCTTTTGAGGCACTTTTTTACATGAGGCCTCATGGATTAGGGAAATCTGGAGAGTCAAGGGTTTCAATCATGTTTGACTGGTCTCAGGGTCCCTGTTCTTCCTTATTATGGCCCTGACTTTGGCATAAGACACTCACAGGCTGATAATTTATTTATCCTTCTCTGAAATTCTTCTACTTTTCCAATTAGGACTTGTGCCTGAGCTCAGTATGCCTGCTGGCTGGAAGAGATGAAGTCCTCCTTAAAAACTGTAGCGGGAGATGGAGCATGTTTATCATTATGCTCTGCTTTAATTTGGTGATGAAGTGACCTGAGCCTGTCTTCCTCTCTTCTCCTTCCTCTCCTTTTCTCCTCCCTGTCCTTCTTTTCTTTCTCCTCCTTTGGTATTTTCACCCCTTTGCATTTCCAGTTAAATTCAGAATCAGTTTGGCAGTTCCACTAATGAAAAAAATTGTTGAAGGCTAGGGATATAATTTGGTGGTAGAATGCTTGCCTAGCATGCACAGGCCCTTGGTTTGATCTTCACAAGGATGTGCACACACAGACACACACACAACCCTGCAGAGTTGGAATTTCTTTTATGAATTTTGTATTAGTATTACATTGAATCTGGAAATGAGTTTGGGGAAAATTGACATGTTTAATGACTGTGTATTCCATTCTGTGAACATGGCATTTAGTACTGCTTTCAAAAATATTTTATGGCTTTCTGTGTAGAAGTTTTGCATCCTTTTTTTGGGTAGAATTAGGCCTAAGCATATTATGTTTTTGATGATATCATAAATTATATTTAAAACTTTTCATTTCCTATTTGATACAAGTGTGTGGAAGTACATTGGAATGTAGTAAATTCTGATTAGGGTTAACCACAAGACAAGAAGATTACCCCAAATTTGGAAGGCAAAAGTAAAGTAGTAGCTGTGCTTACTCTAAAGATTATGTATGTCAGGCCTTTTTGCAGCCCAACTAAATTTTTGCAGATGTGCTGGTCAGTGTGTGTGTGTGTGTGTGTGTGTGTGTGTGTGTGTGTGTGTGTGTGAGAGAGAGAGAGAGAGAGAGAGAGAGAATAGGCTCCAGTTGATCTTTATGGGTTCCAGTTTCCTTTCTTTTTCCCGCTTCATTCGATCTTTCCCTCCTATGAGCAGGTGGCCAACACCAGTTGCAGCACACATAGACTAATAGACATTTTTACAGCTCAATTGTGTAAGATTAAACCTCTAAAATAAATCCTTTATTCTACATCATTCCTATGCTTCTGCTTCTCTGATCAAACCTCAAATATCTCCACATTTTATTTCTAAATTATGGTGGGTTTTCTAGGTGCACAATCATGTCATCTGCAAATTTTTCTAATGCTTATATCTTTAGATTTTTTTTTCTCCTTGCTTTACACCTCCACTGTGGAATGATGGTGAGAATTTGTTTTTTTTTTAATGGTACCAGGGATCGAATTCGGGACCTTGCGCTTGCAAAGCAGGAAGCGGAACCACTGAGCTAAATTCCCGGCCCTGATGGTGAGAATTCTTGACTCAGTCCTGATCTCATTTCCTTATCAGATATGGTGTTTGCTGTCTGTTTCCCCTCTTCTTTTTGTACAAATATTTTTTATCATGTTAAGAAAGTTCCATTCTAAAAAAAAGTTCCATTCTATTCCTAGTTTACTAAGTAAGAGTTTTATCATAAGTAGTTTTGAATGCATTAAATGCCCTTTCTTTTTTTTTTTTTTGGTACTGGGGATCAAACTCGTGTTCTTGCGCCTGTGCAGCAGGCGGTGAAACTATTGAGCTAAATCCCCGGCCCTAAATGCGCTTTCTTTCTTTTCTTTTGGTACTGGGGATCGAACTCAGGACCTTGCGCTTGTGAGGCAGGCAGTGGCACCATTGAACTAAATCCCCAGCCCAAATGCCTTTTTTTTTCTGTAAGACAATCAATGATATTTCTACTTTATTCTGTTAGTTGGTGAAGTATATTATTTATATTAAATTTTGTTTTTAATATTTTTCATGTAATTTGTGTATGATTTTCCTTTCTTGAATATCCTTGTTAAACAAGTCTTGGTATCAAGGTTATGCTAGCCTCTTCAAAGTTAGTGGGAAAATGTTCTCTCTTTTTAAACTCTAGAAGAATTTTATGCGATTATTTCTTTCACTGACTAATTGGATTGGCTGGTGAGGCTCTCTGGGCTCTGGAATTTCTCTATGTGAAAATTTCTTTATTTCTCTATTTCTTATGTGAAAGTTCTTTCCTAATACACAAGGTCTCTGATGTTGATGGTTTGGTTTGTAATTTCTGGACTTTACAATGATGCAAAAATGATACATATGCAGTAGATATGATACTTCAAGTTTTAAATTTTGGCATTTTCCTGAGCTAGTGATAAGCAGTACCAGCCCCATGATGATAAAGCACTCTACGGTGCTGTGTGGCCAGCATGTTTTGGGTATGTTTGTATTTTCACATTCTGTATGTGTGTGTTCAGGAGATACTGAACACTGTATTATAAGATGGGCTTTATGCTAGCTGATCTTGCCATCTGCAGGCTCATATAAGTGTCCTGAGCATGCCTGAGGTAGGCTGGGCTGAGCTATGATGTTTGGTGGGTTAGGTATATTAAACATAGTTTTCCCTATATCATGTACAGGTGGTACAAATTCCCTATGATGAGTGTTATCATTATGCATATCTAAAATGTACCAATAAACGTTTCGCTTAAAAAAATACTTTTCCCTAGTGATACTTTAAATTTGCAATGGGCTTGTCAGGACATAAGTTAAGGAGCATCTTTATGTATATATTTGGACCTATAAATAAGTACTGTTTTGGCTGCATTCCATGAATTTTAATATGTTGTATTTTATTTAATTAAAATAATTCTCATTTCCATTTATTTATTTATTTATTTATATTTATTTTGGTACCAGGGATGGAACTCGAGGCCTTGTGCTTGCAAGGCAGGCGGCAGAACCACTGAGTTAAATCCCTGGCCCCTCATTTCCATTGATTTATCTTTGACCTATGAGATATTTTGAAGTAGGGTTGGGGATTTAGCTCAGTGGCATTGTGCCTGCCTCCAAAGCACAAGGGCCTGAGTTCAATCCCTGGTACCAAAAAAAAAAAAGTGAAGTATATTGGTGGAATTAGCATAACTATAGATATTTAATTTAACAGGGCACACAAAGGTTTCAGAAATAGACCCTAACACATATAACCAATTGATTTTCAATGAAGGTGCCCAACAATACAAGGGAGGAAAGGTTATCTTTTTCAACAGATGGTCTTGGAAAAACTAGATAGATAACTGTGTGGAAAAAACATGAACTTCAACCCTTACCTCAAGCCATGTATAAAAATTAACTTGTGATGAGTAACATCTAAGACTATGAAACTTTTCAAAGAAACTGTAAGGTAACATCTCTATGACTTTGGAGTAGGCAAAGATATCTTTTTTTTTTTTTTTGGTACCGGGGATTGAACTTGGGATGGTGCACTTGTGCGGCAGGCGCCAGAACCACTGAGCTAAATCCCTGGGCCTTAGGCAAAGATATCTCAAAGAAGATACACAAATAATAATCATAAAAGGAAAGGAGAATAAATTATACCTTACTGGGATTTAAAACATTTGTGTTTCAGAAGACTCTGTTAAGAAAATGAAAAAGTATTGGGTGTGGTGGCACACACCTGTAATGCTAGCACTTGAAAGGCTGAGGCAGAAGGGTCCTTGTAAGTTTGAGGCCAGCCTGAACTACATAGCAAAACCTGTCTTTAACAAAAAAACCAAAGCAAAACAATAACAACAACTATATATATATATATATATATATATATATAGAGAGAGAGAGAGAGAGAGAGAGAGAGAGAGAGAGAGAGAGAGAGATCATGAGATTAATACAAGTTACCTTTGGCCTCTAGAATTACAAGAGGTGCTCAAAGTGGTGGCCATTAGCTTCTAGACATTTATCAGTACGATGAACTGCTGCTTGGGTAACCTTGGTCACTGAGATGACTGCACATGCATTTTCAATTTCTTCTCTAAGGTTCAGAAGTGTGGTGGCTTTTCTGTGATATATGACATTCTCCAGGGTTCCCCATATGAGGGTATCACCATCTGTTGAAAAAACATCACACTTTTTTTCTTTTCCTGAAGTATGTATACATTTTTTCTGGACTCTATATACATATATATTGGAAAGAAACAAAGAGATTGCTGGGGATTTAGCTCAGTGGCACCACACCTGCCTCGAAAGTGCAAGGCCCTGAGTTTGATTCCCCGTACCACAAACAAACAAACAAAGAGATAAAAGGGAACCTACAGAATAAGATATACTTAGGAAACATTAGCCAATTACACATTTTAGACCTCATTTGTACCCTAAGTCAAATAAGTAAGCAGAAGATATTTTATCACCTTTAACACAATAAGCCTTCTGTATTGTTGGATTCTGCATCTACAGATTCAACCAATAGCTGATTGAAAATTATTAGAAAAAAAAATGCATGAACATGAACAGACTTTTCTTCTTGTTATTATTTCCTAAACAATACAGTGTTAGGGCTGGGGATTTAGCTCAGTGGTTTCGCTGTCTGCTGCACAAGTGCAAGGACCCAAGTTCGATCCCCAGTACCAAAAAAAAAAAAAGAAAAAAAAAAGCAATACAGTGTTACACCAAATAGGTATTATAAATCATCTATAGATGGTTTGAGTTACATGGGCCAATATGCATGGAATGTATGCAAATGCCATGCCATTTTGTATAGGGATTTGAGCATCTTTGGATTTTGTTATCTGGGATTTTGGAACCATTCTTTCATGGATGCAGAGGGAGGACCATAACTAGAAATTTTAATACTGGATATTTGATATATAGGAGATATTAATTCTTTTTAGATGTGATAATGGCATGGAAATGTTAAGATAATAAAATGGGAGGTTGTTAGACTGGGGTGGCTGTAATACTCTGGGTTCCTACTAAGCAAACTAAAACCTAACTCTGTTTAATTTCTTTTTTGGGGGGGGACCGGGGATTGAACTCTGGGCCTTGCGCTTTTAGCAGAAAAAGCTTTTCTTTTCTTTTTTTCTTTTTTTTTGGTACTGGGGATTGAACTCGGGACCTTGTGCTTGCGAGGCAGGTGCCAGAACCACAGAGCTAAATCCCTGGGCCCTTAATTTCTTATATATGAAAACCAGCCACTCATGGATGGCTAACTGGGGATTAGTCATATTAAACTTAAACTTCTCACTGCATGGTTCAAATAAGACAATTGCTCAAATTGTTACCAACCAGCTAATTTTTTGCTCTGTTTCCACAGTCATGCTAAACAATCCTTCTCCTTCTGCTCCTTCAAGCAGGGTACCAACCACTTCCAGCTGGGAGCTGCCCAATTCATGAATTACTGTCTGCTCAAATAAACTCTTTAACTTTTTAATGTGCCAGAATTTATTTTTTGACGTGTTTTTTTTATTATTCATTTTTGTTACTGGGGATTAAACCCAGGGCCTTCACACTGAGCTACATCCCAAGCTCCTTTTTTTGTTTTTTATTTTGAGACAGAATCTTGATTTGCTAATTTGCCTAAATTGAGTTTGAATGAATTTGTGATCTTCCTGCTTCAACCTTCTAGAGTGCTGGGATTACAGGTGTGCACCACCACACCCCCCTCCAAAAGTTATGTTTATGTGCTAAATTATATGATATCTTCAATTTTCAAAATAATATTGGGTGGGTAGATGAAGTCATAAATGAAAAAGGCTAACCATGGCTTGATGGTAATTAGGGTTGGGAATAATTACATTTTTGTTTACATTTTGTATACATTTGTATATGTTTAGAATTTTGTCTACATTTTGTATATGTTTAGAATTTTTTTGTCTACATTTGTATATGTTTAGAATTTTTCATTGTGAAAAGCTAAAAAATGCCTTTGATTTTGTGGAGCTCTGTGTGAATTCATGAGGAGGATTCAAAATAGAGAATGAGCCCCCAGATTGAGCTCTAGTTTTTCTGCTTATTTTCTAGCCAGTGTGAGCTGGGTAGCTGGGTAAATTACTTCATCTGTGTCATGCTAATTTCCCCCATCTGTAAGAGTAGTGAAAATTAAGTGATATCATGTATTCAAATGCTTTTCAAAGACCTTGGCATGGGCCGGGGATTTAGGTCAGTGGTTCCGCTGCCTGCCTCGAAAGCACAAGGTCCCGTGTTCGATCTCAGGTACCAAAAACCAAACAAGCAACAACAAAGACACGTGGCAGGTCCTATTATCCAGACTGTGAGCTCTTTGAAGTCAAACATGACATCTTTGAATATTTTCTTAGCACAGTGTTGGGCACATAACAGACGTCCTTTAAGTATTCAGCCTCGGTTTTCATGTTCAATTAAAACAGTATTTTTAAATAAATGAATGAATGATGTTCCAAATTCTGTTTCAGATCTCAACAGTATACCATCCTTGATCATTTAGTCAACAATTAAATTTACAATGAATAAGTGAATGAAAAGTAGGTGACACATTCTGAAAATTATTAATTAATGTAATAGTTTAATTTCACCTTGTTACCCTTGCTCAGATAGAATCTATTATAATATGTTATAGATTCTCTTTGCTCTGCTCCTTTAGCGGTTGTTTCTAGGCTGAAGAGAGGAAGGTGGGAAGCACTTGTTCAGTAGAGTTATCTTGAGCCAAGCCAGAGCCGGGACTGAGTTTTAGGTCTTTTCCTTGTAGCATCTTTAGGCCCACCAGAGGGAGCTCCACACTGCTAGAGTCGCGGAGGTCTGGGTTACACAGGAGCCATTCACTCATTTAGCAAATGTGTTATTGAGCCTAGCTAGTGCGCTGTATGCCTAGCATTTTCAGGTGTAAGACTTGGCTTCTGCCCTTATGGGACGGACTCAGCTACGAGCGGGGGCTGACTTGTGAATAATAACGAGGTGTAGGTGTAGCGCAGCCAGGCCTATCATAAAGCGTCACAAGGGAACGGTTAACTCTGAATCTGGAGTCAGGGAAGGCTTCGCAGAATGTGAGTTTACTTTGAAAGACAAATACAGTTTGATCAGAACACCAAGTTTTTTTTTTTTTTTTGGTACCGGGGATCGAACTTCGGTCATTGCGCTTTCGAGGCAGGCGGCAGAACCACTGAGCTAAATCCCCGGCCCCAAATACAGGTTGATCATATGGACACAGCAGATAAACAGTTAGGGCAAATACGTGGAAGGGAATACAAACAAGTAATTAGTTTGGCAAAAAAAAAAAAAAGGTTTAGGGAGCCTGGAAAATAGGGGGACGTTCATGAAAAGCCTTAATCTGTGAAAAGAAGCCAGGCGTGATGGTGCATTCCTGTAATCCCAGCATGTGGGAAACTGAAGCAGGAGGATCCTTATGAGGCCAGCCTGGACTACATAGTGAGACCGTGCCTCCAAAAAAAAAAAAAAAAAAAAAAAAAAAATCCCTGAAAAGAAAAAAGGCAGTTAATTTTATATCAAACTCAATAAGTTGAAAAATCTTAAACTTTAGAAGTTTCCTTTGTCTTATGCACAAAGTAACTTTTAAGATTCTTTTTTTTTGGTACTGGGGATCGACCTTGGGTCCTTGTCCTTTTTAAAGATATTTTTTAAAGGATCCTCAGAGACGGTTTATATACTTCACAGGATCATCATTCTGATGATTTTTGTTTGTTTGTTTGTTTTTGGTTTTTTGGCCCTCCACTCAGTCTCTTGACTTGGTCTCCCTCTTTCCACCGAGCCGGTGGAGGGCTTTGCCTTTGACTCACCTGAGAAAACTTACACCCCACTGTTTTCTCGGATACCCTGCTGCTCTCTTTCTACCCAGGAGTGCTCTGAGCCAGAAGGACTAGGACGAGTCCAACCTGCTTGCTCCCTTACAGGCATCAGGCCTCCAAGGGAGGGAAGTAGAGGGAGGCAGTGGGGCTGGAAGCCTCAGCTCACTCAGCACCTTGGCAGAGTGCTGTGAGGCTGTTGTCTCTGAGGCTTTCTCAGAAAGACTGGGTTTTAAGAACCATAGGGGTTTCCAGTCTGTAAAGTACTTTTCATCAGAACAATGGACTCTTAAAATACAAAGGGCTGGCAGGGTCCCCACCCCTTTTTTGTACTGGGAATTGAACCCAGAGCCTTTCCATCAAGCTATATCCCTAGTCTATTATTATTATTATTATTATTATTTTTTTTTTTTTGAGAAAGGGCTCACTAAGTTACCCAGGCTAGGCTCAAACTTTTGATCCTCCTGCCTCAGCCTCCCAGAGTGCTGGGATTACAAGTGTGCACTACCATACCTGTCAGTTTGAGGTTTCTTACTAATAGCGACTATGGACTATGGTTAAATTGTTTGGCTGTTACAAACAAATTCCCACAAATTCTGCATGTAAAAATACCAAAGAAGCTAACGAAACAAAAACTAAAATGGTGGTGACATTTTGGCAAAACCACTTCACTCTGGTTTTGTCAAGAAATAAGGATTTTGAGGCAAAGTGCATGCTTCCACCGTTATCCCCACAGTACTCACCTCTGTTAACTGGAGCAGTTTCCTCGCAAACATTCACTGCTGGATGTCAAAAGGGACCTGGCATTTTTTTTTAGAAGCCAATAAACTTTTAATGACTATAACTGTTTCAGGGAACTATTACAAATATTTTGTGAGAATGTCCTTTCTCTTTCCTGGTTTGGGATTCTCTTGGTTCTTGTATACTTTTATTAAAATGTAAATTGGGCCAGGGATTTAGCTCAGTGGTTCTGCCACCTGCCTCACAAGTGCAAGATCCCGAGTTCAATCCCTGGTACCAAAAAAACAGACAAACAAACAAACAAAACCTGTAAAGTCATTACCGTAAAGACTTCTTCTATTTCCAGTCAGGTTTTCATTCACACACTTGAGTATGTGACAACAAGTGTGCAATCAGATGCATTTTGAGCTAGTGAACATACCTGTGTGACATACACCAAGATCAAGAAATAGTGGTTACAGGGCCAGAGATTTAACCCAGTGGTTTCGCTGCCTGCTGCGCAAGCACAAGGACCCGAGCTTGATCCCCGGTACCAAAAAAAAAAAAAAAGAAAGAAAAAAAGAAATAGTGGTTACAGAACCCCAGGAGCAGTCTGTCCCCACTAGTCCTCATCCCAAGGATAACCACTGCCCTGTCTTTTACTACCTTAGATTCATTTTGCCTATGTGGAACTCAACGTAAATGACATTAGATAGTGGCTATTTATAGAGTTTTAAAAACATGCAAATTCATTGCCAATATTTACAGGATGAAGTATTTCATGTAAAAATCTAGAATTTCTTTTTCTTTTAAAAAATATGTGACAGGATCTTTGTGGTGATGGAAATGTTGTTTTACGTCAGTGTGAACATCTGGTTGGATGATATCACACTAGAGCTTTTCAAGATGTTGCCACCAGGGACACTGGGTAAAGGGTACTGGGGACCTCTCCAAATTATTTCATATAGCTGCATACACAGTCACATCTCAAAATTGAAAATTTAATTTAAAATAAAAAAATAATATACTAAAAAGTAAACAAAACCGACAGATGTGAAAATACTAGGGATGACTTTCTTGTGGCAACAACTGGCTGGAGCTAGGGGCCTGTGGATGGGCTCGGTGCTGTCACTCGCCACTGTCCCCACACACTGTGTCAGACCAGTCCAGCTCGAGGCATTCGTTAGCTGATTACTCCCAGGTCTGGGTCGGTGCCAGGTAAGAAGCGGGAGCAACAAATGGGCTCTTTTTTTTAGGTATGTACTATTTCAGGATTACATTTCATCAATCCATTTCCCCAAGGAGTCTTACCAGATTTTGGTATATTAGCCTTGTCTATTTGACTTCAGTTTTCATTTTATATCTTTGGAAGGATCCTGGGAGGGGCTGTGCGGAGCCCGGCTAGCTGGATAACATTTAAAATCAGAATCACCATCATGAAATCATTTTTAGTGACATTATTTCCTGATTTTTAATTTCCTATGTGCTTCCCAACTGGCAACATTTAGTTACTGACACTGCAACCTTGTCTGCTTTTTGGTACCAGGGATCGAACTCAGGACCTCACGCTTGCCAGACAAGGGCTGTGCCTCTGAGCTAAAAATCCCCAGCCCTGCAACCTTGAACAAGTCACTTTATCTCTCTGAGCGGCAACATCCTCATGAAGATTGGGGTCATCTGTGTTTCCTAAACCAGGGTTCAGGAAAGTCAAGCCTAGGACTGCATTTTTTCCCAGTCCACATTACACTGACATGTGTTGCCAAGGTCCATGGCTAGGGCAAGACTAGTGACTCCTGCCAGGCAATCTGTGACACCCACGCTCTTCCTCGCCCTGTCCCGTGAGTCCTCTGATCATGGCTTTGGATGCTCTTGCATGGTCAAATTATTTATAATAACTTTATTTTCATTAAAAAAATTTTTTTTGAGTCAGGGTCTCACTCTGTGGCCCAGGCTGGCCTTGAATTCATTGTGATCTTCCTGCCTCAGCCTCCCAAGTGCTGGAATTACAGGCATGTGCCACCCTGCCTGGCTTATAATAGCTTTAAATACTCTCCCTTTTTGTAGTTATCTCCTTGAGGGCCAGTGACATTTCCTGGGGAGTCTGCAGACTATGCTTGGGGATGTCTTGTCCCAAGTTTTTTCAGTAATCAGAAAGTTCTGGAAAGCTTAATAAGTAAGGGGTTAAAAAAAAACAACTGGTTCCACATTAGCACACTAAAGGCTATGAGAAGTACTTAGCTTCCAGCCAAACAAAATTGTTTCATTTTGTTTGACCCAGCATTTCCTCTTGAATATGAAATCTTTTTTTTTTTTTAATTCAATACGTACTAATACTGTGAAGAGTGGTGTTTGTCCTGATGCCAATTCAGGGGATGTTGGGGGGTCAGGTCTCCAGTTTCTGAAATTCTGAGAGTGTGTTCCTTGATTCTTTGCTCTCTTCTTATCCATGTTTACCCCTGGGAATAAGCCTCCCTTCTTAGTGCCTGAGTTACGGACCCCCTAGCTCTCCTTCCTGTGAAGTCAACCTGCTCATGTGCTGTCCCCCTGAGTGTCTGCAGCGCACTTTGCAGCACTCAGATGGCTGCTGTGAAAAACGTACAGAACAGGAAGAAGACTTCCAGTAAATCAAAAGGGCTGGACGAAGGCTGCTGAGGTGAGACCAGGGCAAACAGAACTGCTGATGAGGACTGCAAGTCAGATCTTGCTGCGTGCTTCAGTCAGCTCCTACTTGCAGGTAGTCTGTGAGTGGCTAATGGCACGTTCAGCGTTCCTCCAAGCGCTGATGTGTGTTTTCAAAGGTAAGCGTACTGTCTCAGTGATGTTTATGTAGCAAGATGCTGGATGGTGTTGAAAAAGTTTGAGATTTTTTTTCTGTTCTGCCTGGCACAGTTCAGCTCATGTGGAGATTGTCTTTTAATTAACCAACAGCTTCTCCTCCACCCCCCTTTCTGTTCTGATTCAGGGAGTGCTTCCAGCAACCACTTTTGCTCACCTATGCTTAAATCCTTTATGTGTGTAAAATTCCGTAATAATGCCTATTAGAAGAAAAGTAAAATCTCTTCAGCGTTACTGACAATGCTCTTATTTTAAATTTCCATCACTTGTAAGACTTTCCCTGAACTGATTAGAATTTCATGAAAAACCCTTGAAAACAATAGAGATAAAAGACTCTCACCTTAAATCCCCGGAGTTGGTGTTCTGCTTTTTACATCTTAGGCTTATTTTGTAGAAGAAGGCCTGTAGAGTTCAGAACTAAAGCCAAGCTGTACTCCTTTGTGGCTATGTGATCTTGGGCAAGTTACTAAATGTTCTTATCTCATTTTCCTCACCTGTGAAATGGAGATATTAGTAAAGTACTTTCTAGGGTTGGTGTGAGATGTAAAGATACTAAGATGGGCTGGGGGGTGTAGCTCAGTGGTAGGGCACCAGATTGGCCTGTGCTAGGGTTTGGGTTCCATCTCTAATTCTGGGCAAGGGGAGAAAAAGATTAAAAAGAAGTTGTTTAATAGCTGGCATTTATTGCCGTCCCAGGCTCTAGCACGTGACCCAGAGTTTCTGCACTGGCCTTGCTGCTTGTCCTTGACTCCACGATTTGACACAAGTGCTTGCTTTTCATTTTTCAGGATTCATATGAATTTAAACTCTTCAGTGAAGCCTTTGCTGTCAGTTCATCCTTCTTGTGCTGTTACTACCTGGTAAGTACTTCATTATGCACATCACCTGGATTTTTGTTAGTTTGAAAGTTTCTTGAGGCTACAATCTTATCATTTTTTTCACCACTGAATTCTTGAAGATAGTGCCTGACACCAGGTAGTTGCTCAAAACTATTTAAAAAAAAAAAGAGGAAGAGGAAAGAAAAAAACCGATGGGATTTTGGCAAGGTCTAAAATCCACTTTAGATAAGGTTTCCCAGTTTTTTTGATCAAACCTTTTCTTTTGGAAGAGATGTAGAGATAAGAATGTATAACATTTATTGCACTTACTTTTGCTTCAAAATCTTCCTAATTAGGGTTGGTGGTAGTGGCAGGGAGGGAAGGGGGCCTGGCTGGTCGAATAGTGGCCTGCAGTTACCAGGAAAGACTGACTGCAGACTCATTGGTAAATTCTAATGAGGAGGCTGGTGGTGTGGGAAGAGCAGAGTTGATCTGGAGTTGACTTGCAAGTCAGTCTGGCCTGGCTTTGACTTGGACTGCATCATAGCTATGGAACCTTAGTCATGCTTCTTGTTCACCAAGTTGTAGACTTTGGTCAGTTTCCTCTCTCCTTGTCAACGGCTGTGCCGGAACTCTCTCCTCAAGACTTCTGTTCCCTTATCTCCTTCCCTCACTGTGAGTCAGTGACTTTTCTTCCCCATTTATAATCAGAGCAGGAGCAATTAGATGAGAACTCCCTTGTGGAAGAGGGAAAAAACAAACAAACAAACCTCTGTAAACACACACACACACACACACACACACACACACACATGCACGCACACCAAAAACAACAAAAACCTTCAACTTTCTATCCCAATCCTTTTGTCTTCAAAGTTAGTGGTATCTGTGGCCATCCCAAGGTTCCCCTTTATTTCCACCGAGCACATGAATTCTCTTCCAAACTGTGACACTGGACTGTGAAAGAGACATTATAATGGAATAACAAGAGTGAGCCAGAATGGTCCTAAGCAACTAGAACATTCTTCATCTCTTGTTGACAGTGGAAGAGGCACACTTTCTTCTGTCTCTTGGATCATCCCTAGCAGCATGTTAACATGTGAAAATCATTCCCTTCCTAAAACCAACAAATAAACCCCAACTAGACAAATAAAACTCTTCCTACCCACACCCCCTTCCAACTGCCTCCCAACTGCTCTGCTTTATAAGGTCCATCCTTGGAAGAAGGAATTCTTTCTTCAGCAACCAGTACCCTCAATCTCCCATGTGATGGCCTGGCTTCTGGCTTTTCTGGGGAAACTGCTTTTGGCAAGGTCACCAGTTTCAAAATCTCCTGGACACTTCAATGCTCATTTGACTTGAATCTCAGCAGCAGTGGACATTTTGTGCATTTGTTAGCTTTTTGAAACACCCTTACCCCTGGCTTCCAAGATCTTGCTCTCTTGTTGAGTAATTTTCCTCCTCCTCCTTTTATCCTGGACGCAAGTATTCACTCTTTTGAGATGTCCCTCTCCTTAACCTTTAAAAAGTCAGTGGCCTCTAGATTGTGTCCTAGGACTTTGCCTTTCCCACCCTGCTCATTTCCACAATTACCTTCTAGAAGGGCAAGACCTCAGGCTGGCATCTCCAGTCCACTGCTGTCTTCAGCACCCAGAGCCACACCTCCTGTTGAGCACTCTCAAAAGACAAAATGATAACAAATTTAGTTTGAGGACCTTTTTGTTTGAAGGCTTTTGAAATTCTAGAATCTGGCATTTGATAAGATAGGAGTGTTTTAACTTTATTTTAGATTAACATGTATTAATTAATTAATATACATATTAATGGGTTTCAGAGTGACTTTTCAATGTCTGTGTACAGGGCACTCTAATCCAAACCGGCCTTCCTTTATCCTTCCAACCCCCAGCCCCAGCCTTTGCCAATCTTTGGTGATCAAAATTCTACACTGAAGTCAACTTTTTTTTAGCTTTCACATATGAAGGAGAGGAGATCAACTTTACAGGCAGAAAGAGCTGAAGAAAGTAAACACAGAACCCAAAGCAAATTGGAAATCCCTGCAGTATTTTCTTGATAGGGTTAGAACAGAGCTGACTTCTTCTGTGTGGCTCCATCGACTGCATCTCTTTTGATTGGTTGTTCTGAATCTCCTGTTGTCTTTAAACCTGGCCCGTTTTAGAGTTGAGTCTGATTACACAGCACCCTGCAGGAGTGACTCTGTGGTGGTTTGGTCTGGTCTGCGGGCGCCTAGGCAGGAGGCTAGTGCGAAACAATGGCCTCCCGTAAACCTTGTTTGAACATCTCTGCTTGGCTCCATGGGGACCTCAAAAGTACCAATTCCTCAGCTTCTCTGTTTCAGAGAAAGGCAGCCACCTCCCACCCAGGTACCTTTGCCAGAAACTGGAGAATGAGCCTTCAGTATTTGTTCTCCCTCACTCCCACTTCTGCCATGCCAATCCCCCTCCATTCTATCTCCCAAATGTCTTGCAGTTCCTCAGCTTCCCTGTTTCAGTTCAGGTCCAGTCCCACCCTGCCAGCTGGGCTGCTGTTCTTGGAAGCAGCCTCTTGCCTCACCTTGCTCTTCTCTCACTACCACATTCAATGACCTTCTGATCACTGCATTTGGTGACCTTGACAGATCTGACACTTTTCGCATAAACATTTTCAGGATCTCCTCACTCCCTTTAGGATAAACCCTTAACCCTTATCAGAGGCCTCGTAAAATCTAACCAGATTAGATCTCCAGCCTCATCTCATTCACCTTGGTCTTTCACTCTCCTTTGTTTTGTTTTCTCTCCACCCACATTTGATTTTTCTTTGGCCAGAAAGTCTTTGCTTTCTCTTCCCTCCTGGGCTTTGCACCCATTCTGTCTCCTGCCTGGAGGACCTCTCAAGTGTCTGCCTTCCATTGCCTACCTGTATATGTCTTCAGAATCTGACACAAAAATATTTGCAAGAATAGGTCATGTTGTATGCTGTTGAGTGATTGATTTATTTTCTTCAATCTTTAGAAGCACTCTGTGATGAAAGTTTCATTAGCCTTACGGAATAGCTGAAGAGACAGGGACTGAGACCCACATACCAGTGAAAGCCATCATTTTATACACAAGCTTGATGATTTCACTTTGTCTTGATGTTGTGCAACCATTATTACTATACTTCTCCAGAACTTTTTCATATTTCCAAACTGAAACTCTACACCTGTTACACACTTAACTCTTTTCTCTTTCCCTTTCCCCCAGCCCCAGGCAGCCCCATCCTACTTTCTCTCTCGATGAATTTGACTATTCTTGGTCCCCTGCTTAAGTAGAATCAGACTTACAGGTTCTGTCTTTTTGTGACTAACTTATTTCACTTGGCATAATGTTTTCAAGGTTTATCCATGTTGAAACATGGGTCAAATTTCATTCCTTTTTAAGGCTGAACATATTAATATGTCTGTGTATGCCACATTTTGTTTATTAATAATTCATACTTTGATGGATATTTGAGTTGTTTCCACCTTTTGGCTCTTGTGATTAATGCTGCTATGAACATGGATGTACAAAAAAAAATCTGAGCTTTTGCTTTCAATTCTTGTGTGCATATATTGAGAAGCAGAATTTCTATGTTGTATGGTAATTTTATGTTTAATTTTTTGACAAACTATAAACTGCTTCTATAGAAGCCACACTAATTTTACCTTCCTCCTAGCAGCGCACAGAGTCCAATTTCCTCCCATTCTTACCAATAGTTACTGACTGTTTTTGTTTTTGTTTTTTGGTACCGGGGATTGAACGCGGGTCCTTGCGCTTGCGCAGCAGGTGGCGAAACCACTGAGCTAAATCCCCGGCCCATTACTGGCTGTTTTTTATTTTTATTTTTTTTATAATAAACATTCTAATGGGTGCAATCTTTGTGATTTTGGTTTATATTTCCCTAGTGATTAATAGTGTTGAACTCTTTTTCTGTGTTTTTTGCCATTTTGTATCTCCTTTGGAGAAATCTCTATTCATGTCCTTTGACCATTTTTCAATTGGGTTTATTGTTTTTGTTGAGTTGTAATTCTTTATATTGTCTGGATAGTAATTCTTTAGCAGAAATGTGATTTGTAAATATTTCCACCACTCTGTGGGTTGCCTTTCATGACCTTTTAATGGCTGCACTGGATAAAGACAAAATTCTTTATGAGGCTCACAAGGCCGTGTGTGGTCTGGTTTTCCTTGTCTTCTGTTCTCATTTTCTAGTCACTGCCCTTTTACTCTGCTTCAGCCTCAGAGGCCTCCTGGCTTTTCTTCAAACACTGTAAGCATGCTCCTACTTCAGGCCTTCAGGGCTTCCTCCTTCTGCCTGGAATACTCTTCCTCCTCACTTCATCCAGATTTTTCTTAAGTATCTGTAAGACCGAGAGCCTTACCAAACGCTCCGAGGAGCTGACTGCAGCGAAGAACACCCGGGAAGGAACACACTGGACAAGTTGGAAAGTAAAACAGACCTTAGTCTGGCCAGACGGCACTCCCAAAGCAAAGTAGCTTAGAGAGGCGACTAGCCCAGAGTCCGAGGCTCTTTTTATAGGGGGTTGCAGAGGTAGTTAACAGGTGAAATTTACAGACAAGGAACAAAGGTTAGTGGTCAGCTGACATGTACTGATGGTCAGCAGATGTTTGTAGATTGTTCTATAGGTAGCGGTGTCCAGAACATCAGTTTCGAACAGAGTTGAGTAATTTACTTTGGGACCTTATGGCTGATACAGATCTTATCTAGTGTCCTGGAACTAACAAACATCTTTATCTATTTACTCACATTCAGTCACAGTTGGGGCTAGGGGAGTTTTATGATTACAGAGTTATGCAGTCCCACATATCATCTAATGTTGAGAGTCATTTTACATAAATTTTGGGGAAAAATGATTTCATAATTAAAGTATGACTATAGCTGTCTAAGGCCCAATGTCACCTTGCCTGTGAGCTGGCTATGGCATGTGGAAACATAACTCCATTTTGCCTCCGGTCAAAAGTTGAGGCATCAATTGTCCATGATACTGTGATACTCAAGGGGAACTGTACATCAGCTGAAGACATCCTGGTTCTTTGAGAACTGAGTAGTAATAAAAAAAAACCCAGAAAGGTTTCACCTGAGGGAAGGACAGCTTCTTTATTAGCCTGCTATCTTGGCCTACCTACTATTGTTTAAGAATATTCTCCTTACCACCTTCATCAACATAAGGTCTCATGACCTAAGATCCCCATCAGCATAAGATCCACATCTACATGGGATTATCTCTGCCCCCTACATCACCTGATACTTCCTCCAATTATTGTGTGTACCCAATAAATAATGGCTAGCTCAGAGTGTCTGTCTTTGCCCACTCTGAGGCACTGACCTCCCAGCCCCCCATATACTTGAGATTATGCAAGTCTCCATTGTCTTTTTTTCTTTAGCCCTTGCCTTCCCCCTTTCTAGGCAGAGGAATGTTCACCCTCCAATAATCTAATCAGAGAGGGCTTCACTGACCACCCCATATTCCTTTATTTACTGTTGTATTTCTTGTTGCTACGAAAATGCCCGATATGTCATTGTGCTCAAAACTTGCTTGTTAAATGAATTAATAATATAGGGCTGTGATTCACACTTCAGACCCCATAGTTCCTAATCAATTACTTTGGATGTTTACGCTTCTGGGAAGGCTCCTGAGGCTGGCTTAAAGACCCTTCTTCTGTGCTTCTCTTTTTTTTTGGTACTGGGGTCCAAACTCAGGACCTTGCACTTGCAAGGCAGACTTGGTGCCACTGAGCTAAATCTCTGGCCATGGTTTATGTCTTATACTCTAAGTACTTTGATGATAATGATGCACCGTGTAATAACTATTGTTATCCTCTTATTTGATTATGAAATTTTATTTTATTTATTTCATAAACAAGATCTCTTTATCCTCTGGGAGATTATTTAAAGTGATTTTTTTTTTTTTGGTACCGGGGATCGAACTCGGGACCTTGTGCTTGCGAGGCAGGTGCCGGAATCACTGAGCTAAATCCCCGGCCCTATTTAAAGTGATCTTCAGAGACACTCGCTCTGTCCAGCCCATGCAATCTATCTAGCTTCCCTGTAGAGTAAGCAAAGGGTTAAATTTCAATGTCTCTTCCTTGGGCTGCTTAACAATGGCCTGATACCTCTTCTCTATAATTAAGAGAGGAGTCTGAGCAGAGGCATTACCAGAGAGGTGGGTGTAAGCTGCCCTGAGGTGAGGAGGTAGGACAGTGTTCCTCCCACGGTTTCTCAGTTTCTCTGAACTCCGGGAGCCCAGTCTCAGAGCCAGATCTGCTTTGGAATATATCTAGGAAACCCGAGGTACAAGGAGCACCAATGGGAATGCACCTACTCTCAGGCCTATAGCCCACCTGTCAGCCAGGACTCTGCCTTCTTGACTTCCTCTTTCATTTTTAGCAAGTTCTCTGAAGCAGAGAAAGTTTTGAAAAAGAATGCTTCTTAGGGAAGGCTGGGAGTCCCTGAGTCTTCTGAAACTGGTACTAAATCTGCCTTTTTCATTCTGGGTCCTTGGCCAGGGGCTCATGAGAAAGCCAGGAAAGTAAGTGGTGGTTGATGTCTCAAGGCTGCCATCTTCCTCCTCCTCCTTCATTTTTCTTTTCTTCTTTTTTTGCTTAAATTCTTTTATTGGTACATTTTAGGTATACAATACATTTACATTTATCATTAGGTGCTTGTACCTGTACATGATGTATCTTGGTTCTTATTTTTTCCCCATTGCCTGTGTGCCCTTTACCCCCTCCACCCTTCCCTATTTACAAAGACTTTGTTTCCATTTTTTTCTTTTCTCATAATTTTTCCTTTCTCTTCTTTCCTTTCCCCTTCCCCTCCCACCACCCCTACCCCTTTGGACCTTTTCTTCCTATTTCAAATTATCAATTATTCATTTTAATCATTTTAATCCTTATTTATACTTTCAGTTTCTCACACTAGAGAAACTATTTGGTATTTACACATGTGTGTCCTGTTTATTTCACTTAAGAGTATGGCCTCAATATGCATCCATTTAGCTATAAATGTCTCTAGTTTCTCATTCTTTATGGCTGAGTAGTACTCCACTTTATTAAAAAACCACATTTTCTTTATCCAGTCTCCAGTTGATGGGCACTTGGGCTGTTTCCAAGTTTTAGCTTTTACAAACTGTGCTACTATAAACATGGGTGCACATATATCACTGTGGTGTGATTCTTTTAATTCTTTTGGGAAGATACCCAGCAGGGGAATAGCTGGGTCAAATGGGACCTCTAGCCCTCGTTCTTTGAGGCATCTCCATACTGATTTCCACTGTGGTTGCACCAGTCTGCACTCCCACCAACAATGGAGAAGGATTCCTTTCTCCCCACAGCCCCGCCAGCATTTGTTATTGGATGATTTCTTGATAGCGGCCATTCTTTCTGGGGTGAGGTGCAATCTGTGTTGTTTTCATCTGCATCTCTCAAATGACCAGTGATGTTGAACATTTTTTCATATATGTATTTGATGCTTTTACTTCTTTGTCTGAGAAATGTCTGTTCATTTCAGATGCCCATTTTTGAATTGGGTCTTTGAATTTGGGGGGTCTGATTTTTTTCAGTTCTTTGTATATTCTAGATAGTAGTCCTTTGTCTAAGGTATAGCTGCTAAAAATTTTTTTCCCACCTTGTAGGTTGTCTCTTAGCTCTGTTGGTGGTTTCTCTTGCAGTGCAGAAGCTCTTTAATAAGATGAGATCCCAGTTGTTGATTCTTTGTGCTAGTTCCCATGCTACTGAGGTTTTGTTCATAAAGTCTTTTCCTATGCCAATGTCTTCAAGAGTTCTACCTAACTTATCTTCCCGCAAGCTTAGTGTTTCTGTCTTAATATTTAGATCTTTAATCCACTTCAATCTTGATTTAGTGCATGGTGATAGGTATGGGCCTAGTTTTAATCTTTGGCAGGTTGAAATCCAGTTTTACCAACACCATTTATTGAACAGGCTATCTTTCCTCCAATGAGGGTGGTTGGCTCCTTTGTCAAAGATAAGTTGGCTGAGTATGTCTGGAGTTGTTACTGCATCTTCTAATCTATTCCACTGATCCTCAGGTCTGTTTCTTTGCCAGTACCATGCTGTTTTTATCACAGTAGCTTTGTAGTATAGTTTCAAGTTGGGGATTGTGATACCCGCTGCCATGTCTCTGTTACTTAGAATTGCTTTTGCTATTCTAGGTCTCTTTTGGTTCCAAATTAATTTTTGGATTGTTTTCTCTAGTTGTGTGAAGTATATTGTTGGAATTTCAATTGGCATTAAATCTATATAGTAGTTTTGGAAGTATGGTCATTTTCACTATATTGGTTCTTCCTATCCAGGAACAAGAAGAAACTTTCCATTTTCTTATATCCTCCTCGATCTCCTTTTTCAGAGTGCTGTAGTTTTCAGTGTAGAGGTCTTTTGCTTCCTTTGTTAGATTGATTCCTAGATATTTCATTTTTTTGGATGCTATTGTAAAAGGAATTGTTTCCCTAACTTCTCTCTCAGTGAGTCTGTTATATGTGTATAAGAAGGCTATTGTTTTTTGAGTGTTGACCTTATATCCAGCTACTCTACTGAATCTGTTGATTAAATCTAGAAGTCTTTTGGCTGAGTTTTTTGGGTCTTCTATGTAAAGCATCACAACATCAGCAAATAACTTCATTTTTCTTTTTAATGGTTCTGGGATATACCAAAGCAATTCCACTCTCAGTAGATCCTTCTTGGGTCTCTCTCTCTCCCCCATGTTTACTGGTTTATTATAAAGGATATTACAAGGGGTACAGGTGAAGCAGTGATGCATAGGGAAGGGAAATGGGAAGGGGCACACACCCTCTCTGATGAGCCATCAGGTCACATATTAGGCACCCCCAACTGGGATATTTGTCAGGACCAAGTCCTCACTCCTCAGATGCTCCTGTGTGTCCATCCTCTCACTGGCTTGCTGCTTCTCTCTGTGCTCTGGGGTTGAAGGGTTGCTGCTGGTCTCTGTGGATGTCATGTGCTCATCCATTTGCCCTAATAGGAAGGACTGTTTCTCCCCTGTCTTTCCAGAATTTCTATTTAGCCCTTAAGGATCGAATTCAAAAGTTACAAATATTGTAAATATTTGTTTACATACATGTTATTTCTTCCCAACTTCTTTTGATTGTTATTTTCTCCCAGGCAGAAATACCTTATTCTACTTTGTATGTCTAGCCCAGCTTATAGAAAGCATTTAGTAAGAGTCTTTTCTTAGTAGGACATATAGATAGAAGCAACATTTTTTTGTTGTTTTGTTTTTAGTACCCGGGATCGAACTTGGGACCTTGCTCTTGAGAGGCAGGTAGTGGAATCACTGAGCTAAATCCCCAGCCCGATAATAGCAACTTTTGAGTTAACAAATGCTGCATTTGAATCACACTAAACACTAAATTATTTGTTTCCTTGCTTCACAGAAAACAGATTTAATCTTGTAAAAACAAAACAAAAACAAAACAAGAGGTCAGGGATTTAGCTCAGTGGTTCTGGTGCCTGTCTCGAAAGTGCAAGGTCCCAAGTTTGATCCCAGGTACCAAAAAAAAAAAAAAAAAGAGCTCTATCAAAAACAAAGAAGAAAGACAAAATTCCATCAAAAGAGAGACAAATCATAGACATGAAAAAAAAGCAGCTTTTTTTGGGCCTAGGAATGATGTTGCAGGCCAACAACTCTTTGTCTTTTGAGCCCCCAGTGAGTTTCATACTCCCTGAGGCCTACATGGCCACTGGAAGTATTTTGGGGAAACGTGTAGTGTTGGGACAGATGAGGTCCTTTCAAAACTATGGGTATGTCACAGATTTTAATGACAATCAGAAATTTTCTCTGGAAATGTTTAAGGCAAAAGTGATAGTGAGGCATGGTGGCGCATGCCTGTAACGCCAGCATTTGGGAGGCTGAGGCAGGAAGAGGCCACAAGTTCAAGACCAGCCTTGGCTACATAGTGAGTACAAGGCCAGCCTGAATTACACAGGGAGGCCTTGTCTCAAAAAGGAAAAAAAAAGATATCTTGGAAAACTTCCCTCTTCCCTAACTCTCCCCTCCCCCCTTCCTTCTCCTTCTCTTGTAGTGTTGGGATTGAACTCCAAAACCACACACCCAGCCCTACTTTTCTTCTTTTTAATCTTGGATTAAGCTCCTCCTTCTTTTCTCTCATTTGCATAGACATCAATTACTACTTAGGCTGTATGTAGATACCTCCAATTTTTTTTTTTTTGTAGTGCTGGGGATTGAACCCAGGGCTTTGGGCACTCTAGGCAAATACTCTACCACTTTGCTGCAACCCCAGTTGATGTCTCTCAGTTTTGCTCAACTTTTTTTTTGGTAACAGAGATTGACCTCAGGACCTTGTGCTTGCCAGTCAGGTGCGGCACCACTGAGCTAAATCCCCAGCCCAATGACTCTCAGTTTTGATCAAAGTCCTGCTGCCTGGCATCTGAGGAACTCTGAGGGACAATTGTCCTTTTTTTATTTAGCATTTTCTCTTAACCAGCTCAGCCCTTGGCCTCCTTCCTCGCCCAGGGCGGGGAACAGGTGAGTTGAGCCTCTCCTGCTAACTGGAAGGAACTGGGCGTCGCTGAGCACAGAGCCAGGAACTTGACCTCTGTGAGGAATGGGATATGGGCAGCTATGCCTCTCCTAGCAGGGCTGGCAGTCGGCTCTCAGGAGGCTGGCTACTGGGATGGATTCTTCTCCCACAACAGGCAGTCTGTTCAGCTCTTCCTGCCCCGATTCCTCTCCTGCTGTGGGTTACTATGCCCCTGAGCTCTTTGGTAACTCTACCTCTCACCAAATTTTGCAATTTGCTGTAGATTTCAAAACCCTAGGCTCCACTCTCCTTCCTCTCAGGTTGCATTTCCTTGCAAAGTTGAAATCCAACCAAAAAGATCAAGTTTCCTTTAACCCTTTTTCTTTCAGACTCTTGGAGCTGACCTCTTCCAATCTACACACCAGAAAGGCTGTATCTTGCTGATCACCATGTTGAAGTTTCCCCAACATCCCAGCATACTGAGTTTAGGTTGCTCAGAATGACCTAGAAGCCAACAAAGCAGACACTCTCTTTCTTTCTTTCTTTCTTTCTTTCTTTCTTTTTTTCTTTCTTTCAGAAACACCTTGCTAGCACACAGCTCGTCTCCATTTGGGGCAGCCACTGAGCTTCTCCATTCTAACAGAGTGGATTTTTGTTGTGTCTGGTTTGGTTCCAGGGTCACATCATCTTTCTGCTGGACCTTTTTTTTAAAAAAAAATTTCTGTAATTTGCCTCTCTTTTGGTGAAATTTTCTTTTTTGTTTTGTTTTTGCCATACTGGGGATTGAAGCCAGGGCCTTCACACTGAGCTACATGACCAGCCACTTTTTATTTTTTAATTTTTAGTTTTTTTTGAGATAGGGTCTTGTTATGTAGTTCAGGCTGGCCTTGAACTCCTGGTGACTGTCCTGGCTCAGCCTTCCAAGTGCTGGGATTATAGGTGTGCGCCACCATTCCCAGTTTATTTTTTATTTTATTTTTTTTATTTGTGGTACTGGGGATTGAACACAGGACCTTGCCCTTCCCAGGCAGGGTGGGAGCCACTGAGCTACAGCTTGGCCTCTTATTTTTTTTTTTTTTGTACTGGGGATTGAACTCGGGTCCTTGTGCTTGGACAGCAAGCGGCGAAACCACTGAGCTAAATCCCTGGCCCTGGCTTCTTATTTTTAAATTTTGAGATAAGGTCTTGCTAAATTGCCCAGGCTGGGCTGGAATTATGATCCTCCTGCCTCAGCCTCCCAAAGTGCTGGGATTACAGACATGTACCACCACACCCGATTTCTTCTCTTTTTATGATGTTTTCCTTTTCTTTCTTCCTCACTTTTGCAGCGTTGGGTGGAACCGAAGTCCTTGATCATTTGAGGCAAGCACTCTACTACTGGGCCACTCACCCAGTCTAATGTTTTTTTGCTCAGCCTACTCTTGCTCTCTCTTCTCTATTCTAGGGCTCAGCTAGGAGATTTTATGAATAACTAGGAGTCCATAGACTGCTAATCTGGGGATCGATCAGGGCAACGGCATTCTGAGCAGGCTCCTACCGGGTCCAGCCTACTTCCTAACCACATGTACAGCCTTTGTTTCCCTCCCACGACTACCTCATTAATCTGTGCCTCTTTCCATACAGGGAAGCCCTTTTCAACGCTTCAGACTTCTCTGACAGATGGCTGAGCTAAAATTGATGAAATTTGAGGCACAAAACAGGTATTAAAACCTTTTTCCAGGGTCTTCATGATTAGCTATATGAACTGCTAATTTGTCCAAAGAGCAGTCAGAAAAGTTCGTTTTGCCACCCATTGGCTGTGCAAGCTTGGGCAAATCATTTACCTCCTCTGGGCTCTCCAGGTCCTCACAGGTAAAAAAGGGGTTACACCGGGCTGTGGAGAAGAAAACACGCAGGAAAGCGCTTCCCAAACTGCGCCGAGAGGGTGGGGAAGTGAGTGAAGGTGCTGCGCGGATTCTTCTGTAAATCCTTCAAAAGGGAATGGATCATCGAGCGCGGGGCTTTGGTTTGGCCGTTTATTTCAGCGAGGTCTCAGGGAAAGCGACAGGCTAGAAAACGTGCAGAAATCCTCCTAGCAATTTGGCTAAAATTCAGGGTTATCAGCAGGACGACTCCGACCCGAGGGTCCTCAGAAACTGGACGCTCGGTTTGGAGGGCTGTCGGGAACCCGCCGGTGGCCAATGTGGCTCGGACACAGTTTTAAAAGGGTGTGTGTGGGCCAAACCCAAAGCAGCCTGGGACTTTTCGGGCTGGCACCACCTCCTGCTCCCGAGGGCATCCAGAGGCCAGGGCTCTGTTGGACAATTGTAAAGTAAAGAGAGGACTGGGGCGTTTGGAACCTTTGTGCAGACGTGCTCCGGAGGGCCGGGCGGAGAGAGGCGGGGAGGCCCCACCTTTCATTCCTGCACTGAGCCGGGCTGGCTGGGCGGGATGAGTCACGGCCGCCTCACCTGCCTCGCTTGGGCGCTGCGGCTCCCTTAGGTGAAGACACAGGCTCTGCTCTCGGGAAAACAAGGCGCGGCGCCTCGCACTGGCCTTGGCAGGGTGCTGGAGCCCTGCGCCTGCCCGGTCTGGTCTCCGGGACCAGGGCTGGGCTTCCCTCATGCATGGCCAGAGCCCTCCGCGCGCGGTGCTGCTGCTCCTCTGCTTACAGCTAACAGGTAAGAGCTGGCAGGCTGCTCCTTCGTCGCCTACTCTAACCGAGATAGCTGATAGCTGATAGCTGATTGTCCAAGTAGCTAGAGTCTTGTGTGGGAGCCTGAGACCCCGTTGCAGTTTACTTCAGTCTGGACCTTACTGAAACTGCAGCTACTGGGTTGTTTGGGGGGAACTGCTGTGGACAAACAGGTTTAGGTGGGTTTGGCTGTGATTGGGGCACGGAGAGGGCTTTCTGATCTCAGGTTACACACCGTTTTAGTGCGGCCGCTCTCAGTCCCCACTGCTCAGCAGGACTTGGCGCTTGGGTTCCTGTGTGTGGGTCTTGCCTGGGACTCTCCTCCCCAGCACTGGGAAAGCTGAGATTATTAGAGAGAGACCCACTGTGGTTTTGAAACTGTCCCAGCACACACACATTCCAAATGTAAATATGTAAAACATCCCACGTGGTATAGAGGTTTCAGAGGTGCAGGCAAGCACAAACTGTAGGAACTGATTAACCCAATATCTGCGCAAGACCAGGTACAGCACGAAATATACATAACAAGGACCCTTTCTGGAACACCAACCTGCTAGGAGATCATTCTACACATAATATGTAATGCTTCATCTTAACACTTACTGTTTCATCAGTGCTATGATTTGCTTTAATTCTGGGTTTCTGCTCTCAATTTAATTTGACGATTTTGGAGTTTGTTCCTGCATTTTTGAAGTCGGCACTGTAAGGAGCTGGAGAAAGTAAGAGCAGGAGGAAGGTTCGCTGTGTGGTACTGACAGTCACCATGTGAGATGCGGGGTGGGGGTGGGGGGTGTCAAGAAGCACGGCCCGGGATTTAACTCAGTGGTGCTGGGTCTGCCTCGTAAGCACAAGGTCCTGGGTTCAATCCCCGTCCCGTAAAAAAAAAAAAGAAAAAAATTAGCGCATGAGGGAGGAGTGCGGCCTGGGTGAAGTGAGAGAGAGCTGCACGTCGGCTCTGCCCTGTGCCCTCGCAGGCATTACTTAGAAAGTGTCAGCGGTTCTCTCTACACTGCACCTGGTAACTGTTCTGCTTCCCCTCATTGCAGCTCTTTGGCCCATAGCAGCTGTGGAAATTTACACCTCCGGGGCGCTGGAAGCTGTTAATGGGACAGACGTTCGGCTAAAATGCACTTTTTCCAGCTTTGTCCCCGTGCATGATGCGCTAACAGTGACTTGGAATTTCCGTCCTCGAGATGGGGGCCCTGAACAATTTGTAAGTAGATCATTGTCATTTTTTGGGGGACCCTTGGCTAGGAACATATTAAGCCCATCCATTTCTCTTTCCCCTTCTTGTATTTTCTTTAAGCATCAATAACAGGGTTAAGTTGGGAAATCATTTCTGGGACAGGGACTGATGGAATGAGAGGCTAGTAGTGAAGGGCAAGCAAGAGATACGAAAAAGTTACAAACTGGATAGTTAGGTCTGCTGTTGTTTCTCTTCTGCTCCCACCATCCTGCCTCCTTGCCCAGGTACCCGATGAGAAAGCCTTTTGCCATTTCTCCTCTATAGGTATTCTACTACCATGTGGATCCCTTCAAACCCATGAGTGGGAGGTTCAAAGACCGGGTGGTCTGGGACGGGAATCTTGACCGGTACGACGTCTCTATTATCCTGTGGAAGCTGCAGTTTGACGACAATGGAACATACACCTGTCAGGTGAAAAACCCACCTGATGTGGATGGGCTGATAGGGGCGATCCGGCTCAGCGTTGTGCAAACTGGTAGGTCATGGGGGTGGGGGGTTGGGTTTGGGAAGGGTGAGAGGTGGTAGAAAAGAGAGGGGCAAACTTGTGATGATTCAAAGGGTAGAGAAAGGGCCTAGTGCTTCGGAGCTGAGAACTTCAGAGGGAGACTGAAGAGTCCTTGGGTAAAAAGAGAAAGGCTTTGTCTAGTTGTGGAAAGAAACAGAAAGCAAAGCAAAGGGACCCAGGGAATCTGTTAAAAAATGGCTTTGAGATGGTGAAAGGGAGAGGAAGCAACTCTGATAAAAGGCTAACAATAAGTCCGTTCATTCTCTTATTTATTCAAGATACTTATTGAGTACCTGCTCTGCGCCAGGCACTTCCAAATGCTTGTCACATCTGTCTTCTCTAATCCTCACACCACCCAAGGAGGCAGATAGCAGTCACGGTAGCTAACGTGAACCGAGTACTTCCCACATGTCAGGCACTTTACATGACACACGTTATTCTTTAGGTACCTCATCAGTTTATCATGCTCACAGAGGTTAAGTCACTTGCTCACAGTCATGTAGTTGGTAAGTGGAGTAACTTTGGACTCAAACCCAATTAACCTTTGACTCTAAAATTGTGCTCCAAACTAGTGTATTTTTAGTGCCTGCCCCTCTGTAATGGACAACCTAGAAAATGGTTCTAGGGAACAAAGAACAAAAACCACAATACTTTCAAGTTGCATATCTGGGTTTAAGTCATGGCTATCACTTACACAACTATATGTGTGAGGACAGACAAATGAACATTTCCCAAACTCCTAACTATGCTGAAAATTAGAACAGCTTCCATTATTAGGGGTAGGCACTGTATGGAACAGTTTACATGAATTATTTTTTATAAGAACTCAGGAAATGGATTGTTATCTCTCCGGGGGGGAAACTGCAGCTCAAAAATGTTAATTACCCCAAATCACACAGCTAGTAAATAGTAGAGCTGGCATTTTAACTTAGCTTTCTCTGGTATGAGCTCTTAACCAACACAGTATTACTACTAGTCCAAATGTATAAGCAGTGTACAAAGTAGTATGATTTCCTCTTTTCATTCTTTTTTTTTCTTTGGTACTGGGGATTAAACTAGGGCCCTTGCTGCTTTCGAGGGAGGTGGTGGAACTACTGAGCTAAATCCCCAGCCCTCCTCTTTTCATTCTTAATACAGTTTAAAACCATCCCTCAAGGCCCTCCCAACAGAGAGCTGAGTGACTTGGAGAAGTCACTCAAAAGTCACTGAAAGAAGTAATATAATGCCTTCAGATCTCAGTTTCTTCAGTTAGTCAAGAAATCAATGGGTTTTAAACATGCCAAGGTAGACAGAGTTGACAGGGGAGTCACTCAGGAAGTTGACAAGATGGTAGAAGACGAAGTAGGAACAGAAATCTATCAAGAAGTGGAAAAAAAAAAGTGGAGGCCACAAACGGAGTTTTGACTGAACAATTGATAGTTAATCTACCAGTGTGAGCTTACCTGTTTCTGCCCAGTCATGTACAGTGTCCACCAAAAATTAGGGCCATCATAGTTGAGGTATGTGTCTGCTGTTTGTAAAGAAGTTAGTCATATTTTTAAAAAACAAAATGTTATTTCCCAAGAATGGTTGTAAACGCTGGGCATGGTGGTGCATGCCTATAATTCCAGCATTTGGGATGCTGAGGCAGGAAGATCGCTGAGAGTTCAAGGCCAGTCTGGACTACATAGTGAGACCCTATCTTAGAAAAACAAAAAGGTTATAAACAAATTTACTTATCCAGCTATATCATTGAATTAAAAACCCCTCCTTTTATTGTCTCTTAAAAAAATCAAAATCACTACTCTGGCAGTGTAATTAAAGCCATAGCTCTTTTTCCCACAAAAAAATGGAAACACATACAACAAAACATGAATTTTGTGGGCTTGTGGGTCAAACCTCCCTCCCTTCTCTCCATCATTCTTGAGGGACTCCAGGTTGGAAACTCCTGGGCTACACATTCTCTAAGGTCATTCCTGGCTCTGAGGGGTTATTGAAGTTTAAGTCAGAAATCAAGTTAAAGGACAGGAGAACCAAGTTTCATGGGGTCTAGTCTGGTATGGAGGCTTCCCTCTGGGTTCCCTCCTTTGCCATTTATCCAGTAGATTAGTTATTGATTTATTTAACTATCTTCCCAGGGGGCAAGAGCTTCTTGAAAGTAGTGTCATTTTTTTGTTTTTCATTACTGCCACAGTGGCTGGGCATCTGAATAAATAACTGAATGAGCGACAGAGGTGAGATACAGTCAGGAGAAATGAGCTGGGCACTAGGTTTGATTAGGTGAGCATAACATCACCACACTGGGCCGTTCACCTGAGTCAGTGGTTCTCAAAACTTTAGTAGGCATCATAATCACCTACAGGACAGGTTAAAACACAGATTGCTGGGTCACCACCCTACTGTTTCTAATTCGATACTTCATTTCAAAGTTCTCAAGTGCAACTGTGTTTCTACTCCTGTTAGAATCACTAACATAGTCTGTGTGGCTTTCCTGCTGCTACTGGGGTTTACAAAGTAATGTATTTTACACACAGAAGTAAGAGAAAGGATTCTATTTACTAACAAAATGTATGCCTATTATGGCTTTAGGTTTCACTATATTTCTTTGTCTTTTTACAATCCCAACTTGATCACTTGATCTTTTTTTCTTTACAGTACAGTTCTCTGAGATCTACTTCCTAGCTCTGGCCATTGGCTCTGCCTGTGGGTTGATGGTCATCATTGTAATCCTGGTAGTCCTCTTCCAGCATTTCCGGAAAAAGCGATGGGCTGAAAGAGCTCACAGAGTGGTGGAGATAAAACCGTAAGGCTGGGCAGTTATGGGAAAGGCTCTTCCTAATACTTTCTTATGGTGACTCTTGGTATGTTGCAATGGGGCTAAAGAATTGTTGAACACATGTTCTTCCCTTTGAGTAAATCCTATGTAAAAGAATTGTGATTCACTGCATAAATAAATGAATTAGGGTGTGAAAGCTTTACAAAAGGTTTCTTAATTTTACAGAAGATTTCATCATAGGATTTCTTAACTATGTGGGATTTGATGTTATAAAAATCGGCTATGTAAAGCTTTTCTAAGATATCCCTGATTATTATTTTTTTAAGTACTAAGGCATGTAAGGCAAGTACTCTACTACTGAGTGAGCTACATCTCCAGCCTATTTTATTTTATGTTGAGACAGGGTCTCACTAAGTTGCCCAGGCTGTCCTTGAACTTGTGCTCCTCCTACTCAGCCTCCCAAGTAGCGATTACAGGCAGGTGCTGCCTCGACTAGCTAAAATATCCCTTACTTTATAGCCTCCTCCTTTTCCTTTTGGCAGCGGGACTGACCCAGGGCCTTGCACATGCTAGGTAAGCACTCTAACACTGAGCTACACCCCTACACCTTACTTTTAGTGATGCACACCTCCTCCACCCCGTTACTAGGGATTGACTCAAGGGCCTTTGCACTGAGATACACCCCCATCTCCAGGCCATTTAATTTTTAAATTTTGAGCCAGGGTCTTGCTAAGTTGCTGAGCTGCTAAGCTGGGCTGGAACTTGTTTTGTTTCTTTGAGACTTGAGTTTCAAGTTTCTTTGAAACTTTCTTTGACTCTTTGAGTCTTGCTATGTAGCCTAGGCTGGCCTCAAACTTGTGGCAATCCTTCCACCTCAGCTTCTCAGAGTGCTGGGACTACAGGTGTGTGCCACCACACCCAGTTGGCTAGGCAGTCAGCAGGATCACAATGAATCAGTGCATTAGAGTCTGTTTTGCTGATCATAGGTGCTCAATATTTTTATTTTTTTGGTACCAGGGATCGAACTTGGGAACTTGCCCTTGTGAGGCAGGTGCCAGAACCACTGAGCTAAATCCCCGGGCCCCATAGGTGCTCAATAAATGAATCTTTAAACGGAGATAAACTTTATGTACCATACAACTCACCCTTTTACTATTCACGAGATTTGCAGAAGCATTTTAACACCCACCTCTTCCTTTAGCCATTACTCCCTGTCTCCTCTTCCATTAGTCCTGACACCTACCCATCCACTTTCTGTCTGTGAGAGTTTGCGTATGCTGGACATTTCCTATAAATGGAGTTAATACAATATGTGGCTTTTTACATCTAGCTTCTTTCATTAGTATAATGTCAAAGTTCAGTGTTGTATATATTAGTACTGCATTCCTTTTTATGTTTGTATAATATTCCACTGTGGGTTTACTCTATATTGTTTATCCATTCATCAAGTAATGGGCATTTAGGTTTTTTCAATACTTTTTGGCCATTAAGACTAATGTGGCTATGAACATTCATCTACAAATTTCTGTATAGACATATGTTTTCAATTCTCCTAGAAGTTATTGTAATTACTGAGTTATATGGTAGCTCTGTTTAATTTTTGGAGGAGCTGCCAGTCTGTTTCCTCAAAAGCTTCATTTTACTTTTTATTTTTGTGGTACTGGGTATCAAACTCAGAACCTTGCCCTTACAAGGCAAGCAAGGATGGTGCCACTTAGCTAAATCCCAGCCCCTTCATTTTATCAGCAATACACAAAGAATCTTTTTCCACATCCTCACCACTTGTCTTTTTGATTATGGCCATCTAGTGGACATGAAGAAGTATTTCACTAGATTTGGATTTGTATCTTTCCAACTGTTTAATGGCCTTTTGTATATCTATCTGGAGATAAATCTGTTTGATTAGTCTGTCCACCTTAAAACTGGATTGGTTATTTGTCTTTTTATTATTTAGTTCTAAGAGTTCTTTATGTTTTGGATACTAGTCCTTATCAGATATATGACTTGCAATTATTTTCTGCCACTTTGTGGGTTGTCTTTTCACTTTTTTTTTTTTTTGGTGCCAGGGATCAAACTCAAGACCCTGCGCTTGTGAGGCGGGCCCCAGAACCACTGAGCTAAATCCCTGGCCTCTTTTCACTTTCTTGATAATATCCTTTAAGGCACAAAGGTTTTAAATTTTGATGGAAGTCCAATTTATCTATTTCTTTTATTGCTAGTGCTTTTGAGTTATATCTAAGAAACCACTGCTTAATTCAACATCATGAAGATTTATACCTATATTTTTTCCTAAGAGTTTTATAGTTTTAGCTCTTTGATCCATTTTGAGCTAATTTGTATATATAGTTGATGCAGGAATTCTGATTCATTCTTTTGTATGTGTATGTATAGTTGTTCCAACACTATTTTTAACCCTCAGTAAATATTTACTGAAATGAATATAATTGATTTTTCAAAGAGCCTAAGAAACCCACCTCTTGAGTCTGAGGGTCTGATTTGAATAGAAATATAATTGGTAAAGATAACTTCTAGGCCAACATAAAACTTTTCTTTTTTGAACAGGAGTAGAAATCAGAGCTAGGATACTAGTGATAAAGTATGGTGTATGCTTTAAACTTCTGGAGTTCTCAAATTGGAGCCCAAGTTGTAGTCCCTCAGTTCAGATACCCAGTGTCCTGTGGAGGTGTATTATCAGGTGGCAGTAATGGGTTAACTCTCTGTAACCCTGGATCTACTCCCAGGTAAAAGTAATTCTTCCTAAAACTTGGGGGAGAAGATACTTTACTCGACATGTCTCTAGGATGGATTTACCTCCTTTGCTTCTTGCCTTGTTCACCTGACATTTGGTTTCTGTTTCTTTGGTACAGTCATGAAGAAGAAAGGCTCAACCAAGAAAAAACGATCTCTGCTTCTTTAGAAGACACAGACTAATATCCCTAGATGGTAAGGTTCACAAGCAGGGTTGATCTCTTTCCTCAACTTTCTGATCTGCCTGGCCCATTTCTGAAGTGGGTCTCCCTGATTATTTTATGTGTCATTAGGTATTTCCTATAAGAAATTTCAGGCTTGGGTCAGGGAGATAAGTCTTCTGTTGGTCCCCAAAAAGCTTCTTCTTTGAGTGTATTTTGTGCTAGACTCGATTGCTGTTAAAAATGAAATTATTTATTTATTATTGATTGATTGATTGGTGGTACTGGGAATCTAACCCAGGACCTTGTGCATGCTAGGCAAATGCTCTAGTGCTGAACTACGTTCCCATGCCAATGTCTTTTTTTAACGAAAAAATTAATGATTTTCTTTTTTGGTACTGGGGATCGAACTTGGGTCCTTGTGCTTGTGCAGCAGGTGGTGAAACCACTGAGCTAAATCCTGGGCCCGAAAAAAATTAATGATTAAAAAATTGTAAACCAGTCAAAACATTAAGAGAGTGATACAATTAACATGCCTGACATTTGTTAGATCTCTTTATTTTTGGTTTTTTGAGACAGGGTCTTGCTATGTAGTCCAGGCTGGCCTCAAATTTGCGGCAATTCTCCTGCCTCAGCCTCCTGTGTGCTAGGGTTACAGGCTTGTGCCACAATGCCCATCTATCAGATCTTTTATTCTATTTGGAATTGACTTCAGTTCCTCCTCTCACTTAGTTATTGGGCTATGAATTTAGTTTTAGTAGTGTGTAATTTTGTTCAGTTTTCAGGTTTGTCAGGCTTAAAGATAGGATGACTTCCTATGCTAGGAATTCTCCTATTCTCTGAAGTAGGTCCACAGTTAATTTCTAGAGGTTGTAAATCGACATGCAAGCTGAATTTTACACTCCTAACATAATATTCTTGACATTAATAACTTTATCTTGTAAAACTCTGTTTGGCTCTCTTAAATGAGAGGAAAGTTTTATAGACTATTATTAATGTGAAGTCACATTTTTATAGGCTGACATTCCAGTGACAGATCTCAAGTATGATAAATCAGAACATGAAGAAAAGTGATTATATTGTAAAAACAGAAAACTAAACTTGTATAAGGGGATTCTTACCAAAGATTATTGTCTTTTTAAAATCAAGCAAAAAAAAAAATCTAGCAGATTCTCTAACGAGTCAGGGTCATGGAGAATAAGGATGGGGACTGTGGCCTATTTTAGAGTAAAAGAAATTTAAGAGACTAAAAATCAAGTGCAATGTGTGATCTCTGACTGGATGAATACAAGTTTGAACAAACTAAATGTAAAAAAAATGAGAAGTCTTAAACAAGTGAGGTCTTGACTATGAAAATATTGAACATGAACAACATTAGGTAATTATTGTTAGTTTCTATTAAGTGTAATAATGTTATTGTGGTTATGTAGGGAAATGTCCCTATTTTTAAAAATGCATAGTAGAGCCAGGCATGGTGGTGCAGGCTTATAATTTTGGCACTGGGGTAGACTGAGGCAGAACGATTTCAAATTTGAGCCCAGCCTGGTCAACTTATAAGACCCTATCTCAAAATTAAAAAGAGACTGGGGATGTAGTTCAGCATGAAAGCCCTGGGTTCAATCCCTGGTACTCCCCACCCCAAAAACATACTAGAGTATGTAAGAGTCTCAGTAATTTGCTTTAAAAAGTCTAGTTCCCCCAGAAGAAAATAATACAAAAAATACTTTAAAATTAGGTGATGGATGAATTCCCTCACTATCTTCTCCACTTTTCTACACATCTGATTTTGTTTATAAGGGAGGGGGATGGAGAAGGGAAAGAATGTATGAATGTGGGCTGGGGATGTAGCTCAGTGGCTCTGTGCCTGACTGGCAAGTGCAAGGTCATGAGTTTAATCCCTGGTATCACACACACACACACACACACGCACACACAATGAAGAATGTATGAGTGTGAGCATGCTGTGATCAGCCTGGTGTTCATGCAGGGCACTTAGAGGCTATGCATAAATGACACTTACTCTGAGAACCCTGTAATAAGGCTCAGGAACCTTCTTTTATTAAAATTAAATTAGGAGAGAATAAAAATATTTTCCTTCAGAAATGGAGAGTAGGGTTGGGGATTTAGCTCAGTGGTGCTGCTGCCTGCCTTGCAAGTACAAGGTTTGATCTCTGATACCAAAAAAAAGGAAATGGAGAGTAGATCATGTATGTAATTTACACTGTAAGTTACTCTAATGTATTTTTCCCAAATATATTATCAACTTAAAATTTTTGTTTTGTATTTTAGGAAGCTGAAGATTTCCAAGATTTCCTGAAGTTCATGGAAATTTCTCTTCGGTGTTTCCAGTTGTGACCTGTCTTCTGACAAGTTCTGCAGAACATACCACCGAGATAAATAACATCTCTCTGCAGGCAGCACAGAGCTCTTGAGCAGATGCCAGCAGACTCACACACAGTCTCATTGTTAAGCTTTTATTTAATTTCAGAGTACAAATACTTTTCAAATCCACATTAGCTTGTATAAACTAAGAAGCTACATTTTTTCCCTTACAACACCCCCTTATGGGGTATGACTTGTAGAAACACATACTGGCAACAAAAGGGATAAAGGCCAATTTGTCATGACATTTCCTTTCACACATTAGTATCTTGAGAGCATCACCCTTGCTGCTAAAGTTAATGTTTTCTTTCCTTCTCACATTTCCATTAAAGGGGAGCTAAACCTCTCAGCCATTTTTTAATTAACAGGAAATTCCAAGGACAAACTGTTAAGTGTGATTTTTATGGTTCTCCTCAAGTATGGGACACGCCTTTGATGAGATTTTTTGTTTTTGTCAGTTAATGTAAGATTTAAAATAGCGCAAGTCCAAATCATTCAGTAAGTGCAAAAGGTTACATAGACACTACTGTATTGGCAAATGCCACCTCAGGATGTATCATGTGTCATCTTTTTACTTTATTGGGAAAATAATTAACAGTGTAGGTCTTTCATGAGCTGTGACTGTTTAGCTTTCTGCCCTGCCCTTCTATTCAATTATCTTTAACAACAGAGCAAAATCTATGCTCGTTTGCAGACTGGAATCAGTAAGCAGTTTAATGGAAGGGTTCTGAGATAGTATACCGCAACTTTAAAAATTTAGGGCTGGTGAAGAAGACCAACTCTAAATGATGATAATTTTGTACAGTATTATACAAAGTTCAGAACTGGATGAGCTTATTTAAATATTTTCTCTGTTTATTGATTGTAATTCACTTGCTTAAGGGACAGAGAATTCGGTACAGAGCAAAGAAATACCAAAACTACTTCAACTAACTGAAACTATTCCCCCTTATATTGGTAGGTACACTTTGTAAGTGAGCTGTGGAAAGAAGAGAGCTTTTACAAAAGTGTCTAGTTATCCATATCTTTACAAACTTACACATTTGTTCAAAGGATAAAAAACACCTACAAGTTTAGGTCAAAGATAAATCTTTTTTGGTATCAGGGATCGAACTCGGGACCTTGCGCTTGTGAGGCAGGCAGCAGAACCACTGAGCTAAATCCCTGGCCCAAAGATAAATCTTTATAGCCTGATATTTTCAGTTTTCACTGATTAAGCTGCTGATACTTTTTTTTTAAACAAATTGAAATTTTCACAGGTTATATTTAAAGATGCTGGATCTTGATATTTTTCTCAATATTATTTCTTTAAAATTGGTATAATTTACATGTGAACCTCAATTCTGAAATTCATTCTATACTTATCTCATTCTGCCTTTTACACTGCCTCAAAAGGTAAACTCTCAATACTCAGTTTTGAAACTAGAAATTAGATTTGAAATCTATTACCTCTAAATAACATTTTATATTTTTCTTTGTAATTTAACTCTTAAAGGGCCGGGGATTTAGCTCAGTGGTTCTGCTGCCCGCCCCACAAGCTCAAGGTCCTGAGTTCGATCCCTGATACCAAAAAAAACCCCCAAAAACAAACTCTTGAAAATACAACAACTGGATATTTCTTCAGATGTCTTGATGATGCTCCATAAGTGAAACAAAGTAGTTAAAAACTTTTTCCAGCAATCTTATAGCTCGTGTCTTGGCTAAATACTCAAGGGGTAATATGGCCTTGTTTAGTATCTCCTTCCTGAAGAGCACTTTTGTATTGTAATTTATTTTTTATTATACCTTAAACACTATGTAAATAAGTCTTTAGTAATAAAGAATTATAAATTATACAATTTCTATGCTTGTGTGAAAATTTTACATACCAGGTTAACAGAAAACAGTTGTATGAGGTATGATCTAAAAATACAGTGAATGTTTAGATTAAAAAGTTATTACAGTAAAAGATACACTGCTATAGCCCTTTCAAAATTCACCCCCTTGCTCCCAATATAGCCCATTGTTCTTGGCGGTCGTCTTTTATGAATGTCTTTAGTTGCACTGTCCTGGCTGCCTCAATGTCCTGAATTAATTCAAAACATTCACCTTTTATGGTCATTTTGACTTTGAGGAAGAGACAGGTGTTATATGATGCCAGATCTAGTGAAGAAGATGATGACACTGAAATGTTTTTGTGAGCCTGCTTGTGCATTGGATGGCATGTGGGAGCAGTATTCAGTGTATTTTTGATCACATGTCATAAAGACATTCATGAAAGATGACTTCCAGAATTGCTTCAGAAAATAGCTCTGCATGGAAGATTCCTTCCCTTCACTGCACAGCAAGGCAGTGGAGGTCTGGCAAGAATGATGGGTAAGTGTGCTTGAAGCTAGGGGAAGTATTTTGAGGGGGATTAATGGCAATGTTTTTTATTGTAAATTTTCCTTAATTTAAATATTCAACTATTTTTTTGATTACCCTTTGTATATATTTTATCTTCACTGGAAAGTTTTCATAGTAGAAAGAAGCTGGAAATCAATAATGGATAGAATTAGCTGGATGTGGTAGTGCACACCTGTAATCTCAATACTCTGGCAGGCTGATGCTGCAGGACTGCAAGTTCAAGCCCAGCCTGGGCAACTTGGTGACTTAATGAGACACTGTCTCAAAATTAAAAATGAAAAAAGGTTGATGTAGATCCCTATAAAGGCCCTGGGTTCAATTCTCAGTACAAAAAACAAAACAAAACAATTGATTTTATTGGGTAAACAAAAACATGGATTTCTATAGAATTTTCACATTGCTTTGAAATTGGATAGCTGGAAATTGGGCATAACAATACTGCTTAGTTTGGAGGCTCTTGAAAGAATGGATCGCCTATTCCATTTGGTACTCTTGCATTATTACTCCCTCAGTTGAGCTTTCAAGTGTAATAAGGGGATGGCAGTTGAAAAATGGGAAATTAAGGGCTGGAAATGTAGCTCAGTGGCACCGCGCCTGCCTCACAAGCGCAAGGTTCTGAGTTTGATGTCTGGTACCAAGAAAAAAAAAAAAAAGGGAAATTAAATTTTCCCCAAAGCTGAAGCATATCATTATTCCCCTCTGCTTTCATTAGCCATATGGCAATTCCAGAATAGGGTGACTAAGGACTAAAGCACTATTCTGTACTTTTTTTTTTTTTTTTTTTGGTACTGGGGATCGAATTCAGGACACTGTGCTTGCGAGGCAGGCAGCAGAACCACTGAGCTAAATCCCCAGCACCACCTGTACCATTTTTTTCAGAAGTATGTGATACTCATTTAACTCCAAGTACTTTGATAACATAACTTTTCCAACCAAAACATAAACAGACTCCAGTTACCTTCACTTCTAATATATGCTGTAATGATTTGATCATTGTTGCTGTCAATAGTAATTTAATAAACACCCAATTCTGGATGCTGAAATAGCTACATAAGGATAGGAACCAAACAGACTTGAGGCACATATTGGCCACAAGGGACTAATATATATTTATTGACTGACTGACCCAATATACTCTCCTAGGTCTTTTGATTTCTAAAGTTATGATAATCTATTGTGAGTTCAACTAAAATAATCTCTAGGGGGATAAACATCTGGAATACTGAAAATTAAGATTCTTTAGTCCGGGCCAGGGATTTAGCTCAGTGGTTTCGCCGCCTACTGAGAAAACGCAAGGACCTGAGTTCAATCCCCGGTACCAAAACAAACAAACAAACAAAAAGATTCTTTAGTCCTGCAGAATTAAAAAAAAAAAAAAGCCAAATTTCCCAGAGCCTGTAATCTACTTAATTTTAAAACAAGAAAACGGCTGGGTGTGGTGTTGCACACCTGTAGTTCCAGCACTCGGGAGGCTGAGACAGGAGGATCGCCGCAAGTTCGAGGCCAGCCTGGGCTACATAGTGAGTTCAAGGCCAGCTTGCGGTACCACATTGCGAGACCTGGTCTGAAAAAAAAAAAAAAAAAAAAAAAAGCAAGACAACAACTAGCTCTAACCTGAGCGTCAAAGAAACGCTGGTTAGTGACAGCTAGTATGGTACTGGAAAGAATGCGTATCCCTGCGGCAACACGGAATTGCCATTTTAAGTGTTCTTGCTGCTTCCCATAGACGTCATTTCCGGTGTTATCTGTGTTGTTACCGGGAGCTGTAAACAAGGTGTGCAGATATCTGGAGAGCTGTCGGGATGCAGCAGAGCGGAGCCGCGGCTGGAAGCCGTGGCTGCGCTCTCTTTCCGCTGCTGAGCGTCCTATTCTTCCAGGGTGAGTGGGCCGGCTGGCGGGGCTCCACTTCCGGCCGGGGGGGGGGCGGTTAGGGAAGATGGTCGCTTTTCCGGTTCCGGGTGGGGGTTCTCAGGAAAGCCCCTGTTAGGTTTCTGAGAAGGAAGGAAAGGAGGTGTGGCAGATGTTTTCTTCTGGTAAACAGTGCCCACTGCGGAGAGTTGGTATCTTGTCAGACTTTCCTGAGCTGTGGGAGCTCAGCCGGTCACCTTGTGTTACTTGGCATTGTCTTTAGGTGATAACACGACTCTGGAACCATAAAGCTTTGGGGTGCTGTCTTGTATGAGATAGCAGTGATTGTGTGCTGAAGTTTTGAGAGCTTTATACCTTGATTTGAGGCAGGCAATTCTAATGGTCAGTAGTTTGTTCCAGTAAATTTGAGAAACAAAATCATGACCGTAATTTTTCATGTTTTTGTAAATGATTAGCAGGGGCTAACAAATAAAGTGTGTATTTGTCACAGAAGGGGTTTGATTTTATTATAATAGACAAACATATTGAAGAAAAAGTTGCCTTGGTATTTTTGAAACATTAAAAAAATATGAGAAGAAACATATTCTCTTGAAATTTTAATCGTTTAACTAATACCAGAAGTATACTATTGACAAGATAACGTATTAAATTTTGGACACGTTTGGGTTCCACGCAGTTTTCAAATTGTATAAATTTCAGTCCAACCTAATTAACTTCATTTTAGAGTGCAATTATTTCCTGGATTTTGTATGTGGCTTTTTTGAAAAGTAGAAATTAATATAGCTAGCTAGCATTAGAGTGAATTGTTAACTTCACAAAATTTCCCAATAAATAATGGGGATTTCTAAAAGCAAGCTTTAATATTTTATGATGTAAAGATTTCAGGTGCCCTAAATCTCATCAGGTAGGTCTGGGAAGTTTTTATTTATCTGGTGACTAATACGCTGCCAGCACACTCCCTGATACCTCCCAGTTGCCCGTGTCATCCAGCTAAATTCTTTTTGCAATATAGTATTTAGGCTACCTTATTGTCATTTCATGTAAACCCCTATCTCCCTACCCCGCCATGAGAAATGTTCAAATATTGTCCCGTTAAAGGAAAAAAAATTCTAGAAATGAATGTTTTTTGTTTTATTATGTTTTTTTGAGAGAGTCTTGCTATGTAGTTCAGGCTGGCCTGAACTCACTATGTAGCCCAGGTTGGCCTCAAACTCATGGCGACCCTCCTGCTTCAGCCCCCCAAGTGCTGAGACTGTAGGCATGATGAGTGTTTTCTTAAACCTAATGCCATTTCACATTGAAGAGTTCCTTCAAATCCAGTGTACCAAGTAATCCCAACATTCAAATTAATTTTATGATCTGTGTACTTGTTGAATAGATTTATATTTCACTTTTTAAAAATAAGTTTGAGATACAACTCACAAGCTATACAATTTACCCCTTGTAAAGTGTTCAGTTCAGTGGTTTCTAGGATTCAGAGTTACATGGATCCTACTACAATCAATTTTAGAACATTTTTATCACTCTAGAGAGGAACCTTGTACCCATTCCCACTTTTCCCCAGCCTTTGGCAACCACCAGACTACTTTCTGTCTCTAGAGACTTGCCTATTCTAAACGTTGCATATAAATGGAATCATCCAGTATGTGCTTTTTTTCTTTCATTTAACATGTTTTCAATCCATTTTTTAAGTGTTAGGTGATAGGCCCTGGTTTCATACCAGTGTTCATTTGCTTCCTCTCTTCAAAGATAAGACCCCTTAAATTATTAGCTTGGTTGGATTCTCCTTAAGTTATAAGCCTGGTCTCACTGTAATAGTTGTTTAAGTGTGTAGAAATGATAGCCTATGGAGCCTAGTCTTACATTTGTCTTTTTTCCATGTGAATGTCCAATTATATGAATCAAGAATTGGCCAATTTATATTTTGAAAACGGGGACGTATAAAATTGTAATCTTCATTTTATCTTGTTTATTTAATTTCTCCCATGTAAAAAATTACTTATGTTAATGCAATTCTCATTTTCAGATTAATTTTTGGTTCATTTTAATGGATATGTTTATAATTAGCATATTTACCTGGTCAGAATGCTTTCTGACTTAGGTTAAAAGATAAATAAATATCTATAAGGACATTAGACTAAGATGGAAGTTTCTGAATGACTGTAACACTGGATTAGAAAGGGGAAGGCTTGGGGCTGGGGATTTAGCTCAGTGATTTCGCTGCCTGCTTCGCAAGCGCAAGGACCTGAGTTTGATCCCTGGTACCAAAAAAAAAACCCCAACAAAAACAAACAAACAAAAAAAAGAAAGGGGAAGACTTAGAAAGGGATTTGATAGGAACTGTCAGAGATGTGGCGGGGAGGGGGGTAGATTGTATGTAATAATCAGTGTGGAGAATTGGTTGGAGGGAGATTAGAGGGATTCTGATTTGTAATTCTAACTCAGATCTCTTCTTTACTCTAAACCAGGCATTGGCAAAGCTTTTCCATAAAGGAATAGAGAATCAATGTTTTCAGGTTTGAGGCACATAATCTCTATTGCAATTATTCAGTTCTGCAAAAAGTGCAAAATGTGCCATAGACAATATATAAATAAATGCACATGGCAGTATTCTCATAAAACTTTGTTTACATAAAGGTGCTGAAAAAACTTTTTAGTTGTTTATTAGGAACCCCCTGGAGGTAATGATTGGTTTAGGCCCGTGTAGGTCACCCACAAAAAGGACAGTGCAGTCAGATATTAGTTATTCTTAGGTTGCCCTCTCTTGTGAGATCAGTTTGCTTCCATTTGGTCTGTGGGTCATAGTTCGCTGATCCTTACCCTAAACCAATTCCTTTGATATTATCCCTTGGGCATTTCCATCTCAATGACATCTAAATTCATCCAGAATCAAGTCCATGTTCTCTTGCTAAGCCTGGTACATTTCTTGTCTTCTTTCTGTCAGTGATCACCAAGTCAGAGACCTGGGAGTCATTCCTGACATCACCTTTTCTTGAATATTAACTTCCCTCATGGGTTTTTGTTTGTTTGTTTTTGTTTGGTGCAGAGATCGAACTCAGGAGCTTGCCATTGCGAGACAGGCACTGTGCCACTGAGATAAATCCCCAGTCCCTAGGCCCCTAACTTCCTTCCAGGTTACTGCATATGTGTAATTTTTTTCCCCCTAAAGGTGATACCAGCCCAATACAGAAGGGGTCATCAAGAGCAGAGCTTTTCCTGAATGCGTGCAATGTACCTATTTTTTTTGTTTTGTTTTGTTTTTTGGTACCCGGGATGGAACTACGGTCCTTGCACTTGCAAGGCAGGCAGCCACACCACTGAGCTAAATCCCAGGCCCCTGAATGCCTGCAGTGGAAAGATAGATGCAAAGGGAGTTAAGGGTGTTGGAAATACTATAAAGAAGGTGATAGGGAGAGACTGGTTGGTTAATGAGCACATTTTGTTCCCATACTAGAATTTATGGTGAGCTATCCACTTATTTCTCTCCAGTCTTTCTGTGCTTCTGAATCTCTTTGAATTTTTGCCCTGGAGGTGCTTGCATTTAATGGAGGAAATAGTTGTTATAAATTAGGTGCACTCAATGGCATATGACTGGGGTAGCATTATGTAGGAGGTATTATAAGAACATGGAAGAAAGAACCAAGAGGGAATTTGGGAAGGTGCCACAAAGTGGATCAGTATTTGAGCTGGTTTTGAAGGTATGTGAGTGTTGGGGATGTGGAGAACAGCCAGACAGTGTCAGAAGCGATGTTCTTCCAGACAAAGATATGTTCAAAGGAAGGCACAAATGCAGGGGCACAGTACATTTGGGAAATGTCAGGACATTGCAGGCATAGCGAAGGGGATTGGATGGGTAAGTGGCAGAGTGGCAGAAGTTTGAGCCCAGATTATTATTGTTTGGATTTTATTTATTTATTTATTTATTTATTTATTTATTTTTGGTACCGGGGCTCAAACTCAGGTCCTTGCGCTTGTGAAGCAGGCAGCGGCAACACTGAGCTAAATCCCCGGCCCTTGTTTGGATTTTATATCATAGCACAATAGGATATTATTGAAAGTTTTAAAGTATGTGTAGTGTTTTTAAAAATAATGATAGCTAACATTTATTGAACATTTTTATGCTAGGTGCTGTGCTAAGCATTTCATATGCTTTTTGTGTTTTTTTGGTACCAGGGATCGAACTCAGGTCCTTGTGCTTGTGCAGCAGGTGTCAAAACCACTGAGCTAAATCCCCGGCCTCATATGCTATTTTTTCTCCTTCCAGCACTGATGATTGAACCCAGGGTTTCATACTGAGCAATATCCCCAGCCTTAAAATATTAAAAATAATTTTTTTTTGAGATGGGGTCTTGCTAAGTGCCTAATTTGCCCAGGCTGGGCTTAAACTTGAAAGCTTTCTGCCTTAGCCTCCCAGAGTGCTAAGATTACAGATGTGTGCTGCCACACTCAACTCATATGTTATCTTTTAAAGTTTTATTGGATCTTCACAATGATCCAGTGAAGTAGGTCTGGTTATTATTCCCTTTTACCAAATGAAGAAATTGAAGCTTGAACAGGTTAGGTAACTGTGATCAAGGTCTAATTGCCAGAAAATAGCTGAACTAGAACTTGAGTCCAGATCTGGCCAATTCTAAATCTATACTTTAATTCTTTGTACTATACTTTTGACTTAGGATAAGGGGATGAAGAGACAGTATAGATCAGTGGTGGTGAACCTGTGTTACATGTGCCACAGCGGGCTGTTTGTTATCATTGAAAGTTCTGAAAGATTTGCCATCACTGGTATAGATTATCTGTTCATTTCCATCTTCCAGTTTTTAGACCTAGTTCTTGAGCCATGAATAAAGATTTTTTTTTCACACTGAGGAATCAGGAATGAGGGCTTGAGAGAGATTGGGGATAGAGGGATGAGGGCTTTCAGGGAGAGAAAAGAGCATTTGCAAAAGCATAGAAGAAATGACAAATTTAGCATGGTAAAGACAGAAAGGATGCTATGGAAGAAGCAGAAGTAATTCTCATCTTTGGGATGGGTTGATTCTTGTTAAAGCTCTTATTAGTGCACTCAGTCTTGGTCTCCTCCATTTAAGAGGAATGTGACCAGACTAGATTGTCTAGAGAAGAATGAGAAAATGATTCAAAGCAAGCAGAGGTAAAAGCAGAGGAGCTGGTGACTCAGAACTGTCTGTGGTAGGAAAGGTTGAGAGAGTGTAGGAGAACTGGAGAGGTGAATAATGATGATGATATCAACGTGCATTGGGTGCTTAATTGGGTTAGATGGGCTTTTCAGTGCTGTCCATGTTTTCACTCATTTAACCTTCACAGTGAACTTGTGAGGTAAGTACGACTGTAATTCCCACAGGTTCATGATAGCAAAGATGTAAAGTAACTTGCTAAGGCTGCAGAGCCAGTAAGTGATAGGGCTGGAATTTGAACCCAGGCTCAGTGGTTTAGGAGTCTGTGTGCTTGCTCACAACACCAGCCTGCTGGTGCCAAGGAACTACTGGGTATGAATGGTTTAAGAAAGAGGAGGTCACTAGAAGGTTTTAAAAATGTTACCTTATTTTTACATTTTGTTTTCCTTCCCATAATTTTCTTTAAAAGTTTTTCTTTTGTGGTACTAGAGATTGAACCCAAGGCCTTCACACTGAGCTACATCCTCAGCTTTTTAAATACATTTTTTTGAAACATGAACTTTCTAAGTCACTAAGTTGCCTAGACTGGGCTTGAACTTGAGGTCCTCCCAATTCATCCTTCCAGAGTGCTGGGATTACAGGCAGCATGTGCCACCAAACCCAGCTCACAAATTACTTTCCTTTTTTTTTTTTTTTTTGAGATACGCTCTCACTGTGTAGTTCAGGGTGACCTTGAACTCAGTATAGATGCCAGGCTGGCCTTGAACTCATGACAGTCATCCTGTCTCGGCCTGCTGGGTTACAGACTTGTGCCACCATGCTCAGCTTCATACTTTATGTTTTTTTTTTTTGGTACTGGTGATTGAACTCGGGTCCTTGCACTTGTGCAGCAGGCGGTGAAACCACTGAGCTAAATCCCCGGCCCCATAATTTACTTTTAGTATGATTCATTACCAACTTTAAGAAATAAGAGGGAAAAAATAGGAGGGAAACTAAATAGAACATTGTGGCAGTAAATCAAAAACAAAAACAAGACCAAACTGTTAAATTACTTTCTTATTTTTATTCCCCGTTCTTATCTTGCTGGTGCTTGAGGCAGTGGTAGTTTCATGCTGCAATCACGTTGTACTTGGGGTAAGTCCCTCTGACCCCATGCAAGCTGCTGTGTTCCTGGAGCAAGTGTGTGTGTTTGGGGGCTGGGGTGTGCAGGGAGATTCAGAGCTGGTGGTGGTGCTGCCTTTTAGTTTGCTGTGGGTTGCCCTGCTTGTTTGTACTTAATTTGGCCACAATCCTGTGTTTGGAAAAATGCTGGTGTGACCAGGTTTTAAATTTTTACCCAAGTGTTCTATCTATGATTTAAGATTGTAAAATGATAAATGCTCTCCTAGATTGATGCAGATACTGGCTCCTTGTCCCTTGTGGACTTGCCTGGGAAGGTATTGATTGCTCCGGCTTTTTGATGAGACCGCTAAAAATGATAAGTGGCATGCCTGTGTTGTTCACTCATATCTGTATGTTCCATGAAAAGAAATACATTTAAGTATTTGCTTCTGCTTTGATTAGGTGTTCACATTGTCATTTCCTTGGAGATTAATGCAGACACTCATGTCCGAGGTTACGTAGGAGAAAAGATCAAGCTGAGATGCATGTTCAAGTCAACTTCTCATGTCACCGACAAACTGACCATAGACTGGACGTATCGCCCTCCCAGCAGCAGTCGCACAGAATCTGTAAGTGTGCTCTTTTCAAAAAAGTTTCCTTGAAGCAAAGCTTTTGTACATGGTGGGGGGGTGGTTGGGAGGAGAGAATAAAATAAAATAAAATTTATTTTAAAAATCATTTACACTTTAAAAAAAGTATTAAAAAATTTCCTTGAGTCTTTTGGGTTAGCAGTTTTTGAATCCTTTAATTGCAAGTCACATGCACACACAAGGCCCTCTCAGAACAGAAAATGAACTTTTATGTAAATGGAAAGAGGTGAGCTTCTGCCTTCTGTGTCACTCATTTGATCATGTAGGACTTTTTATTTTTCCACATAAGAATTTTGCACATATCCTGTAAGAAAAAATTGTCAGAAACCAAGAGAAAATATGGTTTAATTTTGTTCCTTTTTTTTGTTGTTTCTTTTTTTGGATGATATTATAGTTTCATCTTTAGATTTGATATATTAAAAAGGTTACCTGCAGAACTATTGGCTAGAAAAATTCATCAGGTCTCAGTCACAGACATCCTTTCTCTTAGAGCTGCTTATTTCCTGTTGAGTGTAGTTGTCTCAATGGGTGTGTATCTGTTTGCATATCTGTGGTCTGTAGATTTATCTTGGCTTTTCCTCCTAGCATACAAACACCTGCAGTGATTTATATAGCTGCCTTTGAAGGAAATGGTGGGACTTTGTGTTGGTGACAGAAGTTGTTAGTGATAGATGGTCTTGTAATATTAGAAGCAGTATACTTTAGTCACACATATAAAACACATTTATGGTTCAAATGCCATTGTTGGCATCTAATTGAAGATTACAGTGCTAAAACAAACCTCTTTCTTTTTATAGTTCCATCAGTATCCTTAGCTCAGAATGCATGCTACTCAAGAATGTGAATGTCATAACCACACGTCTGATTGGATTTTTCAAAGTATTCTTAATTTACTTATTCTGTTTTTCTTATTGGAGAAACTTTCCCTTCATGTCAACACGTAAGCTTTGAATTCTATTTTAGGAGCTATTACTGAAGACTATGTAGCTTGGATCTAGGTAGGTGACTCTAGTGAAGGAAGGTATGCTATAGTCATAGTTCCTTTTTCTTTAGACTTAAAAATAGTTCACTTTATTCTGAGTAGTCAGGAATCTATGGTTGGCCTTATTTGGCTCTACCTCCTGTCCAAAAGTAGGGCAGAGCAAGCAATGGGGGAGCTTCTTGGGTCAGAAACATTATACACTAACAGCAGTTCGCTTGTTTGCTTGTTTTTTGTTTTGTTTTGTGTTTTGGTACCGGGGATCGAACTTGGAACCTTGGGCTTGGGAGGCAGGTGCTGGAACCAGTGAGCTAAATCCCCGGCCCCTAACAGCAGTTCTCCTATAGTATTGTTTTCTGTGAGGCTGGTCAGAACATCAGCAAACTTACCCAAGCTGGAATTACTGGACCCTTAAGGTCACACACTGTAATGATGCAGTTACATGGTTAGTCAGGATTCTATCAGGTTAATCAGTTAGCAAGGGTTTCAGTATCACTGATTTAACATGGAACTTATAGGTTAGATTAACCTTGAAGGTACACAGCAGGCCATGTTTTGTCTATAAGAATTTCAAACACTTTTAACTAATTAATTTTTGTCAATAAGGAGTTTCAAACACTTTTAATTAATTAATTAATTAATTTTGGGTGGGACTAAGGGTTGAACCCAGGGTCTCTGCACAGAGCTACATCCCTAGTCCTTTTTATTTTAATTCTTTAAAATTTTGAGACATGGTCTTGCTAAGTCACTAAGTTGCTTTGGCTAGGCTCCAACTTGTGACCCTCCTCCTCAGCACCCAGAGTGCTAAAATTATAGGCATGTACCTTCACACCTGGCAAATCCCTTTTACCCTGATGCTGATAATCAGTGGTAGGCCTTCTTTTCCTTCTTGGAGCACTCATTATGCATATTATTTCTTAATAATAAGAAGAATATAAGTTTCATGAGAGTAGGGACTATGTGTGGTTCCCTCTATATCTTTTTACTCACCATTCTGCCTAGAATATAGTTGTTGTGTACTAAATATTTTAACAATGAACTAATAAATGATTCATCATCTTCTCTGGGAAATTACAATGCAAAATTGGGTAATTCAGTGGTTACAAATGCATGATTTGCTAAGTGGGATGGTATTAAGCAAACAAAGAAAGAGGAAAGCCTTACATTTTACATAAGAGAAAAAACTTATATTGTTTTGTAGCACCTGCCTGGCTCACCTTCAGGTGTCATTAGGTGCTTTTGGTGATGAGGTATCCAGTCACCAAATCCAACATAGCATTTTAAAAAATTCAACATACATTCATTGAGTGCTTATCATACATTTGAATTGGATTTATATTAATTGCCAAGGTAGATAACTCGAGAGATACTGGATTGTATTACATCCTCCCAGTGATTTTGAGAATAAGCAGAAATCTCCCTTTTTTTTAATGCTAATTTTTGTCTTTGAGTAACTCACATAGTTTTTTTGTTTTGGTACTGGGGATTGAACTTGGGTCCTCGCGCTTGTGCAGCAGGCGGCGAAACCACTGAGCTAAATCCCCGGCCCTATAGTTTTTTGATTTTGGTCTTATTTCCCTTTTTATAAATTTGGGATAATTATACTTGCCTCATATAGTTTAGTGTTGTTATGAGCTTCTATTGAGTAAATGTGAAGAAGTCATTTGCAAACTAAAGTACTACATAAATATTAGATTTTATTTTATTTATTCATTTATTTTCCAGTACCAGAGATTGAACTCAGGACCTTGTGCTTGTGAGGCAGGGACGGCACCATTGAGCTAAATCCCTGGCCCTTAGATATTTAGAGCAATGTATTTCAACTTGTTGACACTGCGAGCAGGTTAATTCTCTGTTGTGGGGGCTTCCCTGTTCATTACAGGAAGTTTAGCAGTATCTCTGGCCTCTACCCACTGGATAACAGTAGCTCCTCTCCCTGTTGTGACGGCCAAAACTGTCTCCTACTCAGTAGCAGAGAAACAAGTAACCAGGGGCTTGTGGGTAGCTTAGTGGTATAGCTCTTGCCTAGTATGTTTGAGGACCTGAGTTCAGTACCCAGCACTGAAACAGACAAACGAACAAGGAAATTGATTTAAAAATGGGCAAAGGCTCTGAATAGGTGTTTCTCAAAACAAGAGACATTAATAGCTAATAGATGTATGAAAAATGCTAAACATCTCTACTTATCAAGGAAATACAAATTAAAACCAAATGAGAAACAACTTCATACCTTTTAGAATGACTATTATAAAAAAGACAAATGATAACAATGTTGACAAAGATTGGGGAAAAGGGAACCCTCATACACTGTTGGTGGGAATATAAACTAGTACAGCCATTTTGGAAAGTAGTATGGAGCTTCCTCAGAAATTTGAAAGCACAGTGGTAGAGCTTAGTATGTATGAAGGCCTGGTTTCAATTCCCCACAATGAAAATAAAAATCACATTTTACCCCATAAATATATACAATTTTTATTTGTCAATTAAAAATAAATAAAATTTAAAAAAGATCTCCAAGCCGGTGTGGTGGCGCATGCCTGTAATCCCAGCATTCGGGAGGCTGAGGCAGGAGGATCACCAAGAGTTTGAGGCCAGCCTGGGCTACAAAGTGAGTTCAGGGCCATCCTGAACTACATAGCAAGACCCTGCCTCAAAAAACCAAAAAATAAAAAAATTTAAAAAAAGATCTCCAGATATTACCAAGTGTTTTATAGAGAGTGAAATTGCCCCTGATTGAAGGGTATTACTTTAGATTTTACAGAGAATTTAGAAGAGATTCAAGGGTTAGGGCCTGAGAATTCTCAACAGTCCTTTTTCTAATCAGTTTTATTAACTTTTCTTTTTATGATGGAGGTGAAAAAAGCATTTAAAAATTGCCAACTGAAAAACCCATTATACAGTTGTATTTTACTTTGGACCTGCTTAGCTCTACATTTTCAGTTCACTTTCCAAATTAACTCTTTCTTTCATGGTGTTGCTTTTTAGATTTTTCATTATCAGTCTTTCCAGTACCCAACCACAGCAGGCACATTTCGGGATCGGATTTCCTGGGCTGGCAATGTATACAAAGGGGATGCATCCATAAGCATAAGCAACCCTACTCTAAAGGACAATGGGACATTCAGCTGTGCTGTGAAGAATCCCCCAGATGTGCACCATAATATTCCCCTGACAGAGCTAACAGTAACAGAAAGAGGTAAGCTGATTGCCACCAACCTTCTTCTGCGGGGCTCTGTCACTACTCTGGTGCTTTCTGGAGTACTCGCTAATAAGTGAGGCCAATTATCTGGGTAAGCCAATTGGATCGTTGGATCATTGTGTCAAAATGGCTATTTTTTTTCTATCCCAGTAAGTCTGTTAAGTTGAATTTTTGATCTTTATTTTGAAAACTGAATTTTCTCTTCAAATATTGGCATAGTTTCCCCATTATCTTTTTTTCTTTTTCTTTTTGTACTGGGGACCGAACTCGGGACCTTGCCTTTGTGAGGCAGGCGCCAGAAGCACTGAGCTAAATCCCCGGCCCTCTTTTTCATTTTAACTTCAGGTGACCAAAGGTCTTGTGTAATGTATGAAGTAAATGGAGGGTTATTACCTATGTGAAATAGAAGTCATTCTGGTTTCCCTAATGTATTCATACTCCCAGTAATGAGACAGTATTCTTGCCCATGTCTTGAAAGGGCACTCCCTCTAATGATGGGAGGTAATACATTACTTTTATGCTGCAAAAAATAGCAGCTACTTTTTAGCATGAAACAAGTGGAGAGGAAGTTAAGGACTGACCTTGTTTTCTACATTTTTCTCTTGTGACTATTAAGTGGTCATTCTAGTTCTTAACTGGATTTCAACTAGAGACTTAAAAATAAGATACAGTTGACCAGAGACATAGAGATAGTTGCTTTATCATTTCTCAGGTCTTTCTTCCCTTCTTATCTTCCTTTCTTCCTTCCCTCTTTTATTCCTTCTTCTCCTCCTTTTTCTTTATTATCTTTGTCTTTGTCATCTTTGACAGTCATTAATAGATTTTGAAGCATGGACACATTCATACTGCTGGAAAGAATAGAAATTGGTGATGTTTTTCTAGAAGGCAATTTGGTAGTAGAGATCAGATTTCTTAGAAGTATTTCCTTTGATCCCATCATTCCATTCTAAAATTTTATCTTAAGGAAGTAGAGCTAAACATGAAGATTTATGTGTTAGTTTGGTTATCCTAATGTGACTTGCAGATTCAAAGAATTTGGAATAACTTCAATGTCCACCATTAGATAATTGACTCAATGAATTATTCAATGTAGTATAATACCATACACATTAAACATCACATCCAGAAGGAATTTTTAGTTACATGAAAACATATTTATCACTGGATATATGTGCATGCCTGTAATCCCAGTGCTTTGGGAGGCTAAGGCAAGGGTATCAAAAGTTTGATTTTTTTTTTTTTTTGAAACAGGGTCTTGCTATGTAGTTCAAGCTGGCCTTAAACTCACAGTGTAGCCCAGGCTGGCCTGGAACTTGCAGCAATCCTCCTGCCTCAGCATCTTGAGTGCTGGGATTACAGGAGTGCACCAACAGGCCTGACAAAAGTTTGAGTCCTACAGCCGGGTATGGTGGCACACATCTGTAATCCCAGGCCTCAGACTGAGGCAGGAAGATTGCTCTGAGTTCAAGGCCAGCTTGAACTACAGGAGACCCTGTCTAAAAAACCAAAGAAAAATAAATAAGTAAATAAATAAATAAAAGTTTGAGTCTTAGCATGGCAATTTAGACCCTGCTTCAAAATAAAAAATAAGAAAAGGACTGGGTATGTAGCTCAGTGTGAAGGTCCTAGGTTTAATTCCCAGTACCACAAAACAAAACAACCAAACCAAAACAAAATTTAAACGTATATACCATACATTAAGTAAAATATGTTAAAACACTATGTAAAATATGATTTATATTTCTAAGAATATACACCCCACCCTCATATGCACCCTCATATGTATGCCATACCCCTTAAAGAAAGATTGAAGTGTTAAATACCTATGTGTTTTTCCTAGGTAGTAGAGTTATGGGTACATTTTTATTCTTTATTTTACTTTTGTTTATCTCCTACCTTTTCTGTAATGAATTTATCCCTTTTGTAAGCAGAACTACATGAGCGAAAGTAGAGCCTATCTCATGTCAGAAGGAGCACCTGTACACACACTTCTCTCTTCTCCCCTCAGGTTTTGGCACCATGCTGTCCTCTGTGGCCTTGCTTTCCATTCTCGTGTTCATTCCCTCGGCGGTGGTGGTGATTCTACTGCTGCTGAGAATGGGGCGGAAGGCTGCAGGGCTCAAGAAGAGGAGCAAATCTGGCTATAAGAAATCGTCTATTGAAGTTTCAGATGAGTATGTCTCCCTGCAGCCCAGAGCAGTTGGCCCATTTCCTTTTCAGCCCTACTTTGGAGGTGGCGCCTAGATGTATATCCACGCACCCTTTTTTTTTTGGTACTGGGAATTGAACTCAGGTCCTTGCCCTTGCGCAGCAGGCAGCAAAACCACTGAGCTAAATCCCTGGCCCATTCACACACTTTTTTTTCTTCAGGTTGTTTAGTTCTGTTGGTAAAATTTCCTTTTGAATAGAGAGTAGTTCTGCTGAGGAATATTAGGGGAAATGTTCAAGGTTTCCCCTTTCCCTTCTCCTTTTTTCTGGCAGTACCAGGGATTATACCTACATGCTAGGCAAGTGCTCTACCACTGAGCCACATCTTCAGCTCTTTATATTTTATTTTGAGACAGGGTCTTGCTAAGTTGCCTAGGCTGAACTTGAACTTGTGATCCTTCTGCTTCAGCCTCCTGAGTAGCTGTGATAACAGGTGTGTGCCACCGTACTCGGCTTCTCTTCTCCCTTCTTTTGCCCTTCTTGGTCGGCAGATGCTGTGAAGGGGATACGTGCATTGTGATTATCAAAAGCATTTGTTAGCTGAGTGTGGTGATGCACACCTGTAATCCCAGCACTCAGGAGGCAAAGGAAGGGTTGCCGAGAATTCAAGGGCAGCCTGGACTATAGAGTGAGTTCAAGGGCAGCCTGAACTACACAGCGAGACCCTGTCTCAAAAAACTAAAAAAAAAAACCAAAAAAACCCCAATAACATTTATTAAACACAATCAATTTTTTTCCCTAAAATGAAATCTACCTAAAAAAAGAAAGGAGTAACAAAAATCTGTGTTAAAAATCCTCTAAGTAGCTGGGCATGGTGATGCATGCTTATAATCTCAGCACTCGGGAGGCTGAAGAGGCAGGAGGATCTCTGTGAGTTCGAGGCCAGCCTGGGCTACATAGTGAGACCTTGTCTCAAGAAAATAAAAATCCTACAAGTTTTTTTTTTTTTTTTTTTTTTTTTTTGCCATGCCAGGGATCAAACTCAGGACCTTGCGCTTGCGAGGCAGGCACAGCACCACTGAGCTAAATTCCTGGCTCCTTCAAGTTCTTTATTGTCTGAATCAGGGGTTCTTAACCTGTGAGGAAGAGTCTTACTTTGATAGGGTCCAAAATTTTCATTTTGTCTTATGTATGTGCATCTATTTAATGGTGAGAGTGACTTTTACAAGGCATTTATGGCTCTAAAAAAGTGAATAACTATTGGCAAAAATACCAATGTCTATTTCTAAGCATGGTATACAAAACCCTTTATGTCCTGACCCTAAGTTACATTGTTTTCTGCCTTTTCTTCTCGTTTGCCCCCATTTCCAGCTATAGGGAGCTTATCTTTCCCCACTTGGCATATTACACTCATTCAGGTATTTCACATAGCTAGCTAGATGGATAGATAGATATTTTTCCCAGGTGCTTTGTCTTGCTCTCCTTCCTTCTCTTGCTTGTCTGGACGCTGTTACCCTCCAACCCCAGCTGAATATCCTTTCTCCTAACTCTTCCTGTGTCCTGAAGAGAGAATCAGTCACTTCTTCCCTTTTGCTGCCACAGCAGTTTCATCTTGACTCTATTGAAACATTGATCACAGTGAGTTATAACATACTTGTTAAGTTTATAACAGATCTCTCTTCCCCATGAGATTGTGAGCTCTCCACAGGACCAGTTTTTCTGTATTTTTTTATCTCCAGCCTATCATGATGCCTCAGATGGTGTGGATGCTCAGTCCTTTTCTGAGTGAATGAATGGTCGTGCCCAGCAGCTATTTATTGAACACTTACTATGTGCTGGGCTCTGTGGTGCATGTTTCACATGTATTTATTTTTATACTTACTCCTGACAACTGTGCTTTAAGGGTACATGATAGTGTCTACATTTTATAGACGGGGAAATTGTCTCCTGCAGTTAAGTTTGACCAGTAACCCAGGTAGTAAGTGGCAGAACTGGGATCTATAACCAGACTAGTGTGATTTCAAGACCTGAATTTAGAATTCAGGTCTGTTCCTCTATACCAGTGATGGCGAACTTTTTAGAGCTTTCAATGATAACAAATAGGCTGCTATGGCACACGTGCTGTTTGTTCGCCACCACTGCTCTGTACTAAGGTTAGTGACATCTGATATTTGGTTTGTGCTCTTTCTTTTTTTTTTTTTTTTTTTTGGTTTGTGCTCTTTCCACAGCACTGACCAGGAGGAAAAAGATGAGTGCATGGCAAGGCTTTGTGTCCGCTGTGCTGAGTGTCTGGTAAGTCCCTGCTAGCTTTCTGTTTACTGTTGCTTTCTCACCTTCCTGACTATTTAAGGGGATCCTCTGCCCTCTGAGGCAGCAGAACTATGCAGGTAGGCCAAACGAAGGGTTGAACCAGGCTTTTTTCCCAAAGCATTTTGGTTTCTAGGACCCCAGAAATTCCGGGCACAGTTTTGCTCTCTGTCTCATGGACACGAGGTGGTGTTCTTAGGCTAGGAAAAGAGGTGTGGAGCAGTCTCTGCTGACTGACAGAAGGTCTTGAAAGAGCAGTATCTTTTTTTTTTTTCGTACTGGAGATTGAACTTGGGACCTTGTGGTTGTGAGGCAGGTGGCGGAACCACTGAGCTAAATCCCTGGCCCAGGAGCAGTATCTTTTGCCACTGAATTCAAATTAGGAGACTTTGAATCACTGGACCCAAAACCCTGGATTTAACTTTTCTGCTGAGCCTCATTATTTTCCAGGGGGTTAAAGTTATAACCTTTTAGGTAACTTGATGTCATTTATCATTAGGAAACACCACGTTGGAAGGCCTGAGTTTTCATTTAAATTTCAAAAGTCTGTCATCCTTCCTCTTTGAGTGCTTGCTATGACTAATAGGCTTTTGTGGCTGTTCTGGGATCTCAGGAGTAAGCAAGACTCTTTGATGTGGTCCAGTTAGAAACAAGTCAAAAGCAACCTGTGATCTAATGTGAAACATACCCGTCATTGCAGGGATTAAACTTGAGCCCTCTTTGTACTCACTGTCAAGCTCAGCATTTGACCAGACGAGTGCAGCCCAACTATTCATTGCAGTGCCCTAGTGCCCTTTGTTTCTCTTTCTTTTTCCTTTTTTTTTTGGTACTGGGAATCGAACTTGGGACCTTGTGCTTGCTAGGGAGGCAGCGGAACCACTGAGCTAAATCCCTGACCTCCTTTGCTTCTCTTTCTCTCATGCACTTGAGTATCCTAGGTGAGATGACCAACCTTCTGTCAGTCAGCAGTACCAGGGGAGAGAGAGGACCTAATACCAACTCTTTGGTGTTTGAATATTTTGGTAACACAAAATTTTTAATGTTCATGTGGTTATTAACCACATTTCCTATATTAATTCACTTTGTGATTACTGAGGATCTGACATGTGCTATGTGCAGTATTTTAGCTACTCAGGAAATAGCTGTGAACAAAACTGACAAACATTCCTACCCTCATGGAACTTAATGTTCTTTACCTGAAAAATTCTTTCTCATCTTCTAAGACCCAGTGGAAATGTCACTTTTTAAAAAACTGGAGTATGACGCTGACTAAATTTTTTAAAATAAGTAAAATACACAGCATGTATAGTGTTTAATGCTATGAAAAAAAATCAGGAAAGAGCTAGGATGGCTGGATAGAGTTGTGATGTAAAATAGGATGGTTAGGAACACCCTCAGTAAGATGATATTTGACCAAACTCCTATAAGATGTAGATGGCAAACTATATAGCTATTGTGGGGAGCGTTTCAGGAAGTGGAAATTATATGGGCTCTGGGGAGGGTTCATGGTTGGCATGGGGACAACAAAAAAACACAGCATGGTAGGTAGACTGGCTCTGTTATGGTTTACATCTAGATATCTCCCCAAAGCCTCATGTACTCATAGGCAAGACTTCTGAAAGGTGACTGAATCATGGGGGTGCTATAGCTAAATGTGATGTTAGGAGGTGGGGCCTGGTCTGAAGAAGTGGATCACTTGGTGTCTTAGTTACTTCTCTCATTGCTGAGATAAAATACCCAGAGTTAAAGGAGGAAAGATTTATTTAGCTCACAGTTTGTAGAGGATTTAGTCCATAATCAGCTGGCTCCAAGGCAGGGTGGCATGGTAGACAGGCATCACAGAAGAGCAACAGTTCATGGCAGGAAGAAGGTAGCAAAGCAAGCAAGGGATGCCCACAGCTCTTTCTATCCCTTATGTCTTATCCAGGGTACTTAGGTGGGTAGCACTCACACCCTTAATCCTAGTGCCCTTGATCCTAGCATTGCACCATGAATCAATTCCAGGGTTACACACCCTAGATCCAGCCACCCTTGACAAAGCCTCACCTATGACCACATTAAACTTTGGGGAGGACATCTAGACACAAACCATTACGCTTAGGGTGTGACCTGGTAAGGTACATCTCTTTCCCCAGGTCCTCCCTTTGATCCCTGCTTCCTGGCTGCCATGATGTGAGCAGCTTTTCTCCTGCCATGACCCTCTGCTATACTGTTTCTTCTTGGCAGCCAGCTGACTGTGGACTGAAATGTGAGCCAAAATAAACTTCTCCTCCTTTGAGTTGTGAGTGTCAGGTATTTTGTCCTAGTGATGAGGAAAATGACTAAGACAGATTCCCATCCCAAACTCCTGAACTGTCCTAAACATTCAGAGGTAGGCAGGACTTTTCTTGTGTGTTGAGGCTTTAAAAAAATATTCACCAAGGAAAAGGAAACAATTAGGGCTGCAAAACAGAAATTATCCCTATAGACACATGGTATTGAGGTCCTGTGATGCTTCCCAGGAATTTAGGTGTGTTGGGTCAGTGGCATTTCACTGTTGTCACCCCAAGCCAAGTTCTATCCAGAGCAGGCAAATGTATGTCTTTGCCTAAATTCAGACTGTGACATTGTACTTCACATATACACCACACCTACTTTCTTTCCTCTCTAGGATTCAGACTATGAAGAGACATACTGATGAAAGTCTGCATGGTAGAAAAACAGAAAATATCCCATTCCACTGGCTGCTAAAGCCTCTTGAGGGAATGGAGCTGGCCTGGATAATGATGAAGGAAGATTCTGGAGCTCCTGTGTAAAGACTTTAGGAACCATTTATTTATTGAAGAAATGTTCTTTTTATATTTACAACTGTTTAAAACTCTTAGAAGAGACTCATGACTTCCCCTTTTAATATGTTATGCTCTAATGGAATGAAGAAATTCTTCTCCTGAACAGAAAGATATGTTTTGGTTCACCTTCACCCCTGAATGTATTGCATATTTTCATCCAGTTATTTGAAGGAGAATCCTAAATGTTTGCCACACTACTGGTGCCAAAATAGTATTTTTAATGAAGTGGAGCTTGACACTTCTTGATGATGTGCAATCAGACAAAATGCTTGCTTGGGATAGACGTCTCTTGTTTTTTGCTTCATGAATATTTTCAGCTGTGATTTAGTATACAGTATACATAAATACTTGATTTAATGATCTCATCATCAGTTGTATTTGGGTGACTTGGAGTTCATAACCCTAATTTCCTTAAAATTGGCAGGATTAGGCATCATTGGTTTGCTTTGATTGGATCTTTTTTTTTTGGTATTGGGGATTGAACTCGGGACCTTGCGCTTGAGCGGCATGCATGGTGCCACTGAGCTAAATCCCTGGCCCTTGATTGGATTTTTAAAGTATTAAATAAAGTGTCATTATTTTACAATTAAGAAAAGGAATGGAGAGTCAGAAATTCTTTTCCTTTCTCTGGCTAGGTGCAATTTGAGTCAAAGACTCTTAGTTATTTTACTTCCCTATCTCTGACTAATTTGTGGTTTGCTTCTTGATTTTTTTTGTGTGTGTTTGTTTTTTTGAGACAGAGTGTTGCTATGTAGCCTAAGCTGGCCTTGAATTGACTATGTAGCCCAGGGTAGCCTTGAACTTGGTGTTATCCTCCTGCCTCAGCCTCCTTGTCACGAAAGTATCTTATTTCTCCATCAATTTTGAAAGATAGTTTTGCAGGATACATCAATCTGGGTTGGAGGCTGTTTTCTTTTAGGGCTTGGAATATGTCACTCTTCTTGCCTTGATGGTTTGTGTTGAGAAGTCTGCTGTGATTCTGATGGGCTTTCCTTTGTATGTGATTTGTTTCTTTTCTCTACCTGCTTGGAGAACTTTGTTCTTCTGTTGAGTTTCTGGAATCTTAACAATTATATGCCTATGTATAGATTTGTTTTGATCAAGGCTATTTGGAGTCCTATATGCCTCACTTATCTGTATGTCAAGCTCTTTTCCCCTGCTTGGGAAGTTTTCTGCCATTATTTCTGTGAAGAGATTTTTTTATGTCATCTGCACTCTCTCCTGTTTCTTCATTGAGCCCAATCAGTCTTATGTTATTCTTTTTTGCATCATCTAGCAGCTGCTGGATTGATTTCTCATGTTCCCTTATAATTTTGAAGCAATTTTTCTTTTCCTGGTCACTAATTGCAATCTTATCTTCTATATCTGAAATTCTGTCCTCACACTGGCTCATTCTGCTGTGTAGACTTTCAGTGGAGTTTTTCATGTCCTGGAAATCTATTTGCATCTGTTTTATGGATTCCATTTGTTTCTTATGTTGGGATTCCATCATGTTCCTCAGCTTCTCTCTAGGTTTATTAGTCATGTCTTGCACTAAGGGCACAATTTCTCCTGTTATCTGAGAAATTATTTCTGATTTCATTTTTTCCAGATCCCCTTTTGTTGCCAGTTCAGTGGGTCCAGGTGGTTGAGTACCAGAGGGTTCCATCTCATTTCCCTTTGGGGTTGCTGTAGGTGATCTGGAAGTCTGGTTTTGAGACTTACTTATGTGTTTTCTCATTTCGACTGGGGGGGGGTGTGTGCTGTTGGCACCTGCACGGATTACCTCTGAGCTGGGAGAGGTGGGACAGGGGCCAGGAGCAGCGGTAGGGATGGTGGCCCAAAAGCCCTTTCCTGTGGGCTGGGAGCAGCGGGAGGGATGGTGGCCAGGAAGCCCCTTCCTCTGGTCCAGAAACAGTGGGGTGGCAGCTCAGAAGCCTCTACCTCTGGGCCTGGAGTGGTGGGAGGGATGGTGGCCTGGAAGCCCCTTCCTCAGGGCCAGGAGCTGCGGGACAGAAGGTGGCCCAAAAGCCCTTTCCTGTGGGCTGGGAGCAGCGGGAGGGATGGTGGCCGGGAAGCCCCTTCCTCTGGACCAGGAGCAGTGGGACGGCAGCTCAGAAGCCCCTACCTCTGGGCCGGGAGCTGCGGGACTCAGTACCATGGTCTGGTGGTCCGGTGTCCTCTGCGTCTTTGTAGTGTAGAACCAGGTGGCTGTACAGAGGAGCGGCGGGAGGGTGTCCAGTGGATTGTTGCCAGGGCGCAGGCTGACTCGGTGTGTTCCACTCAACTCGGGACCTCGGTAGGGCGTGTCTGTCTGCAGCGGGCTGATTTGGCGTGTTCCGCACGACTTGAGACCTTGGTAGGGTCTGCCTCAGCCTCCTGAGTGCTGGGATTATCCTTCATTTTTCAGAGGGAAGAAAAACTTTTCAATGGTTTTTTATTGAGGATTTATTAAACATTTTGGTAGTTCTTTGCCATCAAATCTTTAATATTCTTCAAAACCTTTTTTTGATTTCTAAAAGGCACCATTTATGAATGAACTATGGTATTTGCAAACTGCTTTTGCATAATATTGGAGATGAAGAAATGAGGTTGTATATAACCTGTATGTCTGCCATCTCTCAGTACCTTATAACACATTTCTCCATCCTTTTCCATCAACCTATTTCAAATTTTAATTTAAATAAGAATCTTTATCAGACATCTGATGAGGGATTGACAGTGTATATATAAATAGTCCTCTTAATAGAGTAACAAGGTTCTTTTCTCTGTTATGAGAGGCAAAAATTATCCTGCCTCCTTTTTTTCTTGTTTCAACAGGATGGCCTTCTCCGTGGTTTTTCCCTAAGGGGCTCAAAGATTTTGAGATTGTAGCATTTTATACCATGTATGTTATAAAATCACTTTTGTATTTTCTATGAAGGTCATTCATTTTGTCTTGTAGATTTGGCCTAACTTTCTGTCCAAAGATTAGAGAATCTGGATAGTTGTTAGACATTGGGGTCATGTGAGGCCATAGAAAAGGCTAGCAGGTAGGATTGGCAATTTACCTTTCTAGTGGGCAAACTTAACAGTTCTTTGGGCCACTTGTTAACTATGTGGTTGTCTGCAGCTGATCTAATGAGAACATTTCTGACAACTCATCAAGAAAATAAAACTATTTGAGCAATGAGAGTAAATAATTTGGATTCTTGGAGATTTGAAGACAAAAGATGCAATTGTGAGGGGAACTTTTTCGTGGGTTTCATTTCTGAGAGAGAAGTGGGAGACTGATATTACAGAAACCCATTTAAAGCCATATCCTATTAAATGAGGAACCAGTTTTGGCTAGGTCTTGTAATTTCCTTGCAAGCATGTTGTGAGGATTAATCCAGGTTGAGTGTTTTTCACTTTAGGTAAATGGTGCTCTGTGAATATGCAGACACATTATTTCATAGCCTTAATCATGATTTGAACCAATTCCTTCTTTTTTTTTTTTGGTACCAGGGATCGAACTTGGGTCCTTGTGCTTGCACAGCAGGTGGCGAAGCCACTGAGCTAAATCTCTGGCCCCCAATTCCTTCTTTTTTAAAGGACAGAACAATAGGTCCTTCATGGCAAGGGAGTCAGTTGGTACTTTAGTCTGCTCCGTGTGTTTGGGTCCCATGCCTCAATTTCGTTTTTCACCTCTTGCATATTTTGTTTGTTTGTTTGTTTGTTTTGATACCAGGGATTGAACTCGGGTCCTTGCTCTTGAGAGGCAGGTGGTGGAACCACTGAGCTAAATCCCCAGTCCCTCACCCCTTATATTGAGGTTAAGGTTACAGCTTTTTTTTTCTCCAAAGGAACATAAAGTGGTGGGTGGACCCCTGCTGTCTTCAAGGATGGAAGGAAAATAAAGTAGTTTGTTTTTTTGACCTAACATGTTAATGTTTTCTAATATTAACTATTAGCTATTCTCTCTCTATTTTCTTTTCCTCTTTTTTTTTTTTTTTTTGCTGCTCCCAGTGCTCTTGTCACACCATTTGGAGATCAGAAGGGGTTAAAAGCCCTTCAGATTTTTACTTTGAGGCTCCAGTCTTTTCTTGTGGTCATGTTACCTCTTGAGTTTTATGCATTCAACTCCTAATTCTGTTACAAAATGTGAACTTCTGAAGAGCTCTGTGTTTCCCCTGTGACCTGTTGCTTCAGGCCAGTTGGGGAACATATTTTTCTAAGACAGGAAGTGGTGCTTAATGAGGAAATGTTGTATGTGCTTATTTTGTAAAAGAATTCTGGAGGCCAAATCCTGACCCTAAATCTGCCACTCACTTATGCTTTTAAAGGGGAGCTTCAAAAAGACCCATAGGAGTGAGACTGCTTACCTGCACAATTGTTACCTGCACAACTCAAACTTTGTTGCCAAAAGAGGAGGCCCCATTCCTTTGACTCCAGTGTTGCACTGTTAACTGCTGCATTTCATTACCTTCTTTTTTTGGTAGGAGGGTTCGCACTGTTAGACATGTGTACAGATATTTTAAATCTTGGTATTTTTAGTCCATCATAGTTAATAAACTTCTTTGCACCTTCTGGTTACCTTTTGGTGTGTGTCTGTGTATAAGATGAAAGCTGTCATGTGGAAGACAGAGAAGGGTGTGTGGTTTCCAGCACTGAGCAAGAAGCCTGTATGAGCTGTACGTACTCCAGCAAGAACCTGCAAAGACAGTGGTGCACTGAAGCCAGCTCACACAGCAAGAGCTATTACATTTTTAGAAATGTTGTGAGCCAGTTGTTAATCTCTTGGTGGTTTGAAACAGGCCAAGGTGGGATATTTATATTACTGAAATTATTGGCTAACTAGCACACCACTTCTCAAGGACTGTGGAGTATAGTCCCTGAGGAGAACAACTGTTCATCAGCTTTGCATGTGACACAGAAACAAGTTCCATGAGATGAGTATTCCCAGGCCTAGGTCAAGCCAGTGTAGCCCAGGTTGAAGGCTTGTATATCAAGAACACTTATTTTGAAGTGGTGACCTAAGACAGAGATATCTTGATTTGATGAAAGCTTGGGTTCCTATCTCGGATGTCCAAGCTACCCATTCTCTAGGATGATGACTGGCTGCCTGCAAGCTGGAGAAACTAATCTCTCGCAGCTAGAGGAAACCTACATGACCAGGTGGTGGCTTGTAGGACTAGGCAGCCTATCTTTGGAAAAGGGGCTTGGTGATTTCCTGGCTATATTGCATGTCTGTGTTGAAAGAAAAATAAGAGATTTCTGTATCTATAACAGAGTCAAATTTTTATGGTAATCTTAAATTTATTGTTTACATGAAGCTGTTTTCTTTCTTTTTTTAGTTTGTGGGGCATTCATTTTATGAGGTTGCTTCTCCCAACATCCCACACCCACCCCAAACAACTCATTAAACAATAAATTATGGGAGCCAGGGATTTAGCTCAGTGGTTCCACAGCCTGCCTCGCAAGCGCAAGGACCTGAGTTCAATCCCCAGTACCAAAAAAACCCCGAAAAGATAAACAATAAATTATGTATTCATCCCATTAGAGAATTAGGTAAACCTCAGATTACAAAACCAAGGCCAAAATAATTTTGCAGTATTAGAATGTATTCAAGAAAGCAGGCACAATTTAACTGGATTAGATTTCCACACGGGATGACTGTGTTCCAAATGACCCTCACTGAGGAACATTACATCCCTCTTATATGTGGAAAGACAGTAGATGCATTCTTCTTAGTCACCGAGGAAGAAATTTTCTGTTTTGACAGCTAACACTATTTCTTTTTCGCTGCTCTTTTTCCTTCTCCTTTCTTTGGTTTCCCCTTTCAACGAAGCTTCTTTAGATGCCTTTGTTCATCCTTAAAATCCCAATGCTCGTCTCTGTAGAGGCCAATAAAATGGAGTGTGCCCATGAGTGCGAAATTTGTGTCATGGTTTGGATACCAGTTGTAGGCCTCCTTCCTCTTAGCCATGGGGTGCTCACTGAAAAGTTTCACCACTTTCATGGATTTGTATTCAGTCAGCCTGGCAACCTCACTGAAGATTTGGGCACTCAGAGGGCTCATGCGCAAGGCATATTCTGAAAGTGAAGACATTTCCCAAGCGGCAAAGAGCAAGACTCCCTGGTCCAGCCCTTTTTCACCCATGTGCCCTGACCCGGAAGAAGCTGTTTTCTTTCTTAGCAAATGTTTGCCTGATCCCACTTGTGAGTTAACTGTGGTATCAGCTTGAATAAGAAATACATAGCAGATTTGCACAGTTCTGGATGTGTGTGGATGACCCACCCTGGGTGTGGATGGTGCCAACCGATAGGCTTGTATCCTGGATGGGATAAAAAGGGAAAGAAGAAGGAAGTCTTGATTTTGCTTCTTTGGAAGAGCTCCAGTCTTCGACATCACCTTCGGACGTCTGTTTCCAGGCTTCCAGCACACACTCTTCGGCCTTCCAGCACAGACCCTTTGGCTTCTGATACAGACTTACACGGGTCTCTGGATTGAGCTCCAGGCCTTTGACTTTTCATTCAGTCCTTTGGAGCTCCAGTGCAGAGATGACCCTTCTGGATTCTTCTATCCCTGACTCTGCAGGCAGCCATTGTAAGCCTAGCTTGTAAAGCCGTATATTGTATGTATATATTTTTATAGTACATCTGTTCCTCTAGTGAACCCTAACTGATACAGATTTTGGTACCAGGAGTGGCTCTAGAGAAACAGAATTGTAAGGATGAATTTCTTTAATGATTTTACTCATTTCTGGAGTTGGCTCTCTAATTCAATAAGATGTAAAACTGCTATGGTGTTTCCTTCTGATAATGTACACAGTACTGATAGTCTATGGTGTGAACTGTTTAAAGTAATATGCAGTGTAGATTCATTTGATTATCCAAATTTACCACTTGTGAGATGTAAGAAATTTAGTGAGTCTATATATAATACTTTTCAATATCTTTGGCAGAGTGGGAAATATAACGATTCTGGCTGGTTGCTTTTAGCATCTCTGGACAGACTAGTAAAGGAATATCATGAGCTCCAAACATGCATAAAAAAATTTAAAGTCTTCTATATGTGAGGGCAAATTAATAATGGAAAATAAGGAGCTCAAGGATTTAAATCCCAGTTCTAGACACACATAAAGAATCTAAAAGTTTCTAAATGTATCTTTTTGTTTTTGTTTTTTTGTTTATTTTTTGAGACAAGGTCTTGCTATATGGCTTTGAACTCACTATGTAGCCCAGGCTGGCTTCTAACTCATGGCGATCCTCCGGCCGAGTGTTGGGATTGCAGGCATGTGCCACCACGCCATGCCCTTCTAAATGTATCCTGAAAGAGAATCTTGTTTCCTTTAGCTTCAGGACAGATTGCAGGAACAAACACAAGCCCAAGTAACTTGATTGGCTGAAATGCAGCATTAATTTAATGCTGTATCTGAAGTAAAAGTGAGGATGCTGACTAGAAAAGAATGGTTTCCTGTAAAATGGGATGGAGATGTTTGGGATGATCCTAACTAGGTGAGGACATTTAGCTCCTAAATCCTCATGAGATTATTTTGCCCAGGGAAGAGATTTTCCCACCCACAGTGGAGGAGCTACCTCCTCCCCACCCCTTGTGGTGTTGGCCTTTCTTGAGGAAACATACTGTGTTGCCTGATGCAGTTAGCAAGCAGGATAATGCTGACACTCTCTAGGACCCACCCTCACCACACACTTTTGCCCCAAGGCTTTAACCAGTCTCAAATCCAAGAAGGCTCCTAAAGGTCAGGTACACAGTGTGACCCATGAGAAGGGCTGCTATACTCTTAAGAACTTCCTGAGTTTTCTAACACATATAAGCAGAAGTTTGATGAACAGGTACGGGAATGGATTTTAAGAGCATGGGATAATGGTGGCAAAAACACACATCTGGATCAGACTGAGTTTGTTGATATAGATCCATTAATTAGAGGTTCTGAATTTAATGTTATAGCTCATGGAGTTTAAAAAAAGTGTTAATAGTTTATTTGGCTGGTTGGCAGAAGATCAAAAGATGGCCCACTGTGAATGAGTTCAAGATGCTTGATATTCCTTGGTTTGCTGTTGATGAGGGGATTCAAAGGCTCAGAGAAATGGGAATGCTGAATTGGATTTGTCATATTAAATCTAATTCTCCAAACTAGGATGATCCAGAAAATGTACCCTTAACTAACAGCTTAAGAAACAGATTCCTAAGAGGGAGAACCAGCATCCCTGAAGAGTCCTGTCATTGCTCTTCTGTGTATGCTAGACCTTACAGTAGAGACAATGGTAACTCAGTTGAGAAATTCAAGGTCAATAGGTTTAAATGGATCCCAGAGTGGCAGGAGTCAAGTGGCAGCACTCAACCACAAAAGACATGGTACATGTACTTACCGTAGTGGACGGTAGAAGCAGAGCAATGATTGGAATGGTCTGATATGTGTAGACCTATGGCATTGACTGATTAGCCATGGTGTTCCCAAAAGTGAAATAGATGGGAAGCCTACTAAATTTGTACTAGATTTATATAGTTGGAAAAATATAAGGGCAAATGAACAGAAACCTACCTCAAATCATAGTAACAGGAAATCATGGCCCTTCAACCAATTCCCTGATTTGAGCCAGTTTACAGACCCAGAACCCCTTGAATGAAGGAATGGCCAGGTTCCCTTGAGGAAGGACACTATTGCACTACCAAAGATTTATAGTCAATCTTTCTCCTGCCCTTTCTCAAAGGGAGCTAAGGCTTTTTACCAGGGTAACTGTACATTGATGAAAGGAAAAGGATCAGACATTTTAGGGACTCCTAGACACTGTTTCTGAACTAATGCTGATACCAGGGCATCCAAAATGTCATTATGGCCCCCCAATAAGAGTAGGGGCCTATAGAGGTCAGGTGATCAATGGAATTTTTGCAAAGGGCTGACTCACAGTGAGTCCAGTAGGACTCCGAGTCCATCCTGTAGTTGTTTCCCCTCTTCCAGAATGCATTATTGGGTTTTCTGGGGTTTTTTTTCTCTTTTTTTTTTTGGTACCAGGGATGGAACTCAGGACCTTGCACTTGGGAGGCAGGCACGGTGCCACTAAGCTAAATCCCTGGCCCCAGAATGCATAGTTGGGATATACTTAGTACTTGGCAGAATCTTCACATTGATTCTCTAGTGTGAGGGCTATTGTGGTTAGAAAGGCCAAATGGAAGCCATTAGAATTGCCTTTACCTGAGAAAATAGTAAACCCAAAACAATACTGCATCCCTGGAGGGATTGTAGATATTAGTGCCACTATCAAGGACTTGAAAGATGCATGGGTGGTCGGTCATTTCCATCATATCCCCATTTAATTCTATTTGGCCTGTGCAGAAGATGGATGAGTCTTAGAATAGTGGATTACTGTCACCTCAATCAAAGGGTGACTCCAATTACAGCTGCTTTACCAGATGCGGTTTCCTTGCTTGAGCAGATCAACACATCTTCTGGTATGTGGTATGTAGCTATTGATTTGCCTTCCTCTTCATACATATCCATAAGGCCCAAGAGAAATAATTTGCTTTCAGCTATCAAGGCCAGCAATACACATTCACTGTCTTACCTCAGAGTTATATTAACTCTCTAGGCCTTTGTCACAACTTAGTTCACAGGGATCTTGATTATCTTTCTCTCCCACAAGGTATCACTCTAGTCCATCACATTGAGATAGTATGCTGAGTGGACCAAGTGAGCAGGAGGTAGCTTGGTCATATGGCTCCTAAGTGAGCCTCCAAATTCCAGATATACCTACTAGGTGTTGTGCCTCTTTTTTGATTGTAGGAAGAGCCAGACGGAACAACTTATCTTTTCCCTTAGAGATGATATCTCTGCATGCCTCACATTACTGGACTCCTAGAAATGTCACTGAGGTAGAGAGGCTAGAATATTAGTTGGATTTATTTCCAATATTCTGGCTTGCAAATTCTTTACTAACAAGTCCAGAGTGATTGCCACTGAAGCCATAAAATCCAATGGATCCAATGGTACTTGTGTCAGTGGCAGGTGGGGGATGCTGTTTGGAGCTCTGGCAGGCCCCAGTAGGAGAATCACAGTGGAGGCCTTTAGGATTTTGGATCAAGCCCCTGCCATCATCTGAAGATAACTACTCTTCCTTTCATAAGCAGCTCTTGGCTTGCTACTGGGCCTTAGTGGAAACTGAATGCTTGACCATGGGACAACAGGTTACCTTGGAACCTGAACTGTCAATCTTGAGCTGGGTATTATCTGGTCCACCAAGTTAGAAATTTGGACGTGCACAGAACAATCATCATTAAATGGAAGTGATATATATGTGATTGAGCCCCAAGCATGTCTGGAGGACACAAGTAAGTTACATGAAGAAGTTGCCCAAATGCCCATGGTTCCTTCTGTGATACTGCCTTCTGTTTCACAGCATGCATCTATAGCCTTATAGGATGTACCATATGATCAGCTGACAGAAGAGGAGAAGACTAGGGCCTGGTTTATACATGATTCTGCACATTATGCAGGTATCATCCCAAAGTGGACACCTGTAGCACTACAGCCCCTTTCCAGGACATCCCTGAAGGACAGTGGTGAAGGAAAATCTTCACAGTGGACAGTACTTTGGGCAGTATACTTGGTTGTACATTTTGCCTGGAAGAAAAAAATGGCCAGATGTGTGACTATATACTGATTCATGGTCTGTAGCCAATAGTCTAGCTGGATGGACTTGGAAAGAACGTGACTGGAAAGTTGGTAACAAGGATATGTGGAGAAGACGTAAGCAGATAGCCCTCTCCATATTGGCAAAGGATGTAAAAATATTTGTGCCCCATTTAAATGCTCACTAAAAAGTGGCCTCAGCAGAAGACTTTAACAATCAAGTGGGCACGCCCTACCGAGATCCTGAGTCACGCCGAAGAGGCCGAATCAGCCCGCTGCAGACAGGCAGGTCTGTGCACGCCCTACCGAGGTCACGCCACTGCAGACAGGCAGGTCTGCCCACACCCTACCGAGGGTCCCCAGTCCCGCGGAACACGCCGAATCAGCCCGCTGCAGACAGGCAGGTCTGTGCACGCCCTACCGAGGTCCTGAGTCATGCGGAAGACACCGAATCACCCCACTGCAGACAGGCAGCCACCTGATTCCACATTACCAAGGCGCAGAGGACACCAGACCACCAGACCAAGGTACTGAGTCCCACTGTTCCCGGCCCAGAGGTAGGGGCTTCTGAGCCATCGTCCCACTGCTCCTGGTCCAGAGGAAGGGGCTTCCCAGTCACCATCCCTCCCGCTGCTCCCAGCCCAGAGGAAAGGGCTTTTGGGCTACCTTCTGTCCCACTGCTCCTGGACCAGAGGAAGGGGCTTCCGGGCCACCATCCCTCCCACCGCTCCCGGGCCAGAGGGAGGGGCTTCTGAGCCACCATCCCACTGCTCCTGATCCAGAGGAAGGGGTTTCCCGGCCACCATCCCTCTGGCTGCTCCCAGCCCACAGGAAAGGGCTTTTGGGTCACCATCCCTACCGCTGTTCGCGGCCCCTGTCCCACCTCACCCAGCTCAGAGGAGGTAATCCGTGCAGGCCCTAACGGCCCCCCCACCCCAGTCGAAATGAGAAAACACATAAATAAGTCTCAAAACCAGACTTCCAGATCACCTACAGCAACCCCAAAGGGAAATGAGATGGAACCCTCTGGTACTCAACCACCTGGACCCACTGAACTGGCAACAAAAGGGGATCTGGAAAAAATGAAATCAGAAATAATTTCTCAGATAACAGGAGAAACTGTGCCCTTAGTGCAAGACATGATTAATAAATCTAGAGAGGAGCTGAGGAACATGATGGAATCCCAACATAAGAAACAAATAGAATCCATAAAACAGATGCAAATAGATTTCCAGGACATGAAAAACTCCACTGAAAGTCTACACAGCAGAATGAGCCAGTGTGAGGACAGAATTTCAGATATAGAAGATAAGATTGCAATTAGTGACCAGGAAAAGAAAAATTGCTTCAAAATTATAAGGGAACATGAGAAATCAATCCAGCAGCTGCTAGATGACGCAAAAAAGAATAACATAAGACTGATTGGGCTCAATGAAGAAACAGGAGAGAGTGCAGATGACATAAAAAACTCTTCACAGAAATAATGGCAGAAAACTTCCCAAGCAGGGGAAAAGAGCTTGACATACAGATAAGTGAGGCATATAGGACTCCAAATAGCCTTGATCAAAACAAATCTACACATAGGCATATAATTGTTAAGATTCCAGAAACTCAACAGAAGAACAAAGTTCTCCAAGCAGGTAGAGAAAAGAAACAAATCACATACAAAGGAAAGCCCATCAGAATCACAGCAGACTTCTCAACACAAACCATCAAGGCAAGAAGAGCTTGGAGTGACATATTCCAAGCCCTAAAAGAAAACGGCCTCCAACCCAGATTGATGTACCCTGCAAAATTATCTTTCAGAATTGATGGAGAAATAAGATACTTTCATGACAAAGAGCATCTTAGGAACTTCATGAATACCAAACCAGCACTCCAAAGAATTTTACACAATATCCTAGGAACAGACATTGAGGACCACAACCCCAGGAAGCAAAGCAGAATGAACCCATCTGGCATGACAAGAAATTAAATGTAAAGGGGGAGAACCCAACAAAAAGAAAAAGTCATGGCAATGACAAGTCAATACGTTTCAGTTATAACCATCAACGTTAATGGTCTCAATTCACCAATCAAAAGAAATAGACTGGCAGAATGGGTCAAGAAGCAAAATCCAACAATATGCTGCATACAAGAAACACACTTCATTTAAAAGGAAACTCATAGACTGAAAGTTAAAGGGTGGAAAACAATACTGCATGCGACAGGAATCCAAAAAAAAAGCAGGAGTAGCTATCCTCTTTGCAGATCAAGTAGATTTCAAACCAACACTAATTAAGAGAGATGAAGAAGGACACTACATCCTTGTAAAGGGAAGAATACAAGAGGAAGAGATGACAATCATAAATATCTATGCACCAAACACTAGTGCACCCAACTATATAAAACAAATACTAATGGACATGAAAAGCCATATATGCACTAATACAATTGTAGTGGGGGACCTCAACACCCCACAGTCACAGATAGATCAACTAGACTAAAAATAAGTAATGAAATACTAGAACTCAATCGAACTCTTGAACAAATGAACTTAACAGATGTTTACAGAGTCTTCCACCCCACAAAATCAGAATACACATTCTTCTCAGCTGCACATGGGTCATTCTCAAAAATAGACCACATACTCACACATAGAACATGTTTAAGTAAGTGCAAAGGAATTGAAGTTATCCCCTGTATATTATCAGACCATAGTGTGATGAAATTGGAGATCCATAGCAAAAGAAACTCAAAAAATTTCATAAACACGTGGAAATTGAACAACACACTTCTGAATAACCAATGGGTCACAGAGGAAATTAAAGAAGAAATCAGACAGTTCCTTCAATTAAATGACAATGACAATACAACATATCGGAATCTATGGGACACAATGAAAGCAGTCTTATGAGGGAAATTCATAGCAGTGAATACGCATATTAGGAAAACAGAACGAGCCCAATTAAACAACCCAAGGTTGAACCTCAAGCTTCTAGAAAAAGAAGAGCAGGACAACCCCAAAGCTCATACAAGGGAAGAAATTATAAAGATCAGAGGAGAAATCAATGCAATGGAGACTAAGAGAATGATACAAAAAAAATCAATGAAGCCAAGAGTTGGTTCTTTGAAAGAATCAACAAAATTGATAAACCTTTAGTCAACCTTGTCAGAAAAAGGAAAGAAAAGGCCCAAATCCATGCAATTAGGAATGAAAAGGGTGAAACTACAACAGACCCAGCAGAAATCCAGAGGATCATCAATACCTACTTCCAGAACCTATATGCCAATAAGATGGACAACACAGAAGAAATGGACAGATTCCTAGATACATATGAATTACCAAAGTTGAATGAAGAAGACCTAAAAATTCTGAACAACCCAATATCAACCAATGAAATTGAAAACGTAATTAAAAACTTATCACCTAAGAAAAGCCCGGGCCCTGATGGCTTCACTGCTGAATTCTACAAGACATTTAGAGAGGAACTGCTGCTGCTACTGTTTAAACTCTTCAATGAAATTGAAAGGGAAGCAATACTCCCAAATTCATTCCTGGAAGCAAGCATCACCTTGATCCCCAAAGCAGAGAAAGACCCAACTGAAAAAGAGAACTATAGGCCAATCTCACTAATGAACAGAGATGCACAAATCCTTAATAAGATACTGGCAAACAGAATGCAGAAGATCATCAAGACGATCATACACCCTAATCAAGTGGGATTCATCCCAGGGATGCAGGGACGGTTCAATATACGAAAATCAATTAATGTAATACACTATATCAATAGAGCCAAGGACAAAAACCATATGATTATCTCCATAGACACAGAAAAAGTATTTGACAAAATCCAACATGCATTTATGATAAAAACTCTACAAAAAATTGGAGTAGATGGTCTCTACCTCAAACTGATAGAAGCCATCTATGAAACACCAACAGCCAATATCATACTAAATGGTCAAAAACTGAAATCCTTCACACTAAAATCAGGAACAAGACAAGGATGTCCACTATCACCACTCTTATTCAATATAGTTCTGGAAACATTAGCCACAGCAATTAGACAAGAGAAAGAAATAAAAGGAATAAAGATAGGAAATGAAGAAGTCAAGCTGTCATTACTTGCAGATGACATGATACTCTATATAGAAGACCCCAAGAACTCCACCAAAAGTCTTCTAGACTTCATAACCAAATTCAGTCAAGTAGCTGGTTACAAGGTCAACGCACAAAAATCAATAGCTTTCCTCTACACCAATGACAGACTCACTGAGAGAGAAATAGGCCAAATAATTCCTTTCACAATAACATCCAAAAAACTGAAATACCTAGGAATCATCCTAATGAAAGAAATCAAAGACCTCTTCTCTGAAAACTATAGCACTCTGGAAAGAGAGATTGAAGATGCTATCAGAAAATGGACAGACATCCCCTGGTCCTGGGTAGGAAGGATTAATATAGTGAAAATGGCCATACTTCCAAAACTGCTATATAGATTTAATGCAATTCCAATTGAGATCCCAGCAGCATACTTCATAGACCTTGAGAAAAAAATCCAAAAATTCATTTGGAACAAGAAGAGACCCAGAATAGCAAAAGCAGTTCTAGGTAACAGAGACATGGCAGGGGGTATCACAATCCCCAACCTGCAACTCTACTACAAAGCTACTGTGATAAAAACAGCATGGTACTGGCAAAGAAACAGGCTTGAGGACCAGTGGAACAGATTAGAAGATGCAGAAACAACGCCAGACACACTCAGCCATCTCATTTTTGATAAAGGAGCCAAACACCCTCACTGGAGGAAAGATAGCCTCTTTAATAAATGGTGCTGGAAAAATTGGGCTTCAATTTGCCAAAGATTAAAACTACACCTGTATCTCTCACCATGCACTAAACTAAAATCAAAATGGATTAAAGATCTAAATATTAAAATAGAAACTCTGAACCGGTTGGAACAGAGGTTAGGTACACCCCTTGAAGACATCGGTGTAGGAAAAGATTTTATGAACAAAACCTCAGTTGCCCATGAACTAGCACAAACAATCAACAAGTGGGATCTCTTCTTACTAAAAAGTTTCTGCACAGCAAGAGAAACCACCAGCAGTGTGAAGAGACAATCCACAATGTGGGAAAAAATCTTCACCTGCTCTTCCTCTGACAAAGGTCTACTATCTCGAATCTATAAAGAACTTAAAAAGATCAGACCTCCCAAATTTAAAGACCCAATCCAAAAATGGGCATCTGAAATGAACAGACATTTCTCAGACAAAGAAGTAGAAATAGCAAATAAGTACATGAAAAAATGTTCAACGTCACTGGTCATTCGAGAGATGCAAATGAAAAGAACGCTGAGATTCCACTTCACTCCAGAAAGAATGGCTGCTATCATGAAATCAACCAATAACAAATGCTGGCGGGGCTGTGGGGAAAGGGGAACCCTGCTCCACAGCTGGTGGGAGTGTAGACTGGTGCAACCACTGTGGAGATCAGTATGGAGATACCTCAAAGAACTAGGACTGGAAGTCCCATTTGACCCTGCTATTCCACTGCTGGGGATCTTCCCCAAAGAATTAAAAGAATCATACCACAGTGATATATGTGCACCCATGTTCATAGCAGCGCAGTTTATAATAGCTAAAACTTGGAAACAGCCCAAATGCCCATCAACTGGAGACTGGAACAAGAAAATGTGTTTTTTTTTATAAAATGGAGTACTACTCAGCCATAAAAAATGAGAAATTAGAGACATTTATAGCTAAGTGGATGCACATTGAGGTGATACTCTTAAGTGAAATAAATAGGACACAGATGTGTAAATACTCAATAGTTTCTCTGGTGTGAGAAACTTAAAGTGTAAATAAGGACTAAATGTATAATAGGTCATGTGAAATAGGAAGAAAAAGGGCAAAGGGGAAGGAAGTGGGAGGGCTAAGGGAAAGGATAGAAGGGAATGGGATTAATATGAGAAAATGGAAAAATAGGAACAAAATTTTTGTAAATAGGGAGGGCTGGAGGGGTTGAAGGGAGGGCTGGGCAAAGGTGAAAAACAAGAACCAAGAAAGACTATATAAAGGTGCAAATTTCCAATGATGAATGTCATTATATTGTATACCTAAAATGTACCAATGATTAGAATGAATAATCGATAATGTAAAATAGGAATAAAAGGTCCAAAGGGGTAGGGGTAATGGGAGGCACAGGGGAAAGGAAAGAAGGGAAAGGAAAAAATGATGAGAAATGGAAAAAATGGAAATAAAGTCTTTGTAAATAGGGAAGGGTGGAGGGCGTGAAGGGAGGGCTAGGAATGGGGAAAAAATAAGAACCAAGATGCATTATATAAAGGTACAATTCCCAATGAGAAATGTAATTGTGTTGTATACCTACAATGTACCAATAAAAGAATTTAATACCAAAAAAAAAGTTATGTAGGAATACAAAGGACCTAGAAAAGTTAAAAAAAAAAACAAAATCAAGTGGATATGAAGACCCATTCTGTAGGTAGCAGTCAACCTTTTTCTTCAGTCGCCCCTGTCATTGACCAATGGGCTCTGAACAAAGAGACCATGGTGGCATGGGTAGATGCTATAGATGGGCTCAGCAACATGGATTTCCACTCACCAAGGCTAATCTGCCTACAGCCACTGCTGAATGCCCAATAATCCAGCAGCAGAGACCAACACTGAGTCCTTGATATGGAACCATTCCCTGGGATGATCAGCCTGTGACCTGATGGTAGGTTAATTATATTGGACTGCTTCCATCATGTAAAGGGTGATGGTTTGTCTTTACTGGCATAGATACTTGTTCTGGGTATGGTTTACCCTCCCTGCATGTAATGTAAAGTTACCATCTGTGGACTTACAAAATGCCTTGTTCACTCTCATGGTATTCCACACAGCATTGCTTCTGACCTAGGAAAACATTCCACAGCTAAAGAAGTGAGGCAGTGGGCTGATGCTCATAGAAGTCACTGCTCTTACCATGTTCCTCACCACCCAGAAGCAGCTGGATTGATAGAAAGATGGTAGATAACAGTTAGAGCACCAGCCAAGTGACAATACCTTTCAGGGTTGGGACAAGGTCCTTCAAAGGCTGTATGTGCTATGAATCCGCATCTTGTGTACAGTGCTGGGTCTTCCATAGCCAGGGTTCATGGGTCCAGGAATCAAGGGGTGGATGTGGGAATGGTACTCCTCACTGGTACCCTTAGTAATCCTTTAGGAAAACTTTTGCTTCCTATTCCTGTGACTTTATGCTCTGTTGGCCTAGAAAGCTTAGTTTCAGAAAGAAGAAGCTAAAAGGGAGTTACAGTGTTGGCAGGGGTGATTGACTCAGGCTACTGGGAAAATTGGACTATTACTCTACAATGGAGGAAAGGAAAAATACACTGAGTGCCAAAAATCCCTTAGGGTGCCTCCTAGTATTACCATGCCTTGTTGTAAGGTCAATGGGAAACCCAATCCAGGTAGGATGACAATTGGCCCAGAATCTTCAGGAATGAGGGAATGGGTCACACCACCAGGAAAAGAACCAATACCTGCTAAGGTGTTTGCTGAAGGTCAAGGGAATATAGAATGTGTAGTAGAAAGTTGTCACAAATACCATCTCTGACCATGTGACCAGTTACAGAAACAAGTATTGTAATTGTTTGTTCCTATTTTGTTAATATTCTTGTGCACATATACGCATATATAAAGAGGTATGTTTATTTTGTTTCTTTGTAAGAAAATGTTGATAGACTTAATATTGGTTCTCAAGTATTGTTAAACCTGTATTATAATGTTTAAGTTATCAAATGTTTGAAGTAAGCATCACCAAAAGAAAAACTTTTTCTTCTGTCCTGGGGAGGAAATCAGTACATTTCCATTTTTATGCAGGATAGTTGTACCATGTTGGGCACAATTATGAACTTGCTATTGAATCTGCAGATTAAGTATGGTTTAAGAAATTGTATCTGGTTGTCAAGTTGACAATGGGTAGATTGTGATTGTTAACTGTCATGTCAACTTGAATAAGAAATGGCTAGCAAATTGCTTTAGCACAGTGCTGGGTGTGTGTGGGTGATGGATTTGGAAGACCCACCCACCCTGGGTGTGGGTGGAACCAAAAACTAGGCTTGTAGTCTGGATGAAACAAAAAGGGAAAGAAGAAGGATGTGTAATTTCTGTTTCTTTGGAAGAGCTCCAGTCTTTGCCATTGCCTTTGGACATCCAATTCCACAATTCCAGCACAGCCCCTCAGGCTTCCTGATAGGGACTCTCACATGTGACTTACATGGGACTCTGCAATGAGCTCCAGGCCTTTGACAACTGACTAGATCCTCCAGCTCTCCAGTGTAAAGACTGCGTTTTACATTCTTCCACATATGACTCTACATGCAGCCATTATAATCCGACCTTGTAAAATCTGTTCCTCTAGTGAGCTCTAATTTATACAACCACTCAAGATTCATCCCTCAGTGAGCTTGTAATCTAGCAGTGGAAATGACAACTGCAGAGGTCTAGGATGTGAGACTCACCTTGGTAAGTCAAATTCAGCACCTTTTTAAAAAATTTATTTTAAAAATAAATCTTATTTTATCCCATTCCCCCCTCAAGCCTCCTCCCCTCCCTATGTACAAAAACTTTGTTTCCATTTTTTCCTTCTGTTTTCACTTTTTTCTTGTCCTTCCTTCCTTTCTCCCTCCCTCCTCCCTTGTTCCCCTTCCCGTTTGAACACTTTTTTCCTGTTTCCCAACATCCATTATACATTTCAGTCCTTATTTCCACTTTTGGTTTCTCACATCAGAGAAACAATGCAGTATCTAAACATTTGTGTCCAATTTATTTCATTTAAGAGTATAGTCTCAAGGGGCATCCATTTAGCTATAAATGTCTGAAGCTCATCCTTCTTTATGGCAGAGTAGTACTCCATTGTATAAAAAACCACATCTTCTTTATCCATTCATCTGTTGATTGGCATTTGGGCTGTTTCCAAGATTTAGCTATTACAAACTGTGCTGCTATAAACATGGGTGTGCATATATCACTGTGGTATGATGCTTTTAATTCTTTTGGGAAGATACCAAGAAGAGGTATAGCTGGGTCAAATGGAACCTCTAGTTTTAGTTTCTTGAGAAATCTTCCACACTGATTTCAACAGTGGTTGCACCAGTCTACACTCCCACCAACAGTGAAGAAGAGTTCCTATTTCCCCACAGCCCCTCCAGCATTTGTTATTGGTTGATTTCCTTCCTTCTTTCTTTTTTTTTTTTGGATAAAGGTGCTTTTAATCTGCAATATTAGTTTTTCAACATTTAGTGTTTCAAAGTGTAAGTAAACACATTGCAACAGCTTTAAATATTTTTATACATTTTATTTTTTAATCTTATAATTTTGCAAGCCAGCAGTAAAATATCGTCCTCAATATTTTACTAATTAGCACTGTATACTTTTCTTTTCTCTTTTAAAAAAAATTTTATTTTATTGGTACCTTTTAGGTATACAGTATAATGACATTCATCATTGGAAATTTGCACCTTTACATAATCTCTGTATTAAAATAAACAAAAAAATAAATAAACATGTTTATAAAAGTACCACTTTTTAAGGATGGTATTTTGTATTAAGTGGCCTAAGGGTATTTTTTTGGGTTCCGGGGATCAAACTTGGGACCTTCCACTTGCAAGGCTGGTGGCGGAACCACTGAGCTAAATCCCCAGACCTTAAGGGTATTTTTTTGTTTGTTTGTTTGCTTTTTTGGTACTGGGGATCGAACTTGGACCCTTGCGTTTGCGCAGCAGGCGGTGAAACCACTGAGCTAAATCCTCAGCCTTTAAGGGTATTTTTTTAAACCAAAGAAATTTAAGAAATTTGGAAAATATCACACATGAACAAAAAAGTTCTCAAATGACCAATGCAGAGATATTAATAGCTGTTTACCTAAAAGTTGTTCCATGTAACATTTTGCAAAATTTCCAAAGAAAACAAGGTGGAATTCTATAATATGCCACACTGTTTATTGCAGTGTGGCCATTTTTGTGAGGGTAGGGAGGTTGATCTCAAAACAATGTTCCATTTAAGGCTCTTTTATACAGCAATTGCCATCATGATTGATATTGAAACCATCTTTAGTGTTGCAAGACTCACATGGTAAACATAAAACTTCTACACTTAGTCAGTAGTGTACATTCAACAGAAAATACAAAGGCATTAATACTGTAACAGTTATTTAAAGATACGCAGGTAACAGGAATGAACACTGAGGTACTAGGATAAACTGATGACATAGTTAATGAAACTTAATTGGCATTCTTTTCAGAGGATTAAACTCATTATGAAAAAAGTGCTTTTAATGCATAGTGTTATATCTGTGCTGCCAAGTCACAAAAAATAGGCTTGCCAAGGCAGGTGAGGTGTATGAACACTGCGCACCTCACAGAATGGCAATCATGTGCAACTATAAATAATACTGAAAAAAGTTTACCATCTGACCAGTGGCTAATACTTTCAAGGTATTCAATTAGCTTATCCTCTGCAGTATTCTTAACTAGTTACATTGATAATCACATTCACTGTACTGCTTGCAGCAAAGGAGGCATATAAACAGTTGTTTTGGCTAACGTAAGATGGGAAGGCATTCCTCGGGTTGTACATAAAAGTAACCACAAAAGTAATGGTGTTAAACAGTCTAATGGCAATCACTGACAAGCTGCTTAAATGAATGGTATCTTCTTCATTCACTGTGTTGGAAGGGTCCAGTGGAAAGGGAAAAAACAAAAAACAAAACCTAATACTATTCCAATGGACTGAGCTGGAAAAATGAAAGCCCCTTATGATCCAGATGGCACTTGACTGTCATTTTACAACGGTTTTCCTTTAAGTGAAACTACTACATTGCCTCCCAGTTTCTCTCCAAGTGTTGAATGTTCCTTAATATCATCCACGCCATTTACTTGCCGCTGGTGTTTAATACCTGTAAATTTCTTTTTAATGGGATCTTTAGAGCTAGCATAAATCATCTTGCTTTTTAACGGTGCACTTTCAGGAGCCCAAGATCTGCTTTGCTTCCTCTACAATTATTTGTCTTTTGTCGTCGCTTAAGCACAAGAGAACTGCTTTCTTTCGCTTTTTGGTCTCCTCTTGTGTAGAAGATTTCCTTACTTTCATACCATTAAAAACTTTGATATCTTCATCATTCACTGTAACTCCAGATGGCATAGTTCCCGCGCTGTGACCGGCGGCGGCGGCTCGGGCTCCGGCTCCAGCTCAATGGCACTGGCAGGAGAAGAGGAAGGGTGGGAGGCGGCGAGTGCGGAGCACTCTGGGAGCTGCAGCCCCCGGGGCGGGGCGGACTATTGGTTGATTTCTTTTCTTTTTTTTTTTTTTGAAGGTTTTACAGCTTATTTTATTTATTTATTTATTTATTTTTATTTTTTAAAATTAGATTCTTTTATTGGTACATTGTAGGTATACAACACAATTGCATTTCTCATTGGGAATTGTACCTTTACATAATGCATCTTGGTTCTTATTTTTTCCCCATTCCTAGCCCTCCCTTCACCCCCTCCACCCTTTCCTATTTACAAAGACTTTATTTCCATTTTTTCCATTTCTCAGCATTTTTCCTTTCCCTTCTTTCCTTTCCCCTGCCCCTCCCATTACCCCTACCCCTTTGGACCTTTTCTTCCTATTTTGCATCATCGATTATTCATTCTAATCATTGGTACATTTTAGGTATACAATATAATGACATTCATCATTGGAAATTTGCACCTTTACATAGTCTCTCTTGGTTCTTATTTTTCACCCTTGCCCAGCCCTCCCTTCAACCCCTCCATTCCTATTTACAAAGATTTTGTTCCTATTTTTCCATTTTCTCAAATTAATCCCATTCCCTTCTATCCTTTCCCCTAGCCCTCCCACTTCCTTCCCCTTTGCCCCTTTTCTCCCTATTTCACATTGCCTATTATATATTTAGTCCATATTTACACTTTCAGTTTCTCACACCAGAGAAACTATTCGGTATTTACACATGTGTGTCCTATTTATTTCACTTAAGAGTATCGCCTCAATGTGCATCCACTTAGCTATAAATGTCTCTAATTTCTCATTTTTTATGGCTGAGTAGTACTCCATTTTATAAAAACCCCACATTTTCTTTGAACCCTGCTCCACTGCTGGTGGGAGTGTAGACTGGTGCAACCACTGTGGAAATCAGTATGGAGATACCTCAAAGAACTAGGACTGGAAGTCCCATTTGACCCCGCTATTCCACTGCTGGGGATCTTCCCCAAAGAATTAAAAGAATCATACCACAGTGATATATGTGTGCCCATGTTCATAGCAGCCCAGTTTATAATAGCTAACATTTGGAAACAGCCCAAATGCCCATCAACTGGTTGATTTCTTGATAGCAGCTATTCTATCTGGAGTGAGATGGAATCTCAGCATTGTTTCAATTTGCGTTTCTCGATGACCAGTGATGTTGAACATTTTTTCATATATTGCCATTTCTAATTCTTCATCTGAAAAGTGTCTTTTCATTTCAGATGCCCATTTTTGCATTGGGTCTTTAAATTTGGGAGGTCTTATTTTTTAAGTTCTTTATATATGCTAGATAGTACACCTTTTGAATAGATGGTAAAATTTTTCCCACTCTGTGGGTTGTCTCTTCACTCTCTTTCTATGCAAAAGCTTTTTAATAAGATGAGGTCTGAGTTGTTTATTCTTTGTAGTATTTCCCATGTGGTCTGGGTTTTGTTCAGTAGTCTTTGCCTACTCCTGTGTCCTCAAGTGAAGCTTTTTAATAAGAAGAGATCCCACTTGTTGATTCTTTGTGCTAGTTCATGCACAACTGAGGTTTTGTTCATGAAATCTTTTCCTACACCAATGTCGTCAAGAGTTCCACCTAACCTCTCTTCCAGCCGATTTAGTGTTTCTGTTTTAATATTTAGATCTTTGATCCATTTTGGTTTTAGGTTAGTGTGTGGTGAAAGATATGGGTCTAGTTTCCATCTTTGGCATGTGGAAAGCCAGTTTTTCCAGCACCATTTATTAAAGAGGCTATCTTTCTTCCAGTGAGGGTGTTGGCTCCTTTGTCAAAGATGAGGTGGTTGAGTATCTGTGGCGCTGTTTCTGCATCCTCTAGTCTGTTCCTTTGATCCTCAGGTCTGTTCTTTTGCCAGTGCATGGTGGTTTTTTTCATCGTGGCTTTGCAGTATAATTTAAAGTCAGGGCTTGTGATACCCCCTGCTTTGCCTTTGTTGCGCAGAATTGCCTTTGCTATTCTAAGTTTCCTGGTTCCAAATGAATTTTAGGATTGTTTTTTTTAATTCTATGAGATATGCTGTGGGGATTTTGACTGGGATCGCATTGAATCTTTATAACAATTTTGGAAGTATTTTCACTATATTGGTTCTTCCTACTCAAGAACAAGGGATTATCTTTCCATTTTCTGATACCCTCTTCAATCTCCTTTTTCAGAGTACTATAGTTTTCAATGTAGAGGTCTTTTACTTCCTTTATTAGATTGATTTCTAGGTGTTTCATTGTTTTGGATGCTATTGCAGCACCATTTTTAGAATGAAAACATAAACAAAAATTGAGTAATGGGCCAGATGACTGAAACAAGAACCTCGATTTAGCGGTTCCTGTTTGTGTCTCTGCAGCTACCTTAGAAGGCACGAATGCACACATGCATGTGGTTGCTTTGAGGCTGACCCAGTGTGCTGGTAGAAGTTCTTCAGTTGAATGTGGGAACAATAGCAGGAAGATCTTGATGTGTTGCTTCTCTGGAGTCCCTTCATCGTGGGTAAGCCATGGTTTTGTATTTTGTGAACATTTTTTGAACTTTTCTCAGAAGACTGGTTCTTACTCAGAGAAAGGCTGGCTTAACTGCCAACCTTTTAGAATGAGAAGCCAGTGGCAGAATTCTCATTTTCTGCATGATGACTGTTATAAGATAGCCTGATGAGTGGATTTTAGTTTCTGTAGTGTAGTTTATGTTATGATCCTCAGAGAAAGGAGAAATATGCCTTCTTTGTGATAAAAGAATAAACAAATGGCTAGGGTGTAGCTCAGTGACAGAGCACTTGCCTAGCATGTGCAAAGCCCTGGGTTTAATCCCCAGCACTGCTAGTAGGGGGGATAAGAAAAGCAAATGAAGAAGATAATGAGGCTTCAACCTTTAAGTTGCTTTTGGCTTTAGGAAGAGCCATGAGTGGCTGTCCTTGAGAGCATGGCGGGACTTTCCCACATGGTTTTTTTTTCCTTTCATTCTAGACAAGCCAGTATTTAACTTTCTGAAGGCAAGAGCTTAGACTTTCCCAGGCAGCTAGGCTGTTGTCAGGCATATGCTGGTATAGCATTTGCCTTGGGAAAGACTGATGCAGGCTGATTTAGATATATTTTGGATGGCTGGAGGGAACAGGAGAACATGATGAGATAATTCAAATAGAGGACTGGGTGAGGTAAACTAGTCTGTGTTACAGAAGACTTGTAACCTTCCAGTCTGTATTGCATAGACTTATGGGAAATACAAGGCACATTTTGAGAGGTTCATTTCACAGAGTGGGTATGTGGACGTGTGTACCTATGAACATCTAAGACCCAGAGGTACATAGGAATATGGAAGGAGGCCGGGGTTACTTAGTGCCATCAGGGAGTGGGCATAAGTGAGGGAAGGCTATGTGTAGCTGTTTGCTTTGTAGCTGGTGGCCAGTTGTCCTTACTAGGGGCAAACAATCTGAGAGCACCTCTCCCTTATTTTGTCTTGTAATATTAAAAATTGTAATATTTAGGGGTCATTTTTCCATCCTGTGTGGTTGTCTCATTGTTGTGAATCTCTTTTCAGAAAGCTTTTTATTATGTCAACGGTATTAATTCTCCTGCACCAGTGATGGTGAACCCTTTAGTGCTCTCAATGATACAAATAGCCTGCTGTGGCACATGTGCCGTAAGTTTGCCACCACTGCCCTACACTATTAATAATAGGAAAGGGGATGCTGATAGTTACACTCTTCCCCAAAAAGTGATAGATTTTTATCAAGAGTTATATTGTAAAAGGGCCATGAGCTCAAGTCAAAATGCTTGGCCAATATATGAGATAATTTACTATGCAGAATTATCTCAAGAATATCTGCTCAGGGCCAGGGATTTAGCTCAGTGGTTCCGCCGCCTGCCTCTCAAGCTCAAGTTCCCAAGTTCAGTCCCCAGTGCCAAAAAAAAAAAAAAAAAAAAAATCTGCTGAGGATGTAAATCAGTTTGGAAAGAAAAGAAAGCAGGGTGGGCGTGAGAGTTTAAATGGCGTCTGTTGCCAAGGTGCTTAACATGCTTTTGAATGCTTGGGTATTAAAAAATTGAGATTCACTTTATATATACCTATATATGCAATTCAGAATTTTTGTATTCAGTATGTTATAAATTCAGAACAAAATATACATGATCATACACCAAATAACATTTCAATCAACAACAGTGTACGACAGTAGTCCCAGAACCATGCAAAGTGCAGGGAAATACTTAGTAACTATTTGTCAGCCAAGTTCATGATGCCTTGGATGTTTACCAAGGACATTTGAGTCAAGTTTGAATTTCCTAGTTAGTTGAGAAATATTCAGAAAATTTTATACACATATATGTGTCACTTTTTTTTTTTTGAGACAGGGTCTCATTATATGGTTCAGGCTGGCCTTGAACTCATTGTGTATTCCAGGCTGGCCTCAAACTCATGGCAATCCTCCTGCCTCAGCCTTCTGAGTGCTAAGATCACAGGCGTGCGCCACCACTCCAGGGGTATGTATCACTTATGATGATATATTCTAAGAAATGTATCATTAGGTGATTTCATCATTGTGTACACATAATAGGGTGTGCTTAATGATGGCTATAACATCACTGGGTGATGTGGACATATGAAGACCAAGGAGATGGAGTGATTTTCCCAGCAATCAAAATGTTAGCTAGGGGAAGATCTGAGCTCAGAAGAGAATATTTTCTAAACTCCAATTCAATGCTGTTTCTGCTAAAATAATTACTTTTCCATTAATACAGAGCCTTCATGATGCATTTGAGTGTTTAGGGCTAAAAATGCCCATTTCTATTCATCAGATTGTTTGGACCTTTCCTAGAATATGTTTGAAAGGGTCTGGGTGTGGCTCTGAGGGAGTTGGGTTTTGTGGGCTTGGTGACTAGGTTCAGTTACTTTTGAGTCACTGTCTTTCTTCTGGGGCAGGGTTGCAGGATACCTTGAAGCTAATTTCACTGTAATAGACATGCTGGCAGCTGTAGGTATCTATCAATATGTGTCAGGCACTTTGTAGGTCCTGTATCACAGGAATGGGGCACAGATACAAACAAGTAGCTATGGTTCTCCCTTATTAATACACAGACTGGAGTAGGGGTTGATGAAAGATATGTCAGTCAACCTTTACTCCTCTGTGTAAATGGTCTGCTGCTGGAGAATGTTCAGGTGCTGAGCACTGTTTGCTGGGCAGAGGAGGGACCACAACCAACTCCCTGGGGGAAGGATTCTTCCTGAAGGCAACAGGGATTTCAAATATCTGGATATGATGAACTAAAGTTAGGGCATGCAATAAAAGAAGCCCTTTATGACCCTCATCCATTTATGTGTGGAGTGAAGTGGGCCCTTGGAGTAAGGACAGTTTGATCTAGCTTGAGAGATCTGTGTTTTCAGGAGAGGTGCTTCTGTTTGGGGAACTCCTGGTATATTTGAATCAGTTGAATTATAGTCCACATTGGAACAGTGAGGTTCAAAATGGAAACTTAAGCTTCCAGTTCATTCTGATTCATCATTTGCCATTCTTATGAAGGTTAAAACTCAGCATCTGAAATTTCCGCTAAAGCTACACACTGATTTCTTTCAGACTTTTGGGTTATAGAAAATAGGGTCTTCTATGGTAATATTTTCTATATTTCCAAAGCACTGTTATCCACATTTCCAGATTTGATCTTTGTGTTATTATTGCTGTTATAGGAGAGTAAACTGAGGCTCACTAAGGTCAAGTGGGATCTGAGGAAGGAAATTCCTTGAACAGTTTGGCCTGATTTTCCAAGTGGAGGATTTTGTTGATTATGATAGTGATAAGGAATCTCTTAGGCAATCACTTTTTACAAGTAAAAATAGCTGCCATATGTGACAGATGTCCCAGCAGAGCCAGGTGAAGTAACTTGCTGTTAATGGACTGAAGAGGTCTTTACTCTTAGCAGATTCTGAAGTGGAGTTCCTCTAGCAGCATCGTAGCTAGGAGTGTAGGATAGCTGAGATTAGGCACAGTAGTAGGCAGGAACACAAGACTGGTTGAATTGTAACTCCTTGGTGTTAAGATTCTACTGTTCTGCAAAAAACAAAAACAAAACAAAAACAAAAAAAACTGAGGGTGGGCCGGGGATTTAGCTCAGTGGTTCCGCCACCTGCCCCGCAAGCACAAGGACCTGAGTTTGATCCCCGGTACCAAAAAGAACCCACCAAAAAACACTGGGGGCCTTGGGTAGAACAATGAGTCCCTTTTCAGGAGCTGATGAATGCAGTGAAATTAATACCTGCAGACAATACAGATGTTAGAGACTTTTGCCTATGCACAGTCTAATTTTCAATTCTACCCCACTGTTCTGCCTTGACAAGTTAAAAAAAAGAAAGGGGGCGTCACCACCAGCTTTTCATTTGGCCTCTTTTTGTCCTAAGTTTTGTTGATACTTAACTGAATTTAAAATTTTCCCTTATTTTTTAATCTCTTCTCCCACATGGGCTGAACTTTCTTCATATGTTTAAAAGTAACAATTCTGATTTAGTTGGAAAGGTAGGTGAAAATGTCAGGCTGAGGATCTTCTAACTTTATGTTTGTGTGAAACACTCAGGTTGTGGAATCTCTATGGTTGTCATCTCAAGGGCATCCTGCAATCCCTTGATTTTTCTTTTTCTCTTGAAAAGCAACTGTCATGTAACCTGCCCCTATGATCCATCTAAAGCACCCCCCAAGTGAATCTGTAAACATCACTCTGTTTTGTTTCATCATAACACTGACCAACATCTGGTATTTTCTTGTTCATTCATTCATTTGCTTCTTTTTGCCCATCCTCCCTAGCACGTACACTGTGGTGAAGCTGGAGCCTTGTCCTTCCTGTGCAGTGCTGTGTCCCAGCACCTTGGAGAGGCTGGCCCGCACAGGCATGCTAAGTGAACAAACCCCTATTTATAAGATTTTCTGATTTTTTTTCCTGTTGAGATTGAAAAGTTGTGAGCAGCATGTTTTGTCCACTGAAGCTCATCCTGATGCCAGTGTTGCTGGGTAAGTGGAAGCCTAGGGTTGGAGCATGGTATTTGATTTCTTGGTTTCTCATGTCTCATGCATTTTTATTTTATTTTGTTTTTATTTTTGGTACTGGGGATCAAATTCAGGACCTTGTGCTTGTGAGGCAGGCGCCAGAACCACTGAGCTAAATCCCCGGCCCTCATGCAGTTTTAAAAGTCAGCTTTACATATTTTCAGTTCCCTTTGGTTTGTGGAGGATGGAGACATAACCTGCAGCTTTATCAGCTTACTGAAACAGGTGTTTCAGGAGCAGATGCCCACTTTCTTGGAGAGGGGAAACTTTCTCTGTTTCTGTCAGACACAGAATGTCTTCAGGTCCTGACTGTATTCCATGACTTTCTTGTGTGCTTTAAAGAGAGCTTCCTCTGTGGCATTTCTGTACTTGAAATTGTTACCTTTAATGATTTTTTTTTTTTTTTGGTATCGGGGATGGAACTCGGATCCTTGTGCTTGCGAGGCAGGCGGCGAAACCACTGATCTAAATCCTTGGCTCTTGAAATTGTTACCTTTAAAATCACAGCTAGTCTCAGATCTGGAACTATACTACCAAAGATAGGCCCAGAATTCCACCCCTCTCCTTTTTTTTTTCCAGTTTTTTGACAAGTTTCCAGTTTTTTGAACTCTCTATTAGTTCAGACTGGCCTTGAACCCACTATATAGGCCAGGCTGGCCTTGAACTCATGGCAATCCTCCTGCCTCAGCCTCCCAAGTGCTGCTATTACAAGCATGCACCACCACGCCTGGTGCTCCCTTTATTGTTTTCATGCTTTAGCTATGCTAGTTCTCTTTTGCACTGAGCTCTTTCCTAATCTGTGGTGGTTTCCTTTGCCTGGAACCTTCCCTCCCTCCCTCCCCTCAGTCCCTCACTTTATCTCCAGATTTCCTCTGAGGCTCCACTTCCTTCTGTGAAGTTTGCTCTGGCCTTCTGCTCAGATCAGGTTGGAGTCTCCTGAACATACCTTTCTCAAGTTCTCAGGGCTGCTTCCTGCTGCTCATCACTATTTCTTTCTAATTTTAAAAACTCTCTTTTTCTCCCTGTCTTTCTCCTTATTCCATGGATACAACTCTGTAGGAAGAAGAAATTAATTAGGTACTTTGTTCTCGTAGCCTTTTATTTTTCTCTCTACTATTATTTTTGGAACTGTGGACAATGAACTAAACACTGACTCAGGATACAAAAATGTGTTGCCATTGCATGAAGTTCAGCAATATGGAGTGTGCACAAATGTACACACACACACATGAAAATTTTTTTCACAGAAGCAGGGTTGTAGCTATCTCAGAGGGAGTTTAAATACTCCCAGAGAGATCTGTGAAGCAGCTTGCAGAGTTTTGCCCTTCCATCCGGGGAGTTTCCAGTATAACATCTGTGGAGTTTTGTATGTTTTTGAGAAGTGTTCCTTCTCTGTAGAATGTCTCATTTTCTTTAGCCACTTCTCTACCAGGAAGCCCCTCAGAGCTTCAGACCTCAGTTTCTCTTTGCTTTGATTGCTGTCATTGCTTCCTGGCAGTCCTTCATTTTATTCTACAGGCACTGTTCTTAGTATTAAATGAAATTCACTTGTAACTTCAGCCAAACATACAACTGCTCAACTTTTCCTCATAGGAAAATTCCAAGTAGTTGTTGGAGCTAATTTTGATTTCTTTCAAAATAACTCCCTCCAAAGGGTTTGGAGTTCATGTTTTCTTTTCTGTCCTCCCTACTGTGTGAACCTGCTGTTGGGCAGGAAGTTAGCTCTCTTCTCTCAGGAAAACAGCTTGGATGAAAAGACTGGCACATTTTCTGTTCATTCCCATATGCGTTCTCTTGGCTCTTCTTTGATATGAACTGGGCAGCCTCTAAATTTGTCTCTCTTGATTTTGTTTTCTCTGCATGGAGTATATCTTATGAAAGCAGAAATATCTATGTAACGGTTTGGTTTTTTAGTGATCTATTAAAGTTTCTTGAGCAACATTCAGATAATGGGGGAGGGTGGTCCCTGTGTGCAAAAGCCTAGAGGCTGAAAAGCCAGGGTCCATGGCAAAAGTGGGGGTGTGTGTGGGGGGAGGCAGGAGGAGGGCAAACACAGGGGAAATGGGAAGGCTGTGCTCTGCTTTGGCCTACCTACAAGCACCTGCACTATATCCAGAATCAGCCAGCAAATGCAGATATAAGCTTTTGTGAAGGAACTAAAGAAAGGGAGAAGAGGAAAAAAACAAAAAATACTGATGAGTTGGCCATTCAGATAGGAAACCAGTGGGAAATTTAAGAATAAGAAACATTCCATTCCATGTTTACGGCAAGAGCATGCAGGTGTCTAAGTTGATAATCAGAAAGGAGGATTTCAGGGTTTCCTTTTCTTCTTTAGAAAGGTTAGAAAGAGGAACTGTAGGAAAGAGGAAGAGACCCTTTAGGAGAAGGGAGCAAAACCAAACAGCACTTATTGGAGTATAAAGATTTCAGAACTCTTCAAACTTGAGCCATGCAGATGACCAGAGGATATTTCTCCTATCTTTGTTGATGCCATGCTGGTTTTAGTGAGGGCTGAGTGCTTGGTTTATGTTGAATCATCAAGGGGAATGGGCTGGGGATTTAGCTCAGTGGTTTTTCTGCCTGCTGCACAAGCCCAAGGACCCGAGTTCGATCCCCAGTACCCCCCCCCCCAAATATATGAGTGAATCATCAAGGGGAGGTGTACAGTACTTAATGATTTTTATAGTTGAGGGTATTTGTCTAAATGATGTGTGTTCTTGCCTTCGATTACTTTAGATTATTCCTTGGGCCTCAGTGACTTGACTGCTTTCTACCCTGAGCTAACAGTCCATGTGGGTGATTCAGCTCTAATGGGATGTGTTATCCAGAGCACTGAAGGAAAAAGCGTGACCAAGGTAGACTGGATACACTCACGGGGACAGCATGTCAAGGTATGAGAAGGACTCTTCACTGTGTAGTAGAACCCTTGACTGATGGTGTCAGAGTGTGGTGAGGATAGGGCAAATCTGCCTTTGGGCACCATGAGATAGTTTTGCAAGAGCTTGGGCTTTAGAGGGCATGATAACTGGGATGCCTCCTGGAGCAACCACCTGGGTATGCAATCAGCAGAGAAGATTACCCAACCTTTCTGAGTTCCAGCTTCCTGAAAAGTAATTATAATAATGGCAATACTTACATTTCAGGCAGTTGAGAGGCCCATATAAGACATGCACATGAAATTCTTTTCGTTTCTTTCCTCTGTCTCTTGCCCTTTGTAGAATAGAGAAGGTGGGGGAGAGGGATAACTCCTGTGGTCTAGACAGAAGAGTAAGAGGCTAGGCAGAAGAACAACATCACCATTATTTTGTGTGTTGGGGGTGGGATAGCAGATTCTGTCCACATTCTACTGCTCTGAGAGTCATCTTTTTCTCTTTTGCATCTACTTGAAGTGTTGGGACTTGCAGGTGCAGCGTGGCTGGGTGAGAGTCTCTTATGGAGCTCTTTGGAGTAAGAAGCCAAAGTATTAAGCCTCATCAGAGATTCTGTGGAGACACTTGGATGTCAGGATCATTTGTGAAATATGTCCCAAGTAATTTGCTACTAGTGATAAAACCCCAACATTTACAAATAAAATATTGTTTTTGTAGCTCAGAGCATATTTATTGTTATCTCTGTAATGCTAATGTCAGTCAAAATTTCATTGCTATTTATTATATGAGGGGTATAGTTTTGGTGTAAGCAGAAATAAGAATTCCCCAGGGCTCCCCCTCCTAGCCTGTAACCATTTCCTGTCGATGACACCTTCTTTTGTGTTATGATGTGCTGGCTGGAGGAGGACAGAGATGAGAAGGAGTGGCAGCAAGCATTCCGGGAAGACCAGCCCTATGCCAGGGGGATTAGATCATGCATTTGATGCCATCTAATCTGGCAGCCATGGCAGGAAACGGTGAAAGTGAGAGATGATTTCTACAGATTGTGATTTTGAATCCCCAGAGTGATCTTCAGAGTGGGTGTAACGTTTTCCCTTAAGTTATAAGCAATAGAAATGTATGCACCCAATTTCTCCATTTGTCTTTGTAGAAATGAATCACAGCACCTTGTGCAGGCTAGAAAGTGGCCTGGCACATTATTATTATTAACCAGATATGATCATTATTAACTGGGTATTATTAGTAATTTTTTGATGATGATAATAATGGGGATGACTATGCTGCCTCCACTTAACTGGGCCTTTTGAATCCAGACTCTTGGATTGGCTTCTCTTTTGATTGCCTCTTGTTGTGCTACCCTCTAGGATGAATATGTGCTATACTATTATGCCAACATGAGTGTGCCTGCTGGACGCTTCCAGAACCGTTCACACTTGGTAGGCGATGTCTCTCACAGTGATGGTTCTCTCCTGCTCCAAGATGTGCAAGAGGCTGATCGGGGAATCTATACCTGTGAACTCTACCTTGGAAAGGAGGGCAAGGTGTTTAAAAAAGCAATGGTGCTGCATGTGCTACCAGAGGATCCCAAAGGTAGGGGAGGAACCAAGGGGCAAGAGATTCAGTGTGCAAGAGGGAGGGGAAGTGAGTTTGTTGAGCAAATCAGCCTTTGTGCTAAGTACTCACCACGGGGCAAGTCTTCAATAAATGATGATTATTTTATTAAATAAACATTATGATAACTATTGTTACAAATGTATTTCCTTCCCCAAACAAACAAAAAAAGCCTGTGAAAGACATACTGTTCTTTCCATGTTTTAGAGGAAGGTAACTGAGGCTTAGAGAGGGTAAGGGGCTTAACTAAGGCTAAAGGGTTGCTCAGTGACCTACTGATACTGAGACCGTGGTACCGCCGACAAATTCTATGTTCTTTTTTACTGTACTCTGATACTTCCTATCAGTTATCCACATTGCTCCATATCCATGTATTAAATGTATCTATGGTAGATAGTCTGGGTTATAAAAAATGTAAACAGATCTCTCTAACTTCTTTGCACCTCATTTCCCCATGTGTAAATGGAGGAAGCGGCTTCAGTAGATCTGTGGTTTTAAAATTGTCCCGTTTTAGGGCCGGGGATTTAGCCCAGTTGGTTTCGCTGCCCACTGCGCAAGTGCAAGGACCCGAGTTCCATCCCCAGTAACCGCCCCCCCCCCCAAATTGCCCCTTTTTAGAAACCTTAAGCTCTAAGGAATCTCAAATAGCCCAAAAGGCTAGAACAGAGTAGAAGTCTGTAGAAAACCTACTCAGATAAGACCCCAGTCTTCCATCCCCATTGCAACCTTCGTCCTTTCTTTTTTTCCTGTTTTTTTGTCTTTTGTTTAACTGGGCTCCTAGCTCAGATTTTGTTTGAAGAAAAGATTCTTCTGCTTTAAAACAGTCTGAAAGTGAGAGTATGAGCTGAGGGAGCCTGAGTCATGCCGAGACAGCCTTGGTTCCTTCCTCTTTGACCAAGTATTAGTTGAAAGGAATGTAGCTGAGATTTTAACTAAAAGGAAGTATTATGCTTCCAGAAAAATCTCAGAAGTGGGGGAATAGCTTAGAGGTAGAGCATTTGACTGCAGAAAAACCTCAGAACAAGTATTGCAAACAAGAGAGGTAGCAGTTCGCCTGGTCTCTGAAGCAAAGGGTGGAGAGAATCAACCAAGAGGAGGAAAGTTGGTGATAAATCCTTCTCCTGTAAAACAGTGGTGGTGAACCTATGGCACACATGTGATTGTGTTTTTCTTTTAAGACAAAAGATGTTAATTTTTTCTAAACTAAAAATTTAGTATTCGGGTTTTTTTTTTTTGGTACCGAGATCGAACTCGGGACCTTGCGCTTTTGAGGCAGGTGGCAGAACCACTGAGCTAAATCCCTGGCCCAGTATTCGGGTTTAATTGCTGTGTTGGCACTATAATAAATAAGTGGGTTTGGGGTTGCAGTTTGGGCACTTGGTCTCTAAAAGGTTTGCCATTACTGCCTTAGAACATAAAGGGTAATTTTAGTTAACAGGGATGGTTTCTTATTTAGAGATGGTGAAATTCTAGGTGGAATGAAATACTTCACTGCTGAAATGGCATCACCTGATGTTACTCATTCCACTAACGTTCTAAAATCTTTCATCCTATAAACAATTTCCACATCTATCCTTTATAGTAAGCTAATGATATCCAAACTAATGACATCCAATGTCTCTAAAAGTTCACTGTATTGATGTAAATGTTTCCAAACAAAAATATGTAAATAAAAAATGTTTGAATGTTAGAATTAGATGCATTCTCTAGTGTGGAATAGAAGGAATAGTCTCTGGTCTCAGGGAAGCTTGCTGTCTAGTTAGGGGACTAGACTTTGGGACTCCACTCCCCACAGCCAGTGTACTTAGCCACTCAGCTCTTCGGAGGAGCTCTTCTGGAGCATCCTGCCTTCCTCCTTCATGACACTCATCCCACCCATTCAGCTGCATTTTCTACTCACTTGGGTCTGTGCCCTTTGTCTCTGATCAGCTCTGGGGATAGTGCCTAGTACAGAGTAAGTAATCAATATAATTTATACCGTAAATGATTTTTTTTTTTGGTACCGGAGATTGAACTCGGGACCTTGTGCTTGCAAGGCAGGTGGCGGAACCACTGAGCTAAATCCCTGGCCCTTAAATGAAATTTTTTAGTTAGTGATCTTCACTTGAATCTGATTTCTAAGAAATGAAGTTGTAGCAGGTGGCCTCTGGCACCTCTCCTCATTTTCCCTATTTCTGTTCTTTGTCTTTTTTCTCTTAAATCCAAAGCTGTGGTTCCCATGAAAAGAAGCAAGTCAGATGCCTGTATTTCCCAAGGATTCTCTCTGTGCTTCCTTTTGCTGCCTTTGTTCCCTAATGCCATGCCTGAGCACTTGTCTGTCCAACCATAGCCTACAAAATGGATGCCCTCTCTTGCTTAGGAGAGGCATGGAGGGAACCAGTGGGAAACAATGTTAAGAGCTAAAGAAGCCATAGAAATAGACCAGGAGTACTCAGGTATTTCCCAGTACCTGTTAGGGAACTTGCATTTATTTTTCCCTTCCAGCCAGAATGGGAACAGATCCAGCCCCTAACAATTTTGGGCTCAGTGGAAAGTTGTATAATTGCTTTATGGAAGCATATGGAAAGTCATTTATAATTTTCTCTACAAAGTTTGCCCTCAGTTTACAATTTTTTTATGATTCTACTTATTCACTTCTTTTTTTTTTTTTTTGGTACCGGGAATTGAACTCCGGTCCTTGCGCTTGCGCAGCAGGCAGCGAAACCACTGAACTAAATCCCCGGCCCTATTCACTTCTTTTTAAATACTTATTTTAGGGCCGGGGATTTAGCTCAGTGGTTTCCCCGCCTGCTGCGCAAGCGCAAGGACCCGAGTTTGATCTCTGGTACCAAAAAAACCCAAATAAATACTTATTTTAAACAGTATAGATTTAAAAGATAATATCAACTTTTTCTTATGCTCTGGAAACATCTACTTTTTTTTTTGCAGTACTGGGGTTTGAACCCAGGGCTTTCACGCTGAGCTATATCCCAATTCTTTTTATTGTTATTCCTACTATTTTCTTTCTTTCTTTCTTTCTTTCTTTCTTTCTTTCTTTCTTTCTTTTTCTTTCTTTCCTTCTTTCTTTCCTTCTACAGGGCCTTATTTATTTATTTATTTATTTATTTATTTTTGGTACCGGGGATCGAACTCGGGACCTTGCACTTTTGAGGCAGTTGCCAGAACCACTGAGCTAAATCCTTGCCCCCCCCCCACTGGGAATTGAACTCATGACCTTGTCCTTTTGAGACAGGCGCGGAGCCACTGAGCTAAATCCCCTTCCCAAAGCCAGGGTCTCATTAAGTGCCTAAATTGCCCAGGCTGGGCTCAAAATTTCAAACCTCCTGCCTCAGCCTCTCAGAGTGCTGGAATTATAGGCGTGTGCTACCATACCTGGTTCATTCTTCTGTTTATATGAAATGATACAGTACGGTGCATGAGAAAACTTAGGCTTTGTTTTTCCTCAGACCTTGGGTTGGGTGCTAACTCTGCTTTTAGTGGCTATATGACTTTGGGCTCTTCTGTAAAATGGGATAGTAATATAGTATATACCTCAAAATGTTGTAATAACTAGGGCTAGATGTAATAACTAGGGCTCAGGGGTAGGGCTAACATGAGTGAGGTCCTAGGTTCAATCTCCACCAATTAAATTGTATATATACTGTGTGTATATATATGTAATTAATACACATATATTCATTATATATTATATGTGTATTAATCCCCATGAATCAAATTCTATACACTGTACATATATATATAAAATCAATACAAATACATATATACATATATGTATTAATGACTGAAAAACTACATATACAGTGTTTAGCACATACTTGGTGCATTAAAAGTACCCATAATACTGTTATTATTATTGCATTTAAAAATATAGTTCAGTTCCCTATGCATGGATGGACTCAGAGGTTCTTTCCCTACTGGTATTCTTTGAAGTGAATTTTCATTGCTTTTAAAATAATTCCCTCCATTGACTTTAGAGTTTATATGTTTTTGGCTTTCTTTCCATTGTATACATCTGCTGGGCAGGAATCTCATGTTCTCCCAGGGAAAGAGTTTTGATGAAAGATTGGCTTATGTACTGGATTTAAGGAATGTTATCTAGTTAAGACTTAGGCTGAGTTTCCCTGTGTACCCACCCTCTTGCCTTTTGTCTCTCAATTAACTTTGTGATTGATTTATGCAGGGTGTTAGGGAAAAATCAGAAATGCCCTTGTACTTGTTTTCTTTTAAGGGACCTTTTGGATCGACTTTTGCAGTAAACATATGGTGGGGCAGCTGATTATACAAACAGGCAGGAGGGAAACCTAGGAGTTGCAGAGCCAGAAGCCAGGGAAGGGAAGCACATGGAAGGGGGACAGGATTAGAACAGTAAGAGGAGTTGTGGAGAAAGCTGTCTGTTGTCTTGTCCTAATTAGCAAGAAGTCCTGTGACCTGTACTGAAGCCAGAAGTAAGTCTTAAACAAGGCCTAAGAACATGTAAGAAGAATAATTTGAAGAAAGTTGCCCATTATTCGTATTTTCAGTTAGGAGAACCAGTGGGTTAAATATAAGAATGAGAGTTTTATAACTTTCCACTTCCTGTTTATGCTACACAGATGTGGGTATCAAGTTTGATGAATAGAGAGCAGGGGCTTCAAAACTTTCCATATTTTCTGTAATACAGACTTGATGTGGAGGTTGGAGTTCACAGGAGGAGTACTGGAAAGGGGGAAAAAGAAAACTGAAGGGGACTACAGAGAGTTTGTTGCAGTATGAAGACAGCAGAAACTTTGTATGTGGTATTTCTAGGCACCTAGAGGCTATTTCTTGACCTTGGGAATGCCATGTTGGTTTAAATGAAGAGCCTCTGAGTACTTCAATCCCATAGAATCATCTGGATATTTTATTGATGGGTTATGTGCAGGGCTAGGTAGTGCCAGTAATTTTTGCTCTTGAAGGTATTTGGCTAGTCACTATGTCTTCTAGAAAGTCTTGACTTCCATATATTTTACTTTGGTCTGACTTGGTTTACCATTTTATCCCTAGAGCTCATTGTCCGCGTGGGTGAGTCAGCTCTGATGGAATGTCATTTCCAGAGCACAGAAGAGAAACGTGTGACCAAGGTAGACTGGATGTTCTCTTCAGGACAGCATGCCAGGGTAAGGAGGAAGAAACCTCACTGTGTAGTAGAAGCCCTTGGCTGGGGTCAGGATAGAAGTGGGAGAGGGAGAATCAGTCACAAAGTGGGTAGTTTTGCAAGAGCTTGGGCTTCAGAGCCTAACGGACACAGCCTTCTATCTCAACCACTTGGCAGCAACTCTGGCTTCCTAATGGGTACGTGACTAATGATGGAGAAGGGGAGGGAGGGAGGGAAGGGGCTTAACTTTTAGGATTGTCAAGACACTGCTATAAAATCATACATATCAAGTTTTTTGTACATGACTCAGCTGCTGGATTGGGGTTTCCTTCCTTCTTCTTCTCCTCTTTGTAGAGGTCATGAGAGAATGGGGGGACAATTTTTGTGGCCTAGATAGGAAAGCTATAGCCAGGCATAAGAATATAGTTACATTCTGATGGATCAGGATGGGATATTTCATGGGAGCTCTAAAGTGGTTGACAGCAAGTTAGCCTACTAGACTGGTAGCTCTCAACCATGATGAGGTGAAGTATTTATGGGTCAAGGAGTGTTGTGAGGGATGTTCTAGGTAATTTATTATTATTATTATTATTATTATTATTATTATTATTTGGTACTGGAGATTGAACTCGGGACCTTGTGCTTGCACAGCAGGCACTGGAACCACTGAGCTAAATCCCCGGCCCCAAATTGATTATTAATGAAAGTTAAGGTACAAAGTTCATAAAAGATTTCATTCTTATGAAGTAAAATGTATTCTGGGTCATCCTTCTGAAAAAGAAAATCATTTGTGGACCGGGGATTTAGCTCAGTGGTTCCACTGCCTGCCTCACAAGCGCAAGGACCTGAGTTCAATTCCTGGTACCAAAAAAAAAAAAAAAGACACCTGGGGGCTACCCATTTTCCGGCCCCCCTTCTGTCTCTCTTAGGCAGAAGCCTTCTTTCTCCCAATAAATTTTTTCTACTCTAAAAAAAAAAAAAAAATCATTTGCACTCAGTTCTCCATACTGTTTGAGTAGGTCAGAGAAGATAGTGTCATGGTGGAACATGGGGAATTATATGTGAGCCCAAGGGTACTGAGAGTTTGTCATTTTTTTGTTTTGTTTTGCTACTAGGGATTGAACCCAGGGCCTTCATACTGAGCTACACTCATAGTCCTTTGTCTTAGTTACTTTTCTCTTGTTGCTGAGACAAAATACCCAACACCCAAAGTTAAAGGGGAAAGGTTTATTTACTTCATAGTTTGTAGGGTTTCAGTTCATAATCGGCTGGCTCCAAGGCAGGGTGGCAGAGGGGTAACAGTTCGAGGGGGTAGAAGATAGCAAAAGCAGCAAGAGAGTTTAACAGCGTCTTTCTGCCCCTTTTATCTTATTTAGACTACTTAGGGCAGATAGCCTCATGGCCTTAATCCTAGTGGCCTTGGGCCTAGCCCTACCATGAATCACACACTCCAGATTCAGCCACTTCTGAAAGCATACGAGACTTTGGCAAGGAGCATCTAGACACAAGTCATAATACCCTTAAAAAATTTTTTTAAATTTTGAGACAGGTAAGTCACCAAGTTGCTGCCCAAGCTGGGCTTGAACTTGTGATCTTCCTGTCTCAACTTCCCACAATGCTGGAATTACAGGTACATGCCACCATGCCCAGCTCTCGTCATACATTTAAAATGTTATCCATCAAACGATTCACAGCAGAGACCAGGTTAGGTCTCTCCATTTGTATTTATGTCTGTATATCTATTACCTTTTCTTAAAAGTGTTAAAAAATCTATATGCCTTCATAAAAAATTCTAGCACTCATTCACTTAACAAGTTTTTTTTAAAGCATCTGTTATGTGATGAACAGTCACAGCCCCTGTCCTGATGGGGGACTTATAATCAAGATGGAGGATAGAAACGATAAAATAATAAAGAAATAAATGTATAATGTATCAGATAGTAGTAAGAGCTGTAGAGAGCCATAAAGCAGCGTTTTGTGGTTGTTGTTTTATGTAGGTGATCAGGGAGGCCTTACCAATGTGATGTCTGAGCAGTGGTCTGAAGGAAGTGAGCAGTGGTCTGAAGGAAGTGAGGGGAGGGAACCATGTGCTTTTCTGAGGAAGGGAGAGAGTTCCAGTCATAGGGATTAGCAAGTTCAAGGGCCCTGAGGCCAAGATTTAAGGAGTGGCAAGGGGGTTTTTGTGACTGTGGCTGGTGAGGGAAGATCAAGTAAAGACAAAATTCCAGAGTGAAAGAGGACCAGGACAGATCATGTAGAACCTTGTGCTTTCAGTGGAAACAAGAGGCCATTGAAAGATTGTGAGCAGAGAAGTGTGGCATGATGTAGCTTACATTTTTAAAGGTTCATTTGCTGGCTGAGTATAGATTGTAATGAGAAGTAAACAGGGAGACAAGTAAGAAAGCCCCTGAGGAATACAGGGGAGAGGTGAGGTCATGGTCTGGACCAGGATTGTGACATGGGGAGGTGAGAAGTGGCTGAATTCAGGGTGTAGTTTGAAGGTAGAGGTGACAGGATTTACTGAGGCATTAGATGTGAGTTGCTACAAGGACCCGAGTTCAATCCTTGGTACAAAAAAAAAAATTCCCATAGATGTGAGTTGCTCAAAAAAGAGAATTAAGAATAATTTTAACCTAAGCATTTGGAAGAAGGCACTGCCATTTGCAGTGGACTAGAAGAAACTGGCTTAGGGGAACAATAAGGAGTTCAATTTTAGACATGTTTCTGGTGCTTGTGGAAATCCAACTGGAAATGCACAAAAAACAAAAGTACACCTTTGCATATATATATATGAGAAATATAGGCATGTGCTCTACTACTGAGTCATACCCCCCCCACCCCGGTCCCCTTTTAAATTTTTATTTTATTTTAGGTTAGTTTTTATTTTTTTGTACTGGGGATTGAACTCAGGACCTTGCACTTATGAGGTAGGCAGCGGCACCACTGAGCTAAATCCCAGGTCCTAAATTTTTATTTTATTTTGAGACAGTGTCTCACTAAAATACCTAGTCTGGCCTCAAAGTTGTGATCCTTCTGCCTCCGCCTCTCAAATAGCTGGGATTATAGGGCTGTGTCACCATACCTGGCTAAAAGTCCTTTATTCTTATTTTTAGAAAATCCCCATCTTCTACTAGAACAATTATTCATGGTTTAGTGATATCTTTCACGGATACACGTACATATACACTTGTGTGTACACAACTTTGTGTTATCCACCATTCTCTTTGTGATAATACTTTTCCTGTTTTCATATAACAGGGCCTTGTGAGTCCTGGGATTTTCCTACCCCCTCTCCTCCCTATACCTCCTTCCTGCACTCCTTGAAATCTCATGCTTTTTGCCTTTCTTTTCTAGGAGGAGGTTGTTTTACTCTATAACCTCAACAGGCCTATGAGGTATCCCCAGTACCAGGGCCGCTTCCAGAACCGTGTAAACCTGGTGGGGGACATTGCCCACAATGATGGCGCCATCATGCTCCAGAGAGTGAAGGAGTCTGACGAGGGAAACTACACCTGTAGAATCTACTTGGGGAGCCTGATGTTCAGGAAAACCCTTGCTCTGCATGTGATCCTGGAAAAACCTCAAAGTAAGTATCTAGTATTCGGTTGGGAAGGGATGAGGGACTGTAGCTTGTCCAGGGCCAGCCTTGGAGTGAGTCCAGAAGGATTCTTGGGTCACATAGTGGCAGGAAGCATCCCCCTCGGGTGCTGATGTTAGGCTTGCAGCACCCTAAGAGTGATATGTCCCTTAGCCTGGCTTCTTAGCTGCCTAGCTTGCTCCCCCTGCTTCTGGCACTGCTGGTGAGGGAAGGGGAGTTACTGTTTGGTGACCCTTCTGTGGCCCTACTCAGAGCCAATGTGATCTACTGCTGTAATGATATGAGAGCTCAGAGGTAGTCAGAATTGAGTCCTAAGGGGCAAGGGATTTAGCTCAGTGGTTCTGCTGCCTGCCTCACAAGGGGAAAGTCTGGAGTTGATCCCTGGTACCAAAAAAAAAAAAAATCAGACCTTCTAGAATTGGGTCCAAAGTCATTTTTACTTGGCATCATGGGACTTATTGTGTACCCTGTTGTGGAAGGGAAAATGGTCCTGAGTGGGTGAGGGACAGCAAGGAACAGAGAGAAAACAGAATGGCACCAGAACCAAAAATGGGGGCTTTTCTGATTGAAGGTTCTATATTCTGGCAAGCAATGTACATCAAGGCCAGTGGTATGTGGGAGAATAAAGATTCAGTTGTGTTGGTAGAGAGTGGTTGACAAGTGAGGGGTTAAAATTAAACCGTAATGCAGTTAGCAGTCAGGATGTGGCCTGTGGACTTTGCCCCTCACCAGGGCCTTCAGCAGTTGTCTGTGGTTGGCTGGGGAAGGCAGGGGAGTAGTGGGGGTGGGAAGGAACCCACCTCAGTACCTCAGGCCAAAGAGTTCAGTCTATGGGTGTGCCACCCGTTAACAGCAAAGGGCCTCAGCTGAAGAGGGAAGTGGGACAGATGGATTTCTTAGAGAACTATTGTCTCTGTGTGCTTTTCTCTGTCTTGTCTCAACTTCACAGAGAAAAGCCGTTGTGGAGTTCACTCAATTCTGATTCTTCCTCACCCACAGACCCCCATTCTTATCTCCACCTGCCATCCTGAGGCAGGGGGGCTCCCTTCTGCCCTCCTTTTATCTGGCATCCTGTGCTCTGGTGTCAGGCTGTCCTCCTCCTCAGGAATCTCCCATCATGGCTCTTTAGGCTCACACTTTCTGTTGGTTCTACCATTCAACAAGCCCCAGCATTTCTACTACTGACTTTTGCAGACATCTTCCTTCCAATCTTTATTATCACCGTAGTTAAAGACTGTCTTCCTGTCAGGCGTGGGCCTCTTACCAGCCTCCACTTCCATTCTTAGACAGTGCTATCTCTCTAAATCACAAGTCAGACTTTCTATTCTACTGCTTTAGTCTTGCAGCAGTTTCTCCACTGCTTACAGAAAAAAGCTGACCTTTTGGAGATGATAAAGTTCCTTCCTGATTCGCATCACATTATCTCTCCAGCCAAATCACACCTACCAAACTATTTCCGGATCCTATAACTCCCTCCGGTCAGGCCTCCAGACATCCCCTCTCCCTTTTCCCATATTGTCTCTTCTTTCTTTCTTCCTTCCTTCCTTTCTACCGGGGATCGAACTTGGGACCTTGTGCTTGCGAGGCAGGCAGCGGAACCACTGAGCTAAATCCCCGGCCCTTGTCTCATGTTTCAAAACTCACATTAAACTGTTGTACTTTTGGTGGCAGATTCTCGTCTTTTCTCTGCATAGAATCAGGTTTCCTTTTCTCTCTGTCCCTGTGTACCCCATATAGACATCTGCGGTAGCACTTGTAGCAGCCAGTGGTTTTCTGTTTCCATGTTTGTCTCCCTCCTTAAAGGCAGGGACCATGCATCATTTGTCATTGTTGCCATCCACTATTACAGTGATATCTGGCACTGAGGAAGTGTTTGAGAAGATACGTATTTAGAGTGACTAGAGTGGGGGGTTTAGTTCAGTTGCTGGGGATTTAGCTCAGTGGCACCACTCCTGCTTTGCAAGCAAGGTCCTGAGTTTGATCCCTTGTGTGGGGGGGATGGTGACAGAATGACTAGAGGAGATGAGTGAAGAGTGCCATCCAGGCAGAAGTGACACTGAAAGCCCCATTGGCATTGTGAGTGTTGTGGCATGTATTTTTTTGAAAATAGTCACTTGCCCATAGAAAACTCAGCAACCTTTAAAATACCTGTTATTTCTAGGTCATTTGGTAAACCAAAATTGAAAATAAAATTGTTGATGCAGAAGGGAACTCTCCTACAGGTGAGTTCCCACCCACTTTCATATTTTAGGGATAAACATGGAGGTCAGACTTTGGTCCTCACTCTGATGAGGACAGTGTCCCCTGTAGCCCAGTATCAGGTGGAGTCTGCCCTTCTCCCTATGCTTCCTGACCTGGCCACTGCTACTTGGCATAGAACTGATGTGCGGCTCAGCTCTTTTCTGGAGTACTGAGACTCTCTAATTACTTTTCGCCTTTCCCAAACATTGGTGATTCCAGCAACCTCTAGACCTGAGGTCCTGGGAGGAAATCATGTGGTGATCATTGTGGGGATTGTCTGCATCACTCTCCTGCTGCTCACTGGTTTGATACTGATTCTGAAGAAGACTCACAGGAATGAGAGGTACAGGCAGCCCCACCCCTTGGGTTGGGAGGCTGGGGATGCAGGACTGGGACTGCCTCTAACTCAAAGCAGAAGAGAGTGAGGGAGTCCTAACTGGGGGCATTTTTAAATGGAATCATTTTGATTATCACATTAGATGTCACTGCAGGTAGCTCTGTCCTTTTTGTTCATTATATCTCTGAAAAGATTTGGCCATTCCTACGTGGTCCTCATTTACTTTGGTAATATATAAACTTTACAAATGTAGGTTTAAGTGGAGTATAATTAAGAACATAAATCTTATGCAACAATGATAACAATACTATTCACTGCCTGAGGGAACTGATTTTTAATTTAGCTACACTGAATGATGTGTAAAGTTCAGATACTGAGAGCTGCCAGTGGTTTTATTTAAAGGACTACATCCTAGTTCTGAGAAGCTTTTTGAATGGACATGGTTCTACATGAATTATTGTTGAAAAATGTTTTTAAAGGCCTAATTTCATCAGTTGTTCTCCCAGGGTCTCAGAAATGCCCAGATGCTCTGACATAGATCCTAGAGTTTCTTTGGCTGTTGGAAAGTCCCAAATATTTGGTTTACCCAACTATTGATGAAATATGTTGGTAGGGCAAGTGCATTTTGTTGTTGTTGTTGTTGAAATCATGTTAATGGGAAAGGGTCCTGTGGAACTAAACAATGCTGAGGTTTTTTTTTGTACTGGGGATCAAACCCAGGGCCTCACACATGCTAGGCAAATACTCCACCAGTGAGCTCCCACTGAGTCAGTCCTGAAACACTGACTTTGGGTGACCTTTCCCAAGGGAGTCTAGATTCTACAGAAAGCACTTGTGGCTGCTGGGTTGGCAGTTCCGGTTCCCAAGTTTCTCTGATATGGCCTGAACTTGGTTGGTCTCTGTGAGGGTCTTTGCTCTGAGCATGCTAAGAGCACAGAACTCAGAGCTAGACGATGTGGGTTTCATTACCAGCTTACTTCCCCTCCTCTGGGCCTTGTTTCCTTCACAATGATGGGTGGTATTTCCATGTCCAGTAGTTTAAAGAAATAATCAGACTGCCATGTTGAGATTCATCCATAAATATGTTTACCTATAATCAGAAAGTAGAATCATTGTCAGTGTCTGTCAGAAAGACTTGAGTCAATGAATAGGTATTTCATTCAATGAGATACCAACAAGCCTTTATAGAAAGACATGAAATGATACCTAAGGGGTAGTGATATAGAATATGTAGTATGATCTCATTTGTATAAAAAGAAAGTAATGAGGTGCTTACTTTAGGAGCATATATGCTAAACATGTTTTGTGTGAATTTACTTAAGCCTGCATTGAGAGAGTTGCAGAAGGATAATTCTAAATTATTAATAGTGGTATAATATTTAAGATAAAGAAGGTAGATCCTGTGAGGGTGAAGGGCTTATTGGGAACTTCAACTTCCAACTTTCTAAATTTCTGTATTATTTGATTATTTTATAATGAGGATGTATAACTTTACAATCAGAAAATATGACATTTCTACCTCGAGACAAAAATATATGGTTTCTGCTGGGCATGGTGGCACATACTTATAATCCCATAGTTTGTAAGGCTGAGGCAGAAGGATCGTAAGTTTGAGCCCAGCCTAGGCAACTTAACCAGACCCTGTTTAAAAGTTAAAGGGTAAAGAGTTCTGGGGATGTAACTCAGCATGAAGGCCCTGGGTTCAATTTCTAGTACTGATAAAATAGTTTATTTCTAGCTGACTTTCTTCCCTCTCTCCTTTCCTTCCTTCTTTTCCTTTTTTCTCTTTTTAAAGCCCCTGCCTTAGGGTCCAGGACAGCAAAAAATAAAAAAGAATGAATGTCCATTTAGTGGTGAATGTAGAAAGCAAATGGTCAGGTCAAAGGCAAAGGGCCCCTGGGTGGAGTGTTAGGGTAACTGGGCTTAGCCCTGCCAGGGAGAGGACAGGAGCCCTTGGAATTAGAGGCTTGCTGCCCCCTGTTGGTTCAACTCATCTTTCTGGTCCTCAGAAATGTAAAAAAGGATGATAAAGTCAAATCCCATGTCCCCTCTCTGTTCACTCAGTTAAAATTATACCTTTTACTATGGACATAAAATTGTTAGAGTGACAATAGAGAAGTTGAAGCTGTTTTTCATCCTAGTGGCTTCTTGCTCTCCATTAGAAGTGAAGTAGCTCCAACCCCGGGAACTCTCTCTTCACAAAGCCACATGGGTCCCATGTAGGCACATTTAAATAAACACAGCTGGCTGGTTAATTCCATGTGCTTTTCATGGCGTGCAGTTCAGGATGTTCTACGACCTTGATGAAAACTCTGGAGGACACAAAGAAGGCTAATCCAGAGGTAAGAGAGCTCTGTCTTTTGCTCCTGCCCTAAGAACACTGGGTAGATGCAGGGTAGCACCCTTCTTGCTTCCCTGGGATCTGGGGCTTACTTTTGGTGTGTCTCAGCTCAAAGGGCAGTGCCTTGAGTATGGCAGGGACTCAGGAAGCCCTTAGCACTGCAGCAAGGGCCTGATGAGTGTGGTGGGGCAGGGTGGGCTGAGCCAGACCAGTCCTGGACAACAGATCCTGGTAGTGGGCCAAGGAAAGAGTGCTAGACATGAACAAGGAAAGCTTTTCCACATCCCTGAGCCTCATCAGCAAAATGAGGATAAGGGTGAAGATATCTTCCCTGACTGCCTTTCTGTACTGTTACAAGGCTCAAATGAAATGATGATAGCAAGTGCTTCATAATCCATGGGGCACTGAGTAAATACAAGGGAGAATTACAATGCCTTGGGTAGTTGAGTTAATGGTTAAGATGAAGTGTTCAGGGACTTTTAGAAATAGCTGACCAAGAAGGACTTCTTCCTCCATATTCATTTGTAATGGAGTTATAAATAAGGATTGGGAAATATATTAATTTCCCTTCCTCTTCATCGCTTCCTTTCTCTTTTTAACTTTAAAGAACTCCTTTTTGAACTGTTTTTATCCCAAGAGTAAGATTCCCACCCCCATCATCATGCAGGTTTCTTTGGAAGCCCCCAAATTTGTCACTGGATAATATTGCTTTCCCAAAGAGTGACAGGACTGTGAACCACAAAGTGCCACCGACCTCACAGATGTGAGGTTCAGTGAGGGTTTTCCCTGCCATATAAACCCTCCCAGAGATGGTGATTAGCTGCTGATTAATGCCATCATGCCATGATTCTAATTAGGAGGAAATGTCTGGGGCTGGGGATTTAGCTCAGTGGTTTAGCCGCCTGCTGCACAAGGGCAAGGACCTAAGTTCGATCCCCGATACAAAAAAAAAAGAAGGAAATGTCCACAGAGTACAAGTAATTTAGCAGGATAAGAGTTCCCTGATGCTAATTCAATGCCCATGGAAACAAAGATATTCAGCTTTTGATTTTTATGCTGGTGATCTTTGCGGCTGAGTTGATTTCAGGAAGCTGGAAGACTGAATTACCATTTTTGACAATAATTCTCTAGCACTCAGTAACCCTCTGAACTTACTGGTTTTGGTGGCTGATGCCTATGAATGGGAATAGGAAGACTTTTTCTTGATGTATGAGATTTGCCTAAGTTTTAGGAACTTTGTACCATTTTTTCGTCCTCTAGAAACATGTTTACTCCTCAATAACTACATGGGAGATGACAGAAGAACCAAGTGGAAAACCAGACAGCACCTACATGATCATGGTAAGGATGAATCTAGGCCCCAGCTGTGCCTGGTATCTAGGGGTAGGAGAAGGAGCTGGGAAAGTTTGGTGGGCATAGCTAGTTCACCTGGCAAGGCTCTTTGGTGCAGGCTGAGGTTTTCCTCAGTGGTAGGAAAGTTGGTGAAACTAAGCTTTGCTGGATAGGAGAGTATCATCAAAATTGCCTTTACAACCAGTCTTGTGGATTAAAGTCATTACTAGAAAAAGAAGATGAAGAATGGGCTTCATCAGGAGTAGAGAGAGGTCTTTGCCTTATTAGCACAAGGCCTATTAAAGAGAATGTGTTAGGATCACAAATCTTTTACTGCAAAGGGCTGTTTTAGTTCTATTAGAAGGTCAAAGTAAGATTTTTAATTCTGTACCTTATTAATACTTTCACATAATCTAACTGCCATGCAGGCAGAACAGCATGGAGTATGACTCCTATTCTCTTAGCTCACACTTCTGTGGTTTACCAGTAAGTAAAGCACCCATAAAAGGAACCTGGCCACACAGTGAGTAGGGGTATGGACAAAAGGAGCTGGTTGGCAATAGTTCAATGCTCTTTGTGGACTGATTATAGGTGCTCATCCCACAAAGGAGCAGTGTTCTTCTAGGTTCAGGAAGCCTGGGCCTGTGCTTATAGAATGATGGGTTGTGTTTGTTCCTGCTGTACAGCACAGAGGACACATGACTCCCAGCTGACTGCAGCAGGGGAAAGTCTGCCAGGGAAGTGTAAGATCAGAGACCTGGCCTCGATCCACCAAGTGAAACATTAGTCTTGCTCTGAAGTTGTTGTTGAATAGAGTCATTTTCCCCTACATCCTTTCCTCATTATTGCCACGTGATGCTCCAGTGAACTGCCAGGCTCATTCTGATCCTTACAGAGTGAGTGGCTGATGTGGCTACTGGTGGATGTGCCAGCAGAGTTGGAGATGGTGTAGGAATGATAATGCCCTCCACAGCCCCATTCCCCACATGCAGTGCCAGGTGTTTGTGATGCAGCAGCACCTCTGTCCCTTTGAAACAGATCCAGGCCTAGGCCACAAGCTCAGAGGCCATCGGGACTAGTCAAGGTTTTCAAAGTTTTAAAAATTTTTTTATTTTTTATTTTTAATACTATGTGCCAGGTTAAATAAGCCTGTGGGGAAATCCTGGACTTTAGGCCACTTGTTTGAGACCTCATTTACAGAGGTGATTTCTGATGGATGTAGGGGCAAGGAGCAGGAACCTTTGATTTTTGTTGTTACTGTTGTTGACTTTATTAAATTTACTTAAATGTATAATTGGCCCTTGTATCCAGGACCATATTCTGTGTCTATGGATTTAACTAACCACAGATTAAAAATATTTGGAAAAATATTGCTTTTATAATGAACATGTACAGACTTTCCGCCCTTGTCATTATTCCCTAGACAATATAGTATAACACCTATTTGCATAGCATTCATATTGTATGAGGTATTATCAGTAATCTGGAGATGATTTCAAGTATACAGAATGTGTGCAGGTTACATGTAACTACTATACCATCTTATATAAGGGAGTTGAGAATCCATGGGTGGTAATACATACAGGGTTCCTGGAACCAATCTTCTTTGGATACCAAGGGTCAGCATGATGCTGGGTCCCCTTTCTAAGCCTGTGCACACAGTGGTTAAGATCACAGGCTTTGGAGTTGGACCTGGGCCCAAATTCTGACTCTGTGACCTATCATCTAGATACCAACTTAGAGGCAGGTAACTTAGCCTCTCTGAGCCCCCACTTCCTTGTTCTTACAGTGGGAATAACAGCACCTGTCTCCCCAGGGTGATGTGTGTGAAATTTAGTATTGAGCCAGGCACGTGAAAAGAGTGAGTGGCAGCTGATATTGCTATTGAACTTCCTTTTTTTTTGTTTGGTGCTGAGTAATGAATCCAGAGCCTCGAACATGCCAGGCAAGTGCTCTACCCGTGAGCCACATCTTCTGCCTTACACTACTTCTTATAAGTATGTGTCTTACAAGTATTTGTGTCTTTCCTCTCTTTGCTCACAGCACCCAGTTCAATCCTCTCTGACGTCAGATCCAAATAACCTACTTGGAAAAAAGACAAGTTGGGAAATTCCCAAAACAGACCAAGCTTTTTGAGAAGAAAGAAGAGTTCTCTTCATCTTATGGTGGCAGGGAGTCTGTCTTGTGTGTGTCCTGAGCCACTGTACCAGTTACTTCAGATGTCTGCCTCCTAGCTGTCCTTGGCTTCAGTCAGTGGATGGAAGATGGAGAGTTTGGAGCCTGGCAGAAAGACTGGACAGCTGTGGAGGACCAGGACAAATGAGAAAAGGGGCCATATGGACTTGGCCCCTTGGAGTGGGGCCATGGCCCCAGGCAAGCTGGCTGAGCTGCTGCAGTGGCCTCAAGCACTCTAGCAGACCAGACCCTTCATGTGGACACTTGTTTGTGAATAAACTGCTAAGAAGAACCAAGCCAAATGATTCTTTTGATAAATTATCTCTATATAAATGTAGTTTATTTTTAATGTGGAAATTGTCCATTTTTATGCCCTGGCTGTGGGGCAAGTGGAGCTTGGGTGGGGAGTTTGCAGCATGGAACTCCTGGGAGAATTGAGGTTGCTGGGGGAGAGCTGCACACTGATGCAACATGCTGGGGCTGGTTTTGATCCTAGGAAAGGGTTAGGGGCCGAACATGTTAGAAGTGGGATATGAGCTCTGGGATTGAACCCAGTGTTTCTTCCTTCCAGCTGGGCACTGCAGTGCTGGTGACTCCTTGCGGGCCTCACCATAGGCCTCCTGATTTGGAATTCCTGGGTGAGAGCCTTGGTGTCTGTCTTTTTCAAAAGTGATACTCATAAGTTGCTAAAGAGGACAGCCACTGATTTAACTTGTGGTCTGAAATATGACTTTCCTATACTTTTTAGTTACTATCGTAAGTCTTGATAAGGTTGATCTTAAAGATCCTTTTGTTCTGAACTCTGTCTTCTAGCTTCTAGGGATCAGCCTGGATTCAGCCAGGGTCTCCTTTCCTTAATGACCACAGGTCTTTCTCATTCTCTGCATCCCTTTTTTCCCACTTTGCCATTCAGGACCCAGATAAAGGAGATCTTTGCTGGGTCTCTGATCTCTGATGTAGTTTCAAGCTCATTTTTTTTTTTTTGTACCCAGGATCGAACTCTGGTCCTAGCACTTGTGAGATAGGTGGTGGAACCACTGAGCTAAGTCCCAGGCCCCTCAAGCTCATCTTTGAATGATTCTCAAGCTCTCCAGACATCATGGTCCTCTTGTAACATGCCTGTGGTTGATGAATTCTCTCTTTTATCAACTGTTCTTGGGTAGCCATGGAGAAGAGCCACTGAATGTTCCTGTTTTGTTCTTGGTTAGCCATAGGACACTTGTTACCTCCAAATAAAAAATATGTCAATATGCATACTGAAGGAAATATCCTGTCCAGGACATACCAAGGGCACATGTTGGCATGGTAGGGGGAGGGAGAAGGACTCTTCGTAGCTGATATATTCGTAGAGAGGAAGTGGCTTCATTCCTGGGCTATGGTGTAACATTTTCCATGGGCCAAGGGGCCCCTTTCTAATTCCTCAAATATTTCATGCATTGGAGGATAGCCTTTAAAATACAGGATTATACAGGTGATGGGAGGCGATTTTACATCCATTGTCCTGGGACTAAGAGAATAACGGATAAGAGCTGGAGTGTGGGCTGACAGCTGATCCACATAATCCTCACAAGGCACTTTGATGTGGAAGTGTAGGTGTGCCCTAATTTTAATTTGATTGGTTCAAAATCTGGCTTCCATTCTGGGTTCAGAACTGGGACTGAGGAGGAGGAGGAAGAACACACCCACCTCTCTCTCCCAGCCTTGCTTCCCCACTAACTTTCCTCTCATATGTAGTCATGAAATCAAAATCGAAGGTAGAAACTCCAGGTGTAGAACTCTAATTTTGCCTAAAATCAAAACAGCCCTGGGGCCAGGGGTTTAGCTCAGTGGTTTTGCTGCCTGCTGCGCAAGAGCAAGGACCCGAGTTCGATCCCCGGTACCAAAAAAAAAAAAAAATAGCCCTGCAGGGGACCATAAGAAAGACCTGATTTCTCTCTCATATCCTCCTAGAGAGGATCATCTATGAAATCTAGTGACAGGAAGATGAACAATGTAGGGAATAGGCTTCAGCTTCACATGACTTGGCTCAAACCCTGGCCCTAGCTCTTACTCTTCAAAATTTACTTAGGTTATTTGAGGGTGTTTTTCCTACACAGATTCTCTTCAAGTCGGATGGGGTTACATCTGTTCTGAAAATATTGTAAGTTGAAAATGGATTTAATACACCTGTAGAACCACATAGCCCCATATTGGTTATTTATTCTTGTGATTGTTGGGCTGACTGCAAGCTGCACCTCACTGCCACTGCCCAGCATTGTGGGAAAGAATCTTACTATAAATCACTAGCCTGGGAAAAGACCAAACATTCAAAACTCAAAGTATAGTTTCTGCCAAATGCATATCACTTTCGCACCATCATAAATATAGAAATTTTAAGTCGAACCATCTTAAACCAGGGACTATATCTACATAAAATAGAGAGTCATAGGATTTTGTTTTCAATGACTGGGGGCCACCGCATTTTCTCTTGCATGTGTCCTACCCTCATGCTGTAGGGTGTACTTCTTTTCCCACTTTTACTTGGCCCAAACTTGCTCTGCAGCCTGTTCCTTTTCCTACCTTTAATACAACTTTGCTCCTATTAAAAAAAAAAAAAAAGAAGTTGAGGATGGTGGCACATGCCTGAAATCTCAGCACTTGGGAAGCTGAGGCAGGAGGATCACTGCGAGTTCAAGGCCAGCCTGAGCTACATAGCAAGATCGGTCAAAAGATATAGTTTAGGCATAGTACCTGGGCTGAGCCTCCAATCCCTTTGAGTGCATTTTCGCTAGTTCAATCCATCTTGTCAGCTCTTGCAACTCAGAAACTGGACTTTTGCCTTCTATGTAATTCCATTCGGCCTGTGCCATTCAGTATGGATGACAATATCTTCTGTTGATTCATCCCCATCTCTTACTAACTTGGACTTCTATAGGCAGAAAATCCTTTAACCAAAATACTGAAATCTCTCTACCCATCTGAAGAGATAAGAAGCTGAGCTTGGGCAAGGGTGTTGTGGAGCTCTGAGTGGTGACACTCTGAGGGGCAGAAAGTGTGCTGAGGAAAGCAACCTGAATCTCTTGTTGGAGATTCTTTAGCAAGCAGTTTCTTACTTGAATTTGCAGTATTTTGGGTCCCTAGAACCCTAGTTGCTCCCATGTCCGATGTTTCCAGAAGCACACAGGCCTTGCCAAGAGAAAGCAGCCCTAAGGGTGGAGGGGCTGGAGCCACCTATGAATAATGGAGGAGCTAGCAGCTCAGAATTTGATGATTGGAATTGCAAATGGCCAGCTGGTCCACTGGGGCCAGTAGATAAGCCTTCCTTAAAAGACTTTCAGCCCTTTGGTCTTTTTCTTGATTTTGCAACTACACACACACACACACACACACACACACACACACACACATTGGATTGCTCACATGTCTACATTGACAATTTGATAAAATGCTAGCTTGCTCTTTCTGAGTGGTTGGTAAATAGTTGGGTGGTCATTTTGGCACTGAATTACTAAGCAAAAAGAAAGTTTCTCAGGACCACTGACCTTCTGACTAGTTGGTTTGCAGTTGTGGTCTAGGCTCCTTCAGGGGAGGTCAGGCAATCCATGACCACTTCCATAAAACCAGACTCTCACATCTCTTCTTCACCAAAAAAACAAGGAAACTCAGAGTTTTCTCACAAAGCAAAGACCTTTCTCATTTCACAGGTGGTGAAAGCGATGGGGATTTACCTGTTCTGGAACTTTCAAAGGCCCCTGTCTGAGTGCATTGTATGTTTATGGTCTTCTGTGTTCTGGTGCCATTTTGTTGCCTGTCTATATCTCCCATTGTTTTAATAACAGGAGCTATCTGCTCCTGTACTTTACCTTTGTCTTTCTTGCTTTGGAGTCTTTGCCCTTGGTGCATTTTTCCTGGGTTGCCTCTCCTTTCTTACTTACTCATAACAACATTCCTTTGAGGCCCTGCTTAAGTCTCATCAGAGTGAACTAGTTCTCTCATCTTCCTAGGTATCTCCAGACTTGATCAGATTTTTATCTTCTGTTGTCCTGATTGTTTCCTGAGGGAGACATGTTCTCTTCTTTTAGAGACCCTGCTTTAGTTCTTTTCTGTGGCCCTTGAAGCCTCTGACCCATGTGAGACAACCCCTTGTGGAGTGGAGTGGAAGCCTGTTCAGGGAGCCTCTGGACCTGGCTCCTGGGGTCTGTTCCCTCACACCTTGGCTGGATGAGGGCAGGATGGTGGAATTTCTACCCTTTCCTCAGATGTGATATAGACATTCACCTACCCTCATCTGCTCAGGGAACTAAAAGGCCCAGAGCATATTCAGAAGAATATGACACAAGCTTTTTACTGGAGTTAGAGTCTAGACAGGTTAGTTGTGTGAATAAATAGTGACAATACTCTCTGGCTCCTTTCTATAGAGACTCCAGCAATACCAGGGGCACCTTCTTATCCTTACCCTCTGCAGACAGGATTCCACCCACCATGCTGCACTGTTTGAGCATTTATCTCCTGTCTAGAATGTGAGCTCCCAAAGGGAGCCGTATCATTCATTTCTAGGTCTCTAGTTTCTAGCCCACTGTCTAGCACACAGGGCCATTGAGTAGGCACAGTCGTCCCCCCTTATCTTTGGCTTTTGCTTTCTGTGGTTTTAATTAGGCACAGTCAGTTTTGGTTTGAAATTATTAAATGGAAAATTCCCAAAATAAGCAATTCATAGGTTTCAAACTGAGTAGCGTGATTAAATCTTGCATCTTTTTTTGGTACTGGGGATCGAACTCTGGTCCTTCTGCTTGCAAGGCAGGTGGCAGAACCACTGAGCTAAATCCCTGGCCCAAATCTTGCATCTTCCTGCTTCATCCCAGGCAGGACATGTACTATTCCTTTGTCCAACATATCCAAGCTGTATCCACTACCTGGCCATTAGTCACTTAGTAGCTGTCACAGTTATCAGATTGTCTGTTGTGGCAGCCTAGTGATTATATACAAGGTTTGGTATGATCTATGGTTTCGGCATCCACTAGGGATCTGGGAACATATCTTCCATGGATAATGGAAGACAATTTTGAGTTTGTTAAACAAGTGACTGGATCGATATGTAAGTGAATGTACCCAGGATCACAGAGCACAGAGAGAAATGATAACTAGAAGATCAGGAGTAGATGACTCTGCAGCAGAGTTTTGAAGAGAACTATGAGCTTGCTAAGCAGGCAAGAAAGGAAGGGAATTCCTAGAAAAGGAAAATGCAAAGGCAAAGACAGAGATGTGAAGGATGATGCAGGGTTAGAGAAACTTCATGTGTCCTGGCGTGGCTTGAGAAGGGTATGGGATGGAGAAGAGAGAAGAGCAAAATGAACCCTTACCTTGAAACCTATGAGTAGGCTGCTGTGTGCTCTGCAGATTGGCCAAAGCCGGCATTTAGCATGCTAAGCAAATGCTCTACTACTGAGTTATATCCCCGGCCCAAGGCTGGTATTTAAGACAAGGGTTGTTTCTGCTTAACATTCCTCTCTCCAACCCCCCGTGCCTGGCTTCTTAATGTCTCTTGCAAAGTTTTAAACATTGGTGGAAGGAAGTGCATTTCAAACTTTAATATGCTCAAGAATTGGCCGGGGATTTAGCTCAGTGGTTCCGGCACCTGCCTCACAAGCGCAAGGTCCTGAGTTCGATCCCCGGTACCAAAAAAAAAAAAAATATGCTCAAGAATCACTTTGGAGGCCTGTTAAAATGCAGATTCTGATTCTTTGGGCCTGGGGTAAGGCCTGTGACTCTACATTTCTAACAAGTTCCCAGGTGACACTTTGGATGCTGGCCCAGGAACCATACTTTCAGAAATTAAACTCTAAAGGCATTGTAAACTAGAAAGCTTAGCCTTCACAAGGCATTCTAAAGGCAATAGGAGACTGCTTCCTTTGGGTTATTTGTAACACTGCTTCTCCCAGAAGGCTAGGTAATTAAGCATTGTCCAGTAAAATTGTAGTGATGAATGGCATCAGGCAGAAATGCCAAAACCACAGGGCTTTGGTCCTAAAAAAGTCCATCTTTGCTACTTGTGTCTTCATTCTACAAAACAACACTTTGAGTTTCTGCTTCCCAGGCTTTTAATTGGCTCCTAGGCAAGCCTTACTCCTTTGCAGCAAAAGAGCACCTGAAGGCACAAGTGGCAAGGGGGGATCTGCAGCAGCTCTCCTCACCTCTCTGCCAGCCTCAGCCTGCTAGGCCCCCTCAGCCCTGCTCTGGCTCCAACTGACTCTTGGTCCTGGAGGGCTGAGTTGGACAAAGGCTATTCTAAGTCTGAATACTTAGGTTCTTTTAGCCAAATTCTGCAAAGAAGCATAAAATCTTTGGGACCCTTTAAATTTTTTGGAGACACTCTTGCTCTGTAGTACAGGTCAGCTTGGAATTCACTACATAGCTCAGGTGACCTTGAACTCTTGATTCTGCTGCCTCATCCTCCAAATGTTGGGATTACACCCCACCTGACTGAATTCATTTCTTGCCTCAGTTGCCTCCAGAATAGAAGCCTCTGGACCTAGTGTTGCAATCAAGTGAGTTAGAGAAGCTGCTTCCTTTAGTTTCTGGGCCTCACAGGCACCCTTGACTGCATTAAGAAAAAGAAAGAGGCCGGCTACATCAAACCAAAAATCTCTGGCAGCAGGGCTGGGCTGAAAAGTGTCTCTGGCAGCTTGGCTGCTGGTGCTGCAGACTGGGACTTGGTGGGATGGGACTGAGCTGAGAGCTGGGGCCTTGCTTGTGCCAGTCCATCCCTCTTGGCACACCTGTGCACTGCGGAGGGTGGAAGGAACGTTCGAGTCAGAAGGCAGTAGAGATAGGACCTGGGGGCAGCACTAGAGGAGACGTTTTTCCCAGGCTAACCCTTCTTCTTTTTTCTTGAAGTTCCTTCCCCTGGACCATCCCTCTGGAGCTGGACCCTACCGAAGTGACAGAGGCTCCTGGGGACAGTCTGTATGCGATCTTGGCAGGCGCACGGAGGGCATCTAACCATCTACCCCTCTGCCTTCCTGCAACTGCTTCTAAGCTCGGCTCCCTTTGCTCCTTCTCTAGTGAACATGGCTAGATTTCACTTCCTTCTCATGGGCTGCTTTCTCTCATTCCCTCTCCAAATTCAGCAGACTGGTCAGCCTTGTGTAGTCGGTCGCCACCTGTTTATCGAGTGTCTACTCTGCCAGGCACCATGCAGGACTCCCATTTTGTTCCTCCACATTCTTCCCCTTTGCACCTTCATTATGCACCCACAGATGCCAACTGCTTCATCTGTCCTCCTAATCTTTTCTTCCCTGGGCCTCTAAACAACCGCAGGGCTGGTTCCCTGTCTCCATCCCTGGGTAATGAGCAATGTGGAGTACTGGAAATATCCAGTGATTCACCCAGGCCTTGATTTAAATCCTGGCCCCTAATTACCATGTGTGAATGGGCGAATTAAGTCCTAGAAGCCTCTTTTTCCTCATTTAAAATTAAAAGGGGGGTGGCAGAAAGAAAGAAAGAAAGAAAGAAGAAAGAAAGAAAGAATATCTCAGGGTTAAGATTAAATTGAGATACTAGGGCTAGGGATTTAGCTCAGTGGTTCTGCCGCCTGCCTTGCAAGCGCAACGTCCTGAGTTCGATCCCCAGTAACAACAAAAAAAATTGAGATACTATATATCAAGTACTTGTCCCAAATTAGTGCCTAAAAGCATGTGTTGCTCCCTCTTTAGCACATGGCTGGCCCTTTGCAAATGCATAGCGTTGCTGCAGGAGAACCTGTATTCTACTTGACTACCACCTTGCTATGCCCTCACCTCAATTCTCCCACTTATGTCATTAAGCCTACTATATCCTTCCCCTTTCAAAAGAAATGTTTTGAATATACACAAAAAGAAGAGGAAACTAGATAATGAATGCTTTACCCATCACCAGTTAGTTTGGACTATCAAGCTATCTACTGTGATGACATGTAGTTCTCTTTCTTCCTTCTGTCCTCCCCCCCCCCACCTCTCTCTCTCTCTTTCTTTCTATTTTTTTCCTGGAATATTTTAAAGCAGATTCCAACTTCATATCATTTCACCTGTAAATGCTCCAGTGTGTATCTTTAACCAATAAAGACTCTGGAGAATATAACCACATTATATTTTTAATCACATGGCACAAAATTAAGAATTATTCACTAATATAATCTAGTACCCAGGCCATATTTATTTTACCCCCAATTGTCTAAAAAATGTTTTTCTTGTTGATGTGTTTGAATCAGGGTCCCCCAAGGGTTTATGTAAAATCTCTTGATGTTTCTGCACAAGCTTTCTTTGTTCTGTTTTCTGTGGAAATACTAGAATAATGAGGAAATCATTACTTCCTGAAATTCTCTCCAACTCACTTGCCTGAACCCTTTCAAAATAATACAAAAACAAATATTTCCTTTTTTGGCCTTTTTTGGGGAATGTTTTTTAAATGATGAAAAAAGTCTCTCCCCTTATAGCAGCTTTGAAATAAATGGATTCTTCTAATAGTTTTTAAATCTAAAAATCATTCCAAATGAAGGAGTATTTGCTTTAGTTCTTGTTTCAGGGGGCAAAAATTCCTGGCAACTTTTGTTCTTTGCAGAAAGACTTTTTTATGCCCTCCCACTTGCTTTTTGAAATCCACCAACCATAGTATTTACCCTATCCCCCTTTTTCTCTCCATTACACACTCCCCCTCTCTCTTTTTAGCAGCCACATACAGGTCGGCCATATTAGAGAGATGGAAATAAAGCTTCCTTGATGTTGTGTATGTCTTTGAAGTACATCCGTGCATTTTCTTCTTTAGCATCTAACCATTCCTCCCCTGTAGTCCTTGGTCCCTCAAACCCGCCTCTCCCCTAGCCCACTCGCCTAACATCTCAGTCTGTGAAAATGCGCAGGGATGCCTGGCTACCTCGCCCTGCCTTCAGTCTCACGGGGCTCAGTCTCTTTTTCACTTTGGGTAAGTTAGACCCACATCTGCATGCTCCCGAGGGTTCTGAGGCGCAACAACTGGAAGAGGAGGGGGGGCAGGGGGCAGAAAGGAAGAGAGACAGTGTTAGCGCTTCCCTCCGTGTCCTTGGGAAGGGAGGTGTAGGGGACTGCAGGGACCTCGCCCAGACTGCATACTGCTGGAACTACTCGGTCGCAGAAAGGTTGGGTCGGGGTCTGAGTGTTGCTGTGGGGTGAAAATTGTCAAGGGAGGTGATTTTTCTTGGATTTCCCTAAGTGGACCCTTGTGGGGGGTAGGGCAGAGGGTAGGGTGATATGCGGAGTCTTGGTGGATTTTTTAATTTTAATTTTTTACTGCTGTGGATGTAGGGTCTTCGGACTTAGTGCTTCTTTGAAGGACTTCTTTTGTGAACCTGAATCCTTGAAATCTGGTGGATTTTAGGGAATTAAAATACAGTGTTTGGGAGAGTTGGGGGCAGAAAGTTGAGTCTGGGTCTGGTGTCCTGAAAGTCTTTGGCCCTGATTTGTCGGAATATGTGTGAGAATGGGTGGGAGGCAGGCTTGAGGAGCAATCCCCGAGTGGGGAGAAGGAGGGCTGAGGCAGGCACTGGTGCCAAAGGCACCTCCAGCTGGGGCCAGAGGGAAGGGAAGAGGGAGCAGGGGAAGAGATTCAGGGGAAGGGAAGGAACTCGGGGCTGCGTGAGGCTGGGGCCTTTGCAAAGCCGTCTTAGAACTGTCCAGCTCCATCTAGCTCAAGGTCCTCTGCAGTGGCCCCTGATGTCAATTTCATATTTGACCACTCATAGACTTCCTGGTGGGCAGGTGGGCTAGAAAGTTATTTGGGAGCTTTTTATAGATAGCTTCATTCTTGCTCCTTAACTTATTCATTGCTGCTGCAGTGACCAAGGGTCAAGTCCAAGGATTGCCAGTGGGAATGTTCCCTGTATCAAGTCTCCCTCTCTCTTTCTCTGTGGCATGATGAGCTGGGTATTGGGCAGAAGTGCTAACCAGAGTCACGAGAGCCCCTGGCAGCCTGCACCATAAGGTCTATTAGCTTTGCTGAGTTAGCTGGCACATTAGCAACAGAGCGGAAATGTTGTAGAAGCTTGACATTAACCCCAGGTTATTGCTCAATAACCACAGGCAAGTTACTCAGCTCCTGTGAACCTCAAGGCTCTCATGGGTAAGCTGGACAGTGCCTCCTTCTGGTGTGTTTGCAACCTGCACATAGCAGTGTCAGCAATGGATAACTGCTGACCCAGGATGTGAGAGTTGGTGGATTTCCAGAAGCAGGTGGGAGGGCTTTTCATGAGCCCAGGCACAGAGCTATGTTTAGTGCTCACAGCAATTGTTGGAAATAGATACTGTTATTACATGCATGTTGTAAGGAGGAAACAGAGGGACAGACGAGTAATTTGTCCAATAAGGTCACATGACTGGCATAAAGTGGAGCTGAGATTTGAACTCCTGTGTGTCTGGCTTCAGCAAATGCTGGACTCTACTGACCCAATGTTCAAGAAGTGGTGCTGCCATGTTAACAGTAATTGACCCAAGAATCCCAAGTGTAGGCAAAGAGGAGGAAATTAGGTGAGTGGCCTGGAGATGAAGGATAGACACCTTCTTTCAGGAGTTAGGAAGAGCTTTCTATGAAAAAGGAAGATGACTTGTGAGAGCTATTTCTCTTTTTTTTTTTTGTACTGGGGATGGAACTCAGGACCTTGTGCTTGCGAGGCAAGTGTGGTGCCACTGAGCTACATCCCTATGAGAGCCATTTCCAAGTGAAGAAAGCAAGAGGCCAGGACCAGGACCAGACCAGGACCAGAAACTTTGGAGCCTGGGATAAAGAAATCTGGATGTAGAGGCTGTGAGGGCTGTGGGGAGGAAACCAAAACCACACCAAACCCGAGTAGAGGAGGAAGACTTTGAATTTGAACCTGACGGCCTCTGGCACCTCAAGGCTATGAGGAGTGTGGACAATGAAACTTCTGTGGTGGTAGCAACGTCAGTCACTGGGATGAAGAGATGCCATGGATGTGGAGGGAGGGGACTGCCAGGGGTGGGGCCTGTAGTGATGATTGTAGAACTGGTGAAGAGAAAGAGAAGGTTGGGCAACTGGCTGTAACCATGGCATGAGCAGAGGAGTCTAATTTTTAGTGAGAAACTTTCTGAATGGTTGGGCTCCTTGGAGTTTTACTCAAGACTATTGACTCTGCAGCTATGGTCCTGTTACCAAAGTCTAGGTTATGGAAAGGGAGGCTTGCAAAGTGAAGTCTTGTCCTCATTCAGGCCCATTGCACATATCTGCTGGGCAGAGGCACCTAGACATAGAGGGGAAAATGTTTCCCTTTCTGTCAACAATTTTTTTTGTTTGTTTTGAGACAGGGTCTCACCATGTAGTTCAGGCTGGCCTTGAACTCAATGTGTAGCCCAGGGTAGCCTTGAACTCACAGTGATCTCCTGCCTCAACCTTCCTAGTGTTAGGATTATAGGCATGTGCCACCATGCCTGGCTTTCCACGGAATTTTATTGAGTACATTTTGTTGTGGGGGCCAGAGATACTATGATGAGTAAGAGTCAGTTCCTCAAAGCCTCTTGAGGGACATAAACAAGTAATAGCAATACAACATTTTATTTTATGCACTGTAATAATATCAGCAACAACAGTGATAAGATCAGCTACCTTTTGTCAAGGGGTGTGTGTCAGGCATGTGCTGAGCCTTATACATGTAGGGGTCATTTAGTCTTCACAATGTCCCCAGAAGGCAGGTCCTATTGTTGTCTTCTAAATGACAGATGACAAAAAGACTTGTTGGAAAATTACCTATGTTGCCTAAGATCAGATGAGCACTAGAGCCCCTGTCTTGGTAATACACTACTCTGCCTCCAAGTCAGAATGAAGAACAGGGAAGAGAGGAACAGGGCTGACGAGGGGACAGAACACTTGGGAAGCTGGCATCCACGCTATGCTTTATGAGCGGCATCTAAGGGATATGTGGGAGAACTCCAGGGCAGAGGGTGAATGAGCTCCCCATCCTGAAGCAAAATCATGTGCAAAGACCTGGAGGGGGCAAGAGGGCAGTGTGTGTAGGAAGAGTCAGAACTCTGGGGTCTCTGAAGTGAAGGGATGGAGGGATGGGAGTTGGCAGGAGATGAGACTGGGTTTAGGTTGGTCCCAGATAAAGGGCTTGGGAGCTGTGCCATCTCCTTGCCAGAGCCTGGACTTGGTCCTGAAAGCAGCAAGGTGCCACTGGAGGTTTGGAGCTGAAGAATGATGAGCCCCAGTTGCTCCTGGCTACACGAGGGCTGGGGATGGAGGGAGACCCCAGGGAGGGAGAGTCTGGATGGTAAGGCAGAGCAAATGAGGACATGGGCTGGATGTCACACGTGCCTGAGGGGCAGGGGCTGCTCAGGAGACAATTTTTCTGCTCAGTTACTTTTTTTTTTCTTAACAAAGAATAATATAAACCTACCTCATAGGATGCTATAGGGTTGGAAAGAGGAGTGATGGGAACTGACTTCCAGTCTCTGAAAGAGTGTTTGGCAGATGAATAAATTTTCATGATCTTTGCGAGATGAGCCAGGTAGAACAATGGGTGACATATGGCCCATGGGGGCCAGGTGTACCTTGGAGAGGGTACCCAGCACTGGTGATGTTTTGGAGCTAAGAGCAGAAGTCACATCCTTACTGCATCCCTGTTGACGATTTCCTTTCTGTGAGAAGGAAATCAGGAGACTCAGACCACAGGCCTTGTCCAAAGGGGACTATAGAAAAGTGGCTCCCTTTTGGGGAGTTTCATTTAAATAGGACCATTCCCTGATGGTCAGCCTGCCTGGAGCTGGGAACCTGAAGTTACAAGGCTGGGCCTGTCATAGAGACTGCAGGAGACCTGTCCTCTGGGATGCCTTGGAACGACAATCACATCCCCATGCAGGTTTGACCCCTCTACCCTGTCTGGAGCCAGGCAGTACAGGTTCAAATTTTAGCTTTGTCATGTACTAGCTGTGAATCTGGGCTATTCATTTAACAGCTCTGTGTTCTATTTTCTCACCTGGAAAGTGGGGGAGAAAACAGGGTCACTGCGAGTATAGACAAGGTAACACACCAAATGGGGATCCAGTGCTTCCCCCTCGTCAGCACTTTGTGGGCATCTGTGTTTATTAGAAGGCCTCTCTGTGGGCCTGGATCTACTGCCTCCCTGAAGCAGCAGAGTTAATCAAGAGTCCAGGATGCTGCTCACATCTCTGACCTTGAGCAAAGGTTTCCTGATCTTTAATGGGGTCTTGGACTGGTAGAAGACCCGAGGCCTCTCATCCCAGAGCCTCTGGGATTCTGATGAACTGCATCTTGGACTAGCAGTCAGGAACCTTGAGTTTGGCCTCGGCTTATTCCTATTCTCTGTGTGTCTCTCCCATGGTCTCTCTTTCCTCTGAGGTACAATCATGGCACTAGATCTACAAATGCTGGGGTTCTCTCAGCTCTGGCATCCTCTGGTTTGGTGACTCTTCCTTTCCTCAGAAGGGAGTTGATGCTTGACCTCTGTGACCGCTAGAGGGCACCCGTTTCCAGCCTGGTGCCTCTGGCAGGGAGGATGAACAGGAGCACCCTGCATTGCAGCTCTCTCTGCCCCACAGCCAGCTAGGAAAGACCTCTTGCTCCCTAGGGCTCTGTCCTCTTTACGAAGCGGTAGGGTGCTGGTCCCTTAAAAATAGAGGCAACTGTTGGGTAGGGTTCCAGTGTGAACCCAGAGTGCTGCCTGGGGTTGCTGCAGTTGGACAGAGGTCCCAGGAGGGTGGAATCCAAAAGGCCAGCCAGATGTGACAGAACACTTCCTTTTTGTTCAGGGGTCCCTGGGAAGGTTGCAGCCCTTCCAAGGGAAGGGCCTAGAGAGGCAGGGCATTACTGGGACAGAAGGTAAACTCAGGACAAGCCTCCATAAGCTCCTTCCTGCAGATTTCTCAGCCTCTGCAGAGTGGGGGCGGTGTTGGTATTTTCTGCACACCTCCTCCTTGCCTGGTGCTGGGCCAGCCGCTATCAGAATGAAAGGCCAGGGGATGAGAACTTCGCTTTGTTCCTCCTGTGGGGCCCACTCAGCCTCCCTGGCTGGTGCTCCCCTAATGAGCACTTGTGAGTACCTGCTGTCCTTGCCCTGCGAGTGAAGTCCACTACCTGTCCCTCCATCCAGGGCTCAGTGAAGGGGCCAGTACTTCAGAGCATCTCCTGTCCATAAGTCCTGCTATCTGGCCCTGCCTCTTGCCTCTGGCAAGAGGCTGAGTAGAAGGGTGCCCTGGCCAGCTTGAGTTTCCCTGCTCCCAGGCTCCAGGGCTGCTGCTTCTGGGGAAGGCTCCAGCAGTTTTGTGCAATCAGTTTGAAGACTAGGGGCCCTGCAGTCTGAGCCCTTTTCCAGATCTGGGAGAATCCCAAGGCTCGAGGGGTCGGTCTCCAATGTGCCCCCGGGCTGAGACTCCATGCTCCTCCAAAGCCTTTCTTGTCCATGAGGCAGAACTTGAGGAGATTGCAAGATAATAACAGCCACCATTTGTTGAGCATATCCTTCTTGCTTTAGTTATCATAACAATCCCAAGAAGGGCATCTCTGGTGTGTTTTGCAGGGAGGAGGCTGTGGCATAGAGAGGTGGAGGAGCTACTCACTTTCCTTCTGCCAGCAGATGGCGGCTGAGCTGGAATGGAATCCAAGTCTAATCGATAACCCCCTCCCCCGTCTATGTTGTCCCCATATGAAGGGCTGTAATTCCAGCCTTACCCGCTCCCCCAACCCATCCTCGAACCCTCTAGTGACTACACTCAGAAGCATGTACCCTAACTCTATGTTCTGCCCTTTTCTGGTCCAGTCCCAGCCTCGTGCTCTGACCTCAGGCCTCGCCATTCACCCCTTAATCCTTCTGCTTGTTCTGCTTCAGATACATGAAGGTTGTTCCAGCCAATGGGACTTTGCCCTCAGTGCTCCCCTTGCTGTGGACCTCAGTTCCCTCAAAACTTCAAATGGCCCCCTCCCTCACTTGAGCTGGGCTCTGCTGGACATTTCCCTCTGACATCTACCTTTCCAGACCACCTCAAATAAAACCACTCTTCTCTGCCTGTCTCAGTCCCCAGAACCCACGCCATGGATCACTCCCTACAATCTCATTCTTACCTTTTTCTTGTTACTGTTTGTCCCTCTCACCAGACTATAAGCCGTGTCTGCTTCATGGTGACCCCTAGAGCCTAGACTAAGTGCCTTGCACATAGTAGGCAATTTATAGATATTTAGTAAATGAGTAATGAATATGCTGAATGTTACTGATAATGATTGTGTGTGTATGTGTGGTGCTAGGAAGTGAACCATGCCTTGTGCAAGCTAGGCAAGCACTCTTCCATTGATACCTGTTAATATTAAGTTAATCTTTTGGGATGAGGCTTTGATAATATTGGCAGAGAATCTTGGAATCAGGGTTCGGTAGGGTGGAGCAAGTGAGATACCTGAGTATGACATTTAAGAAGGTATTTTCGTGACCCTGAAAGTGGATGTGTCCTTGACTGCTGTGTCCTGTGTGTATCACTTCCTTCCCATAGGCCCTGTACTGCTTAGAATGCCAGAGTGGCTGGGCCTTTCTCGGATCAGCCCTTGTGTCTCCTGGCCCAAGTCGGGGCCTCTCCCAGAACCCCACAGGACCTGTGCTTACCACTCTGCCACTTGTCAGCCTGTATCAACTCCTTGCTGTGGTGTTTCCACAACTGCCAGCTTCAAGATTGACTCCTGTCCCTGCAGGCCCATCAGCTGGTCCTTAGAATAGTGCCTCTTCTGGGACAGCTCTCTCCTAGCAAGGCGCCTCTGCCCTCTTTCCTCCCCATTGGAGGCTGGGGACAATGTGTGTGTGTGTGTGGGGGGGGGTTGTGCAGTGCTAGGACACTGCTTTCCCTGTCCCTGGGCACAGAAAGCGAATGAGGCCTTCTTCGTCCCCATTTTTCCTCAGCTGCCTGTCCCATGGGGGGGCACAGCAGCCTCAGCTGGAAGGGCTTTGGCTCAGCAGAGATGGTCAGGAAGACATGGAGACAAAAGGGGAAACTGAGGCAAGCACAATGAAACCTAATGAACAAGGGCAGGTAGAAGGGCTACCCAGAAGTAGTCTTGGAAAAGGCTGGGAGCCATCTGGCCGTCCCTGGCTTGATAGTCCATTTGATCTCTCTTCACTCTCAACTGCTCTGTGCCCCTTGACCTCAGGGAACACACCTGGCACTCCCATGGCTTTGTTTCTCCTGAACCCCACCTCCGGCCTAACTGCAGCAATATGAGACCCAGGTGGCTGCCTACAGCTTGTCTCTGCCTCCCCTCCCCTCTCCTAACTGGCTACAGGGGCTTGCCCTTTCCTGGCCCCGTCAGCCAGAATCCTCACCAGCTCCTGGCTTTGTCTGCAGTGCCATCAGGGCGGGGCATGGAAGTCACGGTCCCTACCACCCTCAGTATCCTCAATGGTTCTGATGCCCGCCTATCTTGCACCTTCAACTCCTGCTACACCGTGAACCACAAGCAGTTTTCCCTGAACTGGACATACCAGGAATGCAGCAACTGTTCCGAAGAGATGGTGAGTGCCAGGGTGCGGGGAGGTCACCTTTCCATCTTTGGGTCTGCTGGGAGCGGGGCTCCGGAGAACTGGGTGGGTCATCTGCTGCAGAGGACTTTGACACCAGGCAAGCACCACGTCTCGGTGGCCCTTTGGGGAGTAACTGCCTCTCTTCCCAGATAAAAGGGGACATGGGAGAAGCTGGCTTCCCCACCATGCCTGTAGCTCCCCAAGCATCCAGGTGCCCACCCTGTCCCCTACTCCATTCCGTAGTTCCTCCAGTTCCGCATGAAGATCATTAACCTGAAGCTGGACAGGTTCCGAGACCGCGTGGAGTTCTCCGGGAACCCGAGCAAATATGATGTGTCAGTAACACTGAGAAGTGTGCAGCTGGAAGATGAGGGCATCTACAACTGCTATGTCACCAACCCACCCGACCGACACCGGGGCCACGGCAAGATCTACCTGCAGGTCCTCCTGGAAGGTGAGGGTTGGGGCCCTGACCCTCTCCAGGGTCAGCTCAGGGAACGTGGGAGGCTGTCTTCTCCTGAGGGTGGAGGCACAGCTTGAGCTGAGTGGAAGGCACCCACTCTCTTCCCTCTGGCCCTTAAGGGAACAGGTCTCAGCGTCTTTAGAATGATACTGATCATGATCACAACCTTAAAAATAATGGTAGCTTTCAGTTATTAGATGGTTACTACATCTCAGTCTGAAGTAAACTCTGTAGGCTGTATTTCACTTCATCCTCATAAAAACCTCATAAGGGAAGTACAATTAGTATCCCCATTTTACAGATGAGGAAACTGAGGTTAGAAAGGATAAGTTACCTATGGTCCCACAATTCATAAATCGTACAATCAGGACTCAAACTTAGGTCTCTTTGATCTCAAAGTCCATGCTCTGAAGTACTTCATTCTAACAACTCCTCTGTTTGAGTTGGTATTAGGCCTTTGCTCAAGTCCTATCCAGAGGGTAAAGCCAGGACTCTCCCACCCCAGACACGTTCTGTAGGGGAGCAAGGGTGGCAGAGGGGGCCCCCTTTCAGCCCCCAAGCTCAGTGGGTCTGCTTTCTTTCCTTCCCCAGAGCCCCCTGAGCGGGACTCCACGGTGGCGGTCATTGTGGGTGCCTCCGTGGGGGGCTTCCTGGCTGTGGTCATCTTGGTGCTGATGGTGGTCAAGTGTGTGAGGAGGAAAAAAGAGCAGAAGCTAAGCACGGATGACTTGAAGACCGAGGAGGAGGGCAAGACGGACTGCGAAGGCAATGCAGACGACGGTGCCAAGTAATGGGGCCATCCCTGCGGCCCCTCCCTGTGTCTTGCCTCCGCCCACTCTCCCTGTACGTGTGACCCTGCCTGCCCTCTCTTGGTGTGCTTCTCCTGAACAGGACCCCAGGACACCCCTGGGGGCTCCTGCACCCCTCACTTCGTACCCTACACCCTGCACCGAGAGCGACCCACCTCTCTTCCATCTGAGAACCTGCCATGGCATCCAGGATGTGTGGGCCCTGGGGAGAGGAGAAAGGGGCCTCACCCTGCCAGGCCCTGAGAGGAGGCAGGAGGCATGTCTGGGGGTCCCTGAAAGAGGGTGTCAAGGACGGGCAGGGCTGGAGGAAGTCAGCTGTCCTGCCGCCTGGGGTGGGTCTGGGGTGGGGATCTTGGCTCTCTGGTGTTGCCTGGAGCTGCCTCGAGAAGACCTTGGCTGTGCCCTTGCTTTGCCCCTTGGGCTCCTCGCAGCCCAGAGCAGCCCTTCAGGCTGTGGGTGAGAGGGTGTCCATAATCTGGGGAAGGGCACATTAAAGGGGTGATTGTGCAATTCTAGGACACTGAAGAAAGCTAGGGCTGAGGCAAACCTGGCACAAATCTTGGCCTGGAGAACTCTGTTCTGGCCCTCATCTCCATTGTTAGCTGCTCCCTTAGGAGGCTCTTGGTTTGCTGTTGGCTACTGACCTCTTCAGGATGTTGTCGAGGACAGTACTGGAGAAGCTGCTCCAGGTAGGGTCCTGCTTTCCCTGCTAAGGACCAGGAGACCAGAGTCAAAGCTGGCTGAGGGGCTGACGAGTGGGGCTCTATTATTAAAGGGCTTGGCTTCAGGCTGCCTTCTCTAACAGGGCCACCACCTTTATCTGGACCAAGAGGAGCCAAGATTCAGGCCTTGGGTTTAGACTTTTCCAGTGCCTTCAGTAAGGTTTCCATCTGGCTTTGGCAAGAGGGAGGATGGGAAGGCTGGAGGGAAGTGTGAGAGGGGCCGGGGAGCCATGGAGCCCTGGGGCTGGCCTTGGCCCACCTGGAGCCTGTCACTTGCTCCCTTCCCCCTCTGCTCCAGCAGCTTTCTTTGTGAGGAAGAAAGTAGCACTTGTGGGAGCCAACTTTCACTGCCATTTTACTCATATTAAAGCAGAATCGCTTAAGCCTGAAGAGAGGGAGAAAGATTGGGTCAGAAACTGCCAACTCAGAGAACCTTCAGAGGTTAGTCAGGTCTCTTACGTGGGTGTGGGGGGCCAGGGAGTGGAGGCTCCATGTGATGGGAGACCGAGGGTCCTGCCTCCTTCTCTAGCACCTGGACCTCCATTTTTAATCAATAGAGCCATAGTTTTTCTGGTGGGCAGGCCTCTAGGGCCTGGTAGATGAGGAAGGTGGGGTGAGGGTGCTCACTCAGCCTTGCTCCTCTCCCAGGAGCCCAGCCCCTGTCAGCTCAGGGAGTTAGGTGTCCAGGGCAGGGAACAGTCTGGGAACAGAGGACAGAGGTAGCAAGGGATGGTGATGGTTTCGGGACCAGTCCCTGCCTCTACCTATCAGATAGCCAATTTGGAGAGAGGGCAGTAGTGTATGGGAGATTCAGCTTAATTCACTTCAGCTCAACAACCATTTACTGAGCATCTGCTCTGTGCCAGGCCCTGTGCTGGGTGCCAGGGACACACACAAAGCCATAACAGAATTGGAGACTGCCAGGTCAGCACTGTAGGATCAAGATTAATTTTTCGTGCATTTACTTCTGCCTCTGTAGCCATTGCTTCCAGATGAAAGTTGAAGAGAAGGAAGAGATTCTAAAATCAGGGACTTAGAAAGGGAAGAAGGCAGGCACAAGTTGAAACAGGGATGCAGAGGCCAGGAAGAGTAGGCTTGGAGTCAGGGACAGGCAACCAGCCAGAGAAATCCTGGGTGAGGCAAGTCCAGCCCTTTGGGAAAACTAAACTCATCAGCTCAGTACCTAACTGCCAATCAACACACTGCCAATGGGGTGGACTAAGCCACCAGGATGCCCAGAGCAGGTGGATGCTGCCCATCCTTCAAGGCAACCAGCTGGGGCCAGAGAGGTGGATGGTGGGCACCTCGAGCCAGCTGAGACCAAGGATGGTGGTATGCACTACTGCAGCTGACAGGTTTCATTATTTAGTCACCTTGTGTGTCTCCTCCCCTCCTAGGACAAGTGAGGATCTGTGCTGATGTCGGGAAATTTTCTTTTTCCAAGGCTCATAAGATTTTAGAGGGATTATTTACAAAATTCCTTAGGTTCGTTCTAAGAAGTTCTAACTCTCCTTCAAGACTTCTGAGGTTTTGTCCTTCTCTCTCTGCCCTGATCAGGTGGGGCCCAGGAAGAGCAATGCCTGTCCATGGTCCCCAGGGCCCGAGCTGTCCCTGTCCCAGGTGCTTGGCCTCACATGCACTTTCTTCTTGAGCCTCTCAGGTCCTTTTCTGGAAGTCTCAAAGCTGCCTCCCCTGAGAACAGAGGTCGGGAGCAAAATGGGGCTTCTGTGAGTCGAGGTGGGAAGCCAGTGAGATGTTTGCACAGCAGCCATTGCTCTGCCCTGCTTCCGAGCTTATGCCAGTAAGCTGTTCCTCTTCTGCAGTGTGGGGTTCAAGCCCCACTCCTGGCTGCATGCTCCCACCACTGCGCTCTGCTGGCTTCAGTCTGTTGGCTCTGCCTCTCCTCTCTCAGAACCCCATCACCCCCCATGTGTCTCTTCCTTCTAATTAAGGGCCACTGCAAAGGGAGATGGGCTGGCTAACCTGTGGGGTTTAGCTTACAAGAACAAAGCACAATTTTTCAGGACTGAAATGCCTTGAGGTGCCTTGGAACTGGCCTTGGAAATAGCTATCTGCCCCTCTAGCTATGGACTCACCACAGTTATTCCCACTTTCTAAAAAGGAAAAGCTGATAGGATCCATATTTTTCTCTGTGAGTCTCCTTGGGGAGGTTGGGCTGGTAAATATTTACAAGGCTGAGTTAAGCATAAGCAGGTAGACAAGTGGAAATCCTGGCCAGGTTCAAAAAGATAGTCCTAGACCACAGGAAGGGATGATGAGTCAAAGAATCTTCCTTCCTACTTGTGTCTTAAGGATAGACAGCCTGTGTCCCTTGCTGTGCCTCTTGCTGATGTCTTCCTTTACTGAAGCTTGCTGATGCATTTGTACATAGCCTCTCTATATAGATATAGATATATTATATATACAAATGTAAAACATCTCACTACACCCACCCCAAAAGTTACATTGTGGGGGGAGGGGTAATCACTTTTCAGTGCTTTGAGTTGATTCACCAAAGGCAAATTGTAGAATGTTCTTACCGCTTTCTGTGCACTTGGAGGGGAAAACACAGCTGCATAAGAAGAATTTATGCACATCTAGGCTTTAGTTGCTGTGTGGTGGTTGGAAGGGGTGTTTGGAAGGGGAGAGAAGTTTAAACAATCCTTTGTGACCTGACTGCTGGGATGTATCTGCTTCTGAGAGCAGAATGAGTTTCTACTGTAGCTTGTGATTGCTTGTGTCTGTTGACTGCAATAAACATACTGTCTCCCCTGAATATCTCTTGTGGCTTTTTTCAGAGGTGCAGAGTAGGGTATGTTGAGGCTTTGCCAGGAGCCTGATGGGGATTCCTGGTGCTCCTTTTTCTGGTAATTCCATCGACACAGACAGATCTGTCATCTAAAGATCTCTAAGGTCAACCTACTCTACTATCATCTACAGATGTTTCATCCTCTCACCTTCCCAGAGCCTTGGGGGACTCTGCCTATCATGGGAAGCACCCAGGGACAGGGTGGCTGAACTCCTGCTTCTGGGAGGGCTCTTGGTTATTTCTGGGATAAAGACAACCCTTTAGCACCCAAGGCTGACTATTCTGGGGATGTTGCTTATTCTTTCCACGGACAGATGGGCCATCTTTCTCTCAATGGTGTCTAACTAGGCAGGCAGCTCTTATGCAGTCTCTGGACTCCAGAAAAATAGGCGACAGCTGGTCAGAGTCTGCCCTCGTGTAACTTTCTGGAGGAGAGTGGCTTGTGGGGAGAGCCAGGTTGCTCCTGTCACATCCACATACGTACTTCTGGATCCTATTTACATAGTGCTGAATCAGCTTTGAGAAGTTCACAGTCAAAGCCAACCTTCTGGCCAGAGGCTCCAGAACACACACACACACACACACACACACACACACACACACACACACAAAGCTTTGCTTAGGAGGCTTGACAGATAAGCAAAGCTTCAAATGGCTGAATGGCAAAAAAAAAAAAAAAAATTGCCAAATGGCAAGGAGATACTGAACAGTTTCCTTTCTGTTTGCTCCCTGGTGACCCAGAGGCCCTTACCAGTGGCTGGTGATCAGGAATGCTAGGAATTCAGGAGGATTGGCTGACCTAAAACCTAAAACTACTGCAGTTGCTTCCTGAGCAAGATACCAGAAAGCAGGCAGCAGCATTAAGCAAAGGCAGCTGGTACTTAGCAGGACCAATGGACCTGGGTTTAGAAGGATGTCCGGTTCCTAGAGCCCAGAGTTCTCCCAAGAATGGGAGATCCAGGAGGGTGCTTCTGTATTTAACAGATATGGAAAGTGAGGCAAGGGGCATGGGCCGAGCATCAAGCAGTCTGTTTCGTTCCTTCCAGGGTGAACACAGGACTCTGAAATTCAGCTAGGCCAGCAGCATCTTCCTCATCTGACTTTTCTCCAAGGACATGAGGAGGACATAGGCTAGGTCTGGCTTCTGGGAGGGGTTTGGCTTAAATACTCCCTAAATTGCTGGGGATTAACCTCAGTGGTTCTGTCGCCTGCCTCGCAAGCAAAAGGTTCTGAGTTTGATACCCAGTACCAAAAAAAAAGTGTATAAGTACTCCCCTAAATTGATATTCTTTGGCCTGCTTGGGACAGGGTGGGGGTAGTTTTATTGCAGGGTGGGCTGACTTTGGAGGAAAGACTAACTCTTACCTTGATACTCAGAATTGGCCACTGGCTTCCTGTGTCCCTCAACTAAGGTACAGGTACCTGTATGAGGACAATCCCCACTGCCTCTTCACTCCCCTGGGCCACTGGAATGGCCATAGTGAGATAGGAATCTGGGCCAGAAGGAGTTGGGGAGAGCTCCATGGAATACCTGGTCCCATCACTGTCTTTTTTTTTTGGTACTGGGGATCAAACTCAGGTCCTTGTGTTTGCGCAGCAGGCGAGAAAACCACTGAGCTAAATCCCCAGCCGCCATCACTGTCTTGAAGGGGAAACTCTGGACTAGAACTTGCTTAAGGCCATATGCTGCATCAAACACAAAGACAAGATCTTCGAGTCTGCTTGCTGTTCCTCCCACAGCCCACACCTAGTGCTTGGTCTAGCACTTGGCACAACTCAATACAGCAACACACCCTGGCTCAGGCTCCTGGCTTCTCTCCCCTGCTGTCCAGAGTCGATCTATTAGAGGCGCTCACTCATGTGTCCTCAAGGGCTCAGATTTTTGGAGAGTGAAATAATTTGCTTAAAATCACATAGCTGGCTAATGACTGGAACCAAGACTCTTCCCCAGATAAAGATCTTCCTGAGACTGACCTGTTGTCCATGGGCAAGAAGATGCATATCTTTAGCCTCACTTTGCAGAGTCCCACTCCTACAGTGTTAATATGGCTTCCTCATGTTGATTTGTACATATGTTCCTTCCCATGCCTCCCTCTCATCTTTCAGGGGTAGAGGTGCCATCCAAATACTTCAGGTGAGGGAAGCAGGCAGTGCCTGGTGGGATGCAGCTTGGTCAGCTGGATGCAGGACAGGAGGACGAGCCCACTAAGTCTCCATGCCTTCTCTGCTGGTACCTTGGGGGCATGGGGCTCTGTAAGGATTCTTCTCAGAGAGCCCTGGGGGCTTGCCTCCACTTTACAGATTCATACTGTGAAGGCTGCCAGGTTCTAGTCATCCCTGGATTCCTAGTACCGTAGAGATGCCTGGGTGCCAACCACCTTCCAGGAGAGGCTCCAGCTGCCCAGGGCATGAGAGTTCCAGGTGGCTGGGGTAGGGACGCCCAACTGAGACCCATATCCTACACCCTGACACAGCATGCAGACTTGGTGGGAAAGGTCCCCGGGGGGTCTAGCCTAGGGCACCATTCCCCTCTAGGAGTGAGGAGACCTCTGGCAAAAAATGGGAGAAAGGGTGGAGGCGGTGGGGACGGATGAGCTGAAGTAGGAGAGTAGAGGAGCTTGAGGTGGGGGATTAGGTGGCCTGTGGAGGCAGCATTTCTTTTTCTCTGGCAATAGGACCTTGAGAGTCTAGGAGGCACTGGGGAAGGGACACTGGACACTCAGCCAGGCTACTTGGGGTTCTTCCTGACAGCCCAGGCAGGGTCGCCTTTATCTCAACCATAGCTGCCTCTGCATCTCAGCTGGGACAAGTCCCTTGTGAACAGATGGCAAAGAGACTAGGGACAAGGGAAGTAGGAACTGTCTGCCTCATAAATTGAGAGCCCCTCCACAGGGCCAAAGAGCATAGGAAGAGAGTGTGTTCAGCCAGGAGGGAAGGTGTACCTCCCAGTTGTTGGCCCATACAGTGTCAGGGGCTGTGGCTGCAGAGGAGAAGGATCATTGTTCCATTCTGCCCTAAGGCGAAACATTGAGATCTCTGGCAGAGCAGCTATTGATCCAGCATAAGGCAGAGAGCAGTGCAGACAGCTGAGTTTCTGGAAGGAATGAGATCCCCATCCCAGAAGGTATTTAAGCATAGCTTGGGGGGTTGTCTAGAGATTCATATATCAGAGGATACTTTTAGATAGCCTTTAAGATAACTGACAATGGCCCTTGGCGGTCCTCATATTAGGACTCAAATGATAAAAGTAGGGCAACTTTTGCTCACCTGAAGATAAATATGACTGACTTATGCCTGTCCCTTTGCCATCTTACTCATCATGGTCTGTCCCAGGCCACCTCTGTACTCTTGTACTCCTTTACCTAATTCTTTACCTGACTCATCAATGGTGCAGTGGGAGGTGTTGACAAACACCTGTATACAGTTAGAAATAGGCCAGGAGAGGGTGGGACATTTGAAGCCAGGTGCCCTTGGGGGCTTCTTGCCAAAGATCAGGTCAAGCCTAACTTGCCTTCCTTGGCCCACTAGTCAGGACAAAGATTCCTGTCTTTCCAGGCATGACCATATACAAAAGAGAAAAGTCTTCTCTGCTACCTCCTCCTTGAGGTCTCAGCATTGCAGGTCAGCCACCCCTGCCCCCCAGCACACACACTGTGGTCTTCCACTTCGAAGATCTTGCAGGTCTTCATGTTCCCCTGGAAAAGGCTGGAAAATGACAGTTGCCCAGACCAATAGGAACAACCTCTATTTATTGAGGAACCATCCTGTGCCTGGCACTGAATGAGGTATTTTATGTCCATCAGTCTACCTAATCCTCAGAACAAGCCCTGAAATGTGCATTTCTTTCTCATTTTAACAGAGGAGGAAACTGGGGCTCTGCTGCATTAAGTGTGCATACAAACAAGGTGACATGGCTGGAAAATTGCCAAGGTCAATCCAAACGCAGGGCTGCATGAATCCGGAGTCATCACATCATAGCAGCAGAAAGGGCAGTGCACTGGCTCCTACGGTCCAGAGACTGAGGGGCGGCTGGGGGAAGGGCAACTCTCGAGCTACCTTCATTCAGCAGGACCATGGGCTGCTAAGCAAGGCTAAGGGTCTGGGAGCAGGGGCAAAGCTTTCCCACCCCTGCCTGGCCTGGTCCTTCGATCAGGCTCTGTGCAAAAGGCTGGGTCTCTGCTGCCACCCCTTTCCTCTTGGTTTGTAGCTCCTCTCCCTTCTTACAGAAAGCCTAGGAATCCTCTTCACCCACTAGCTCGCTCTCTCTCTGTCTTCACCCCTCCTCCTCAGCCTGAGCCGCACTTCAACTTCCTGAAGTTGCCTTCCATGCCCGGAAGACTCTTCATTGCTCCCAGCGCCCCCCCCCCCCCCCCCCCGCCAATCTCCCTGTCTCTGTCTCCCCCCTTCTCTTCCTCTGCAGGGTCTCCTCTTCTAATCCACAATCTTCCCTCGCCTCACTTTTTAACGCCCCCCCCCCCCGCTCCCACACTAAAATGTTCGTAGGGGACAAACTGGAACCCGAACAGTTAGGAAGTCCTGCTGCCTGGCATTCACACCACTTCGTACTTCTGTCTCAGGGGCAGGACCGGTCCAGAGGTTCAGAGGGACATCTGGCCATCAGCAGATATGCTAGTCCCATGGGCTGTAGCTGCAATGAGTGACAAACCTCCCTGATGCCTCCAGCCCCCACCTCCTGAGCCCCCCTCCTCCGTTGATGAGGAGTAGGGGAACATGGCCCCTTGAAACAGAGAGGTGACTACAGTTCTGGGGTGCTGGGTAGAGTGGTCAAGACTCTACCCCAGGGGGCTTCAAACCCCACCCCAATGTGACCCCAAATAAAGAGATGTTCAGGACTCACCCTGTCTCTGAGCGGCACAAGCGAATCACATGCCCGCTCCTGGGAGTGGGCACACACCCCTCTCCAGCCTGGGACTGTCCGGGGAGCATCTCTCTGGTCAGGATGTTTAGCTCCCTCCTCCTTCTGCTCTCCTCCTTCCAATGAGCTCATCTGTCTGGGGCTTCCCATCCCCCTTTGCCAGAGAGGTTGTTTGAACAGAACCTGGTGGAAAGCAGAAAAAGCAGGAGGGAGGGATGGAGAAGATGGCATCCTATCTGCCTGTGCCCAGAGCTCTTAGAGAGTGGAAATAGGTGAGAAGAAATGAGACTACTTCTGGGAGGAGGAGTCAGAGTTTACCTTTACACTAACTTGGCAATTCCAGAGGGACTCTGGGAGCCAGCGCAGGCTGGGGTGGCCCTGTAGCAGCAGCGTTCCTTGTGGGCCTGCTAGGCCACGTGGCTGCAGGTTGGTTTGGTGCATGCTGTCCTGTTAACCCCCTCCGCACCTGCCAAACTTCAGTGGATGTTGAGTGGGAGCTGGAGGAGAGGACCAGGAGGGGCAGAGGACAGACCTAGGTGCACTAGAAGAGGGCTCCCAAACAATGGTCCAAGTAGTGTCTGTCCAACCCTGACCCAAGTGGCGGAAGGATTTGTGGGCATTTAACTTTAATGAGAAGAATGTCGTGCCTGCAGTTCCACCATCCTGTGGCTGAACCCTGTTTGCAAGCAGAGGGTAGCAGGGTAGGTGAGGCACAGATTCAGCTCTTGGTGTTGATCTGAGGCCAGAGAAGAGCTGAGAGGTGGGGTTGTGGGGTGCACTCCCTGCAGATTGCACTCTGGTTCCGGGAGCCCAGTGGTTATCCGCAATGCCCTGATGGGAGCGAGAGGGTTTCTGGGGGAGGAGGCGGGAGAGGGAGGAGGCAGGCAAAGGCATTAGGGGAGCCAGAGGGCAAGGAGGCTCCCTGCCAGGCTCCTGCTACTTAGGAGGAACTCCTCTCGAAATAGCTCCGAGACCAGTCCATCCGCGGTCTCCCTTTCTCCGTTACCCTTCCTCCCTGCACTGGGGCTTGGCCAGCTCGCTGAGGACTGACTGGGAGGCAGCCTTCCATCCGCTTGTCCTGGTCGCCTGTAGAAGGTGATCCCACTCCGCGCTCTGTGAGAAGTCCCTTCTTGTGGAAGAGCAGCTTTGAGGTTGGCTGCTGTGGGGTTCGGTCCCCATTACGGTCCACACTACCTCCCCCTTACACTGGCTCCTCTCCAGGCAACCCCACCTGGAAACAGGGACCCACTTTTCTTCCTCCATCCAATCCAGCCCCTTGGAATGATCCAAAGCAGGAAGTGACCATCTTTGTGGGTTGCCCAGTTTTGGAGAAGACAGTTGTGATAACTGCTTCAAAGAACCCCACTTGGAACTCCATGAAAACAGTCTCCTCCCTCTTTAATCCAAGCCTGTCTCTGCCAGACTGAGAACGGACAGTTTTCTGGCAGCTCCTTGGCATGGGCTCAATTTATTTCTGCATCCCTAAAAGCTTACTTTTCCAGGTATTTCTGAGCCAGGGCACCCAGACCTGAGTGCATTATTGTATCCCCAGGAATATGACCTGTCAGGCCCCAGCTTGGGGACTTGTCCCCAGACACCATGCCCACTGCTCCTGGAGGAATTTTCTGCAGGTGGAGAGGAAGGAGTCAAGCTACTGGGATCCCTTCCCATCCCCCAGCGACTAGGGGCTCTTGAGCTGGGCAGAAAGGGGATGAACTCAGGAGGCTCCTGCAGAGTTTTCCAAAGGTGAGGGAGAAGGAACCCTGACTTTTGCCACCCTCTTCCCTGGCATCTTCTGGAGGAGCCTCTAAGCTAATCAATGGGCCAGGTTTCTGATAATTTTTGAGAAAAGTGCTCTATAAATTTAGAAGTCCTCTAGCCACTAATGCATTTCCCAAGCACTCTTTCAGTCCAGAGGCGGTGGAGCCCTGCTGGTGTTCTTTAGAGGAAAGCTGGGTGTGTGGAACAGGAAAACCAAATATGGGAAAGATTCCACCTCTGCCTTTACTGGTAACTTTCTAGGTGACCTTGGGCCACATATTCTACCTCTCTGGGCCCATCTCTTCATCCGAGCCATGGGGATTTCCTAAGGATCCTTCCAGCTCCGAGAAGCTGTGAGCAATGAGACAGGAGGGGAGAGGGCACCAGAGGAAACTGCCCCCCTTTTTCTGTACCAGGATCTAAAGATAAACCTGAGCTCTATTTCCCTTCCCTCCCCTTTTGGGCAGGGGTCACTTTCCTTCCCTTTGGCTCACCTCCTCTCTCACCTCAGCCTACTCCTCTGAGAAACATGACCCTGTAGTAAAAATAAAGCAGGCACTGAGGAAGCCAGCCCTGTTAGTGCAGTGTAGGGGCCTCCTGGGGGGAAGGAGAGAGCAAGCCTGCAGTCCTGCACACAGAGTCATGACTTCTGAGGCCACAGACCTCTTTGATCTCAAATGTACTGTGTGTTCACCCTGTGCCTATCACTTTGCTAAGCACTTCTCCATGCCATAGCATCTCATTTAGCCTTCAAAGCCAGATCTATTTCTGATGTTTATGAAGTCTGGGGAAAGAGTAAAAATGAAAATGGGATATAGGTCTAAATATAAGTTATAAATCAGGATTATAAATTGTCAAGTTGATCTTTTATCTCCTACCTTTGATTCATGTTTTCCTTTGTGATGACCTGGAAGACAAGGTCCAAAATAGGACCTTTTAGACTATTCCCTAGTCTACTCTCCTCTCTGGCCCTGGAGCAACAGGGGCTCTCATGCATGCTGGGAATGCTCCATCTGCAGATCAAGTTCTATCCCTTCTCCATCACCTGCAGACAGCTGTCCTTTGGCCACTTTTCAGGCCTCTGAGTGCATGCCTGGTGTGGTCAGCTTTCAGAGGGTAGATCTGGAAAAAGGCTGGCTCAGGTGTTTGAGCAGGTAACTCTAGGGTCTAGGGTTCTGGGTACAGTCTGGAAGAGGAGGAGGTGCATGCCTTGCCTGTGGTCCTATGGATTCATTGTCCAGTGAGGAGAGGCATGGCCAGAGGAGGGTCAGCAAGAGGACCTCAAATCTGGAGGTCAGGGTTGATGGTAGTATGTACAACGTGATCACAAACTGTGGTGAATGTTTAAAATTTTAAATTATAGTAAAAGATACATTGCCATTAATCCTTCTCAAAAGACATCCTCATTGTTTCAAATGCATTTATCCGATTGTTCTTGCCACTTTCTGAAGCAGTTCTGGAAGTCCTCTTGTGAGTATCTTTATTTGCACTGTAGTAGCTGTCTCAGTGTCCCAAACTGACTCAAAACATTTGCTTTTCATGGTCATTTTGACTTTGGGGAAGAATCAGAAGTCACACGATGACACACTCGGGTGACTAAAATGGATGAAGACATACCGTAATTTGTGTGTGTGTGTGTGTGTGTGTGTGTGTGAACCTGTCTTTCCCATTGGATGACACTTAGCAGAATTATTCACAGTATTTTTTTTATAAGACTTCATAATGACAATCATGAGAAAGGACTTCCAGAGAGGCTTCAGAAAGTGGCAAAAGCAATAGGGTAAGTGTGTTCGAAACAGTGGGGAGTATTTTGAAGGGGGTTAATGGCAATGTGTTTTTTTACTGTAATACATTTTTATTTAAACACACTATTTTTTGGTCATCCCTTGTTATGGTTAATGGATTGTGTCAATTTAAGTAAGAAACACCCAACTAAATTGGATCAGCATAGTTCTGGGTGTGGCTGAGGGGATTTACTGAAGACAGAAGACCCACCCTAGGTGGGCTTGTCATCTAAATAGTATAAAGGAGAAGTGAAGAAGGAAGGAGGAGCTTTCCTTGGAGGAGCTCCAGTCTTCGTTTTAACCTTGGACATCATCTTCAGCCTTCCAGTACAGACCCTTAGGTCTCCTGATACAGACTGGCATGGGACACTACAGTGAGCTCCAGGCCTTTGACTGGATCCTTCAGTTCTCCAGTGCAGACAGTCCTTAAGCACTCTTCCACATCTGACTCTGTGGGCAGCCACTGTAAGCCAATCTTGTAAGTTCTTATATATTTGTATATCTTGCATTAAATCTGTTTCTCTGGTAAGCACTCACTGATTCATCCGTTGTATTGCTCTTGATAGTCCTGTGAGGTGAATATCATGTGTTGTCCACCATCTGGCAGGTGAAGAGCAAAGACTTCTCAAGAAGGTTGTGTGACCTGCCCAGGGTCCTACAGTTACTACAAATAGTGGACACCAGAGCCACTGTACAGCTCTAACAATGATAGAGAAGAAGGTAACAAAACTCTCCCCAAGTTCACACAGGCCTTCTCATTCTGCCTACACTTCAAGGGTCTGGAAGGCTCAACTCAGGGACCCAGGTTTGAGAAGATGGGTGGCCTGCCTGCAGTGGGGCCAGACCAGGAAGCAGGGACGATTTCCAAGCTGGAGCAGTTCTCCGGACAGCAGAGGATCTGTACTGGAAGGAGGCCTGGATGCTGGGCAGGGGTGCTGAGGAGGACCCCCATGGTATTCACTGAACCCCCACCTCAAAGCGCACTGCTCACTCTTAACTCAGGACTGTCCAAATGTCACCTCAGCCGCCCTCTGACCTGGTTGTGACCCTGGGCTTCTTCACCCCACCTCAAAAGGGAGACGGAGGGAGTTTCTGCTGGTCGGTTCCAAGGGGGTGACTTCGGGGGATCGCCGGGGGGGGGGGCAGAACTGTGGGAGGGTGAAATGGGGCTCCGGCCGCGCGCCAGACGGGATGGGTTAGCACCTGGCCAGCTCCCGCACCAGGACCAGACTGTGTGAAGCAATGGCGGTGGGCAGGGGCAATTCGCCTTGGGAAGCCCCCTTCCCCGTACTCAAAGCAGCTCATCAGCTCCGCAGCCAAAGGGGGCGGGCCCAAGTTCCTGGCTGCCGCGTCCTGCTCGGGGGCAGCGAGGCGGCGGGCACAGCGGGCAAGCGGGCACATGCCGCTGCGGACGCTCGTCCCCGGAGAAGGAGCAGCTACAGCGCCTGTGTTTTCTAAGCAAAACAAAACAGTCTTGTAACAACCAAAAAGCTCCAGCTCTACTCTCCCCTAAACTATGCTCTTAATTGGCCGCTCAGCTCTTGGGATGCTGCGGGCGGCTCTGGGCCAGGCCTGCAGTGCCAAACCGCAGCAGTCCAGCCCGTCTGGACAGGGAGCGGGGTGCCCATGCCGGTCCAGGGGCTCTGGGACTCGAGGAGAGGAGCGCCGGGCAAGTGCCCAGCGGGCTGGGGCGCCCCGTGCCAGCGGCGGCCACCGCCTCTCCTGCGGCTGGAGCGCTTCCCGGGCAGAGGCGCAGCCTCGCTGGCCCCGGCGCTCGCTCATCGCCCCCGCCCCGCCCCGACTCGGGCTCCTCCTCCAGCCTCCAGCCCCGCTCCCTCCCCCCCGCCTTCCACCCTCTCTCTCCGCGCTAACTTTCCCGAGCCCCGCCCGGCGGCGCAGAGCTCCCAGCAGCTAAGGGGCCGATTCCCGACCCCTGGCGGAGGGAGCGGCGGTGCCCAGGTCCCCATCCCCGCGCTCTGCAGAGAACAGGACGATGTCCGGGGCTGGGGACCGAGGCAAAGCCCTGGCGAGATGGCTGAGCACTGGGCTTTTGGGTAAGACGGCCCCAGCTTGGTCTCTTTCCTCGCCTCATCCTACCCCCACCCACCCCAGGAGGGGGCACTTGAGAGGAGGGGTGCCAGGGTCCGGGTGGGTGTTGGAGCGCTGCAAGGAATGAGCACAGTGCCCACCGTCTTCCCGCCGGACGCCGGGCTCCGTCAGAGGCTGTGCTCCTCGGGGACCAGGCGCGCCCCCTCACCCCATCGGCCGGTCTCGAGATCAATTTTTTTTGCAGCCTCTGGCGCCTGGAGCGCCAGGCGTTTGAAGCTGCAGTGGAAGTCTCCGGAGTTCCGAGGCTCTGGCATGCTGGGGGAGGAGGTCTGGGCCTCGGGTTTAGGGGATGCCAGGTGGGTTGCACGGGATTGTTAGGATGGTGGTTTCCACCCCTGCCCGGAGCTGTTCGCTTGTTTCCCAGGCATCAGACCTGCACCAGTGGGAGGGCAGGGGGCGCACCTTCCTCCTGGGTCCTTTTTCTAGGTTTCCTAGCCCTCTACCTTCTCCAGTGCCATTGTCCCGTCCCTGCAGCTCCGCTCCAAATACTGGAAGGGCTTGAAGGGGCTTGGCGGACCATTCAAATCCAGCTTTTAAGAAGGGCCTTGTTCTCCCTACAGAGATCCCATAGGGAAAACCTGTTTGGCTTGGCCATGTCTTCATTTTGGGAGTGACTCTGAGGACTGGGGAGACCTGTCCAGGGGACACAGAGAGAACAGAGTATTATTAATATCTATTAATACACACGTGATAGTTTTGAGTGTCAAACTCTGAGATTAGGGGATGATGTTAGTCCAGAATGTAATCTCCTCATAAATCATAGCCAAACTTCAATGTAAGCCGACTCCATCTTTGGCACCTGGACCTCTTCCTGTTTATGTTTGCCAGGTTTGGCTTTAGCAGCGTTCCCCTCCCCATTGGACACATGGAAGAGGTGTTTGTGCTGAAAGCAGGGGGACAAAGGCCTCTATGGGAAGCCACTGCTGTTCCTGCACCTGTAAAGTGTGCAGACCTGTGTGCGGGTACCTGGTAGTGGAGGAGGCTGGAGCATTTCCTTACTTTAGAGCCACTGTTTAGCCCTGCAGCTGGATAGAAGACACCGTTTCTTCTGTCCTTTTGGCATAGATGTCCTGCAAGTTTCATAGTGACCCTATTGAAGTTGGCTTCTGAGGTCCCGAGGTTCTTTTTCATGGGATGGATACAGTGCCTGTCCATATGAATCTCCCATCATCGCCTCTCAGATGAGCCCTGGTCACCACTGTGACCATGGCCAGGTAAGGAGTCACTGAGGCACTGAAACTCATCAAGTCATTAAACTACCCTGCTTTATGCCGTGGGCTGCCCTGCATCCTGTGCCTGGTTGGCTGTTGGGGTGCCAGGCTGTGGGCTGCTAGAATATTCATAGAACTAGGCTTCTGTGGAAGCCTGGGAACTGGGAACTATGTGTGCATTTGTGTGTGGGAGTGGGGCACAGACTTGGTATGTTTGTCCAGGTGCATGCCCCCACCTCCTGCAGGGACTGCTCCGCTGAGTAAATGGGTAGGGGCAGGGTCCCACTGCAGCAGGTTTGGATTAATCCCTGAACTCCCTTCTGGGAGCCTAGGACAGAGCAGGGTGACTTGTAGGTGGGAGGCCCGCAGACCCCAGAACTGGTCCCACCTGCTGGCCCCTGACCCTCTACTCTGGAGAGGGACAACATCATGACTTCCCTTAGGGCTTTGCCCAGAGAGCCACTGATTGAGCCCTCACAGAGGCAATGCTCTTAGCTTGGTCCAGTGGGGGAAATGCAGAAAAGACCAGATACCCAGCTGGAGCTGTTCCCTGGGAACCTCAGCACCGGCAGAGAACTCTCTGAAGAGTGGGGAAGCCATGGCCCAGACAGGGGCAGTGGTTTGCCCATGGTTCCATGGCTAATTGATGGTCAAATAGAATGGAATCCAGGCTTCTTAGCCCTTGTCTCACTGAGCTGCCTCCTAGTTTCCAGAAGTCTGGTGAGGGGAAGGTCAGTAGGAATTATGCTTAGGGCTGGAGGATGAGGCTGTGGGGCTTGGGAAGGAAGGATACAGTTTTTGGGGAGGGGCTCAGTGCTGCTGTTTTCACAGCTAGGGAGACTGTTTCAGGAGCAGCACATTCCCAGAAGTCTTCTTCCCCTCTTGCCATATCAAACCCAGTCTCACAGACTACAGTGATTTTTTTTGATTTTTTTTTTTGGTACCAGAGATCGAACTCGGGTCCTTGCGCTTGTGAGGCAGGCGATAGAACCACTGGGCTAAATCCCCGGCCCTACAGTGATTTTTGACAACTTGACAAGATGCCATTTTCTTAAACTGAGAAGCAATTCCAAAGGCTGTATCATTGCAACTGAAGTTCATGGGGCTCCAGTCTCTTCCTAAGTATGTAACTGGTAATATATCTGTTGTGCCCACCCCTTCCTTGTTCTCTGATTTGCTTAATTGCTGTGATCTGCATTTAATTATCACTTGTGAGGATGCTGTGTTGCACACCCCTCTTTCCCTTGGTGTGTATTTATTAAGAACTTGTTTAATGAGAATACAATTAAGGAAAGGGTGTTCAGTCCCACTCAGGAAAAAAAAAATATGGCAGAGATAAGCTCGGAGTTCCTGGAAAAGTGGAGAGGAAAGATGTGGAGGGAGGTCTCGGGTTTGGATCTGGAAAGAATGGTTCTCTTTCTGAGGTGCTGGAGGTACAGGACTGTGGGGACAGAGAGAAGAAGGCTGAGTCCCTTAGCCTTTTTGACTGCTTGGCTAGCTCCTGGTTAGGTAGCCTGCAGTCTCATGACCCTATCCCCCCAGGGGTTGTCCTTTAGGGGATGTGGGGATGGCCACATAAGCCATGGATGGGGTGGCCTAACACAAACTTTGGGCTCAGTGGTCAGTAAGAGGAGGGACACGCACACTGTTTGGACTTGTTTGCAAAGCTAGTGTCCCTGAGCATTGTCTCAAGGGCATGCTTCTATCCCTGCAAAGCTCCTGGGGGTGGGCTGGAAACAGGCAGGTTGCCTAGGGAGAGGGAGCTGAAATCTTTCCTTTGTCTCTGGGCCCAGCCCTGCCTCCCATAGCCCCCAGGGCCTCCACCCCAGGAGGGGGCCTGTCCTGCTGCCCTCGGCCCACTTTCTGTCTTCCAGCTCTAACTCTGAGCTTTCTAATTCCCCTGAGGCCAAAGTGTCTCAGCCGAATTTCCGCTTGCCACATTGCCATGTGGTCTATGCCCTCAGAGCTAAACTTAGAGTGGGTGACATCCTGTCCTCTTTCTCCCTCCTGCCTCGGGGTGGGTGCAACTGATCCCTGAATGTGGGAAAGGGTGGAGCAAGGCTATTGCCCACCCGGTGCTGGCCTTGGACTGTGTGAAGGCTGCAGTTAAATCCCTGCTAGTGTGAATATTTAATAACATTTGCAAGTGCTGGTTTTGTTGTGGTTGTTTTGTTCTGTACTGGGGGCCTTTTCACTGAGCTGCATCCCCAGCTTTTAAAAATTTTTTAGACAGAGTCTCACTAAATCACCCAGGATGGGCTCCAACTTGTGATCCTCCAGCCTCAGCCTCCCAGAGCACAGAGATTACTGGTGTGTACCACCAGGCCCGGTGAATACTTTTTTACTTTGACAAAATATGAGAATTCTGAGTCTATACTTGGACAACCCTCAGAATCCAGATGAGGGTGGCAGGGGGCTGAGACTTCAGAAGATGACAAGGAAATGGCTGCTGAAGTCACTAAGCAGTGAAGCAAAGGAAGGCTGTGGGGGCTGAGAATCCAATTCCATAGGTCCATGATGGGGGGTGGTGGTGGTGGACAACGACTTGTTCATTACTCCCAAGGTGCCAAAAGAGGGTTGGCTTTACTCCCAAACACACACACACACACCCTGCAACATTCTAAAGGGTTAAGTTTAGGACCAAGCAAAGCAAGTCCTTTACTTCAGGGAAACAGTCGTATGGAAATAATCCAAGAGGTGGTACAGGGTGAAAGTATAAATCAATGTGTGAGCAACCAGGAGACATTCTTGGCCGACACTGGTCATTGAGGGAATCAAGGGGTGCCCTGGTTATATCTAAGTCTGGGATGGGCATAGCCCTGTTCCCCTTTTCAAACACCATTCTCCTCTACTGGCAGGTGCCTACTCACCAATGTACTTGTGTTTCACAGTCTCATGCTTTGGCTTCCTGACAGCTCAGGAGGTAGGAAAGTTTATAGCCATCCCTGTGCTGGTTTAGGGGCTGTACACAGGATATAGCACCTCTGGCTTTCTCAAGGTCAGAAGGCAGAGTGGGGCCTGCCTAGTGCTGCAGACCAGTCCTCTCTTGATCTGGCCATCCTGCTGTGCATCCTGCTAAGCAGCCTTCAGGGGTGTCTGGGGGAAATCACCTGCTCTTGCTCCTGCCTGTCCCTGCAGTACAGCTTTCCTGGACTTCCTGACACGCAGCTGGGAGGGCTGTGTGGTGTAGAAGCCAGGCTTGTCCACCTTCTCTGATGCCTTAATCTGGGCAGGGCTCTGCACTCTGAGGAAATCATTTCTGCCAGATTTATCTCCTCCAGGCTATAGAGGGAATGACAATGTTTTGCTCAGAGTCTTGAGTGTATTAGAGGTAAATCATCCACATTAGGCAGAAATGCACAGTGTTGTGAGCTAGACCTTAAAAAAATAGCATTAACTTCTATTCAGGACCCCCCCCCCCATTTAAAGCAATCAAAGCCTTTCCTTTTTGATGTGCATCTTTTATTCTCTTGAATAGCTTATGTGGCTGGGGTTCAGCAGGGAAAACTTGGCCCCTGAAATCTTCTGCAGGACTCTAGTTCCTGGGCCAGGGTGAAAATGAGTATTGGAGTGGCAGCTGCTGTATTCCCTGGAGCCCTGAGGGAGTGAGTCCCTTTTCCTGAGTGCTTCCCTGTCCACCTCTTCGAACCTGGATCTGAGGTTTTCCGATCTGCGTTTTTCGGGGGCTCTGGGAGGAAGGAGCTGGGGTCTCTCATCAGAAGGGCATCTTCCAGTGCTAGCCCCAGGGTGGAGACTGGAATCTCGTGTCTGGGTCCTGACCCTAGGCCTCTGGGAGAAGTAAGGGCTAAGGGGGGCAGAAGCAAAAGGAACACTGGGAGCTCCAAGGAGCACTAAGTCCTGACAGAATTGTTCTTTCGGAGAGGTGAAAAGCTAGATCTTCTGAGTGATATTTACCTACTTCTTAGGTATGCAACTTTAGTAAGTACATCTCTTTGAGCCCATTTTTCACTTGTATATTGGGAATAAAAATAATAACTATTTTATAGGATTATTAAAAGCACTAAATGAGACATATAAAAAAACGCCTGTCCTATATGTAGTAAGTGCTCAGTTCCAGATTGGCCCCTGGCAAGTCACTTAACTTCTCTGAGGCACAATTTTTTTTTTTTTTGGTACCAGGGAACAAACTCAGGACCTTGTGCTTGAGAGGCAGGTGCTGGAACCACTGAGCTAAATCCCTGGCCCTGAGCTACATTTTTATCATCTATAAAATGAGAAAAAAAATTATACCTACCTTTTGGCATTCTAGTTAGAATTAATATGTTTAAGTCCTTTAGCCCAGTGGTTCTCAAGATGTGGTCCCTGCCCAGTTTGTTCTGAGATGCCACCTGTCTAGCATCAAGGAAGACTTCCTAAATCAGCAGCTCCAGGGGCTGGGCCCAGCTACCTGCACCTGTCACCCAGGCCATTTTGATGCCCTTTCATGTTTGAAAACCACACAGTTCTGCAGCAGTTCCTGGCATCCAGAAGCTGACCAAAGAGTGAGGGCTAAATGTGACACTTTCTTTTTTGGACACTGGGGTCTTGCTCTGGTACCCAAGCTGGACTCAAACTCTTGGACTCAAGTGATCCTCCCATTGTAGCTTCCTGAGCAACTGAGACTACAGGTATGGCACATGCCACCATGCCTGGCTAAATGTGGGCTCAACGAATTAACTTTGCAGCACTAATAGGAGCCCTGGGGGAAAAAGCTGGCTATTTCAGGATATAAGGAGGTATTGTCTTGTTGTTTGGAAGCATCTCTCTCGTTGATTTTAGGAAAGTTGCCTAACTTCACCTCTAATATGGATCTATAATAGCACAGCACTCCTAAGAGGGGTGTGAGGATAGAATGTGGCAGGCCCATGGTAAATGCTCAATAAATCAGCTAGTACTGCTATTATGGACGGTGGCAGGGGTCATGAGTGGATTACTGGGCCATGGGGTTGATTTCTGTGCTGGTGGGTGGGCTTCGAGCACTCTACCTCCAAAACCAGACTCCAAAAAGGCGAGGGGACCTCTGCTAGCAGGAGTAGGGCCGCCAGCTCTTCCTGGAGCTCCTTCTCTGTCATTCAGAAAGCATTGCTCAGAAGCACCAAGCATCAGCCTCTTTTGTGGGTAAGACAAGAGGAAACTGATTTGTGCTGCCGCACTAGGGAGTTAAGTTAGACACCGGAGAGGCTGGGAGAAGGTGCTCTTTTCCCCTCTGGGCGAGGAGAGCTAAGCGCCAATTAGGGACACCCCCCCCCCCCCCGACCTTGAGGAGAGTGTGGGCCTGGAAGGCCAGGTCCCCCTAGAGAGCTCAGGAGGAGGGGCCGAGAGCCCCCGCCCGCCTCGGCGACGCGCACGGGTGCTTTACGGAGCGGGCGCCGGGAGCCGAGGGGGAACCGGTGCGGTTCCGGGGGCTAAGCCGGCGGAGCGTGGCCGCCGGGAGTCCTGGAGAGGCCGGGCTCCTCGGGATCAGGAGAGGACGGTGGTTCTATATGCGTGTCTTCCAGTTCATCCCGAATCTGCTTCCGCAGCGTGTCTCTGCCCTCTTCCTTTTTCTCTCCATTGCGGTGCTTGCCTGGCCCTCTGGGCTGCCGGTTCCAAGCTGTTCTCAAGCCTTACCCCTTATTCCATCCCGGCCCGGTCTGTCTTCTTGTTGTCAGGATCTCCTTGGGTAGCCAGAAGGTGCTGGACTCAGATAGCCAAGTAAGGTCCACCTCGGAGGAGTCCCTGAGCCTCCGGGGCTTCGCCCTCGGGACCCACTCGCTCCCATGCCCCACCCTTGAATGCGGCAAACCGGAGGAGGGCGGGGGAGGAAGGGGAGGAAGGGGAGGAAGGGGAGGAAGGGGAGGAAGGGGAGGAAGGGGAGGAGGAGGGGGGGAGGAGGGGGAGGAAGCGGCCCAGTTCTAGGGGAAATTTCCACGCACACTTAAGGGCGTCCACTCCGCTCTACTTGGGTGCACTCAAGGACCGGTTCCAGGTGAGGGACGGGGCGGGGGCTCGGATTCTCCACAAAACGCCCAGATCCTTCTTTTTTTGGGTTGGGGTGACCCCTGGTGGTCATCCGGAGTGCCACAAGGACAACTGAAGAGCCGGAATTGAATCCCACGGATGGGGAGAGGTGGAGAATTATAGGGGGTGGCCCAGGTGGTGTCAAGTGACACCATCCTCCTGAAGTTGACACTGAGAGTGACAGAGTCCTCCCTGCCTGGTCAAGCGACTCCGCAGCCTGGAGATTCCCTTGGAGTTTTATTAAGGGAGGCCGTGCCCCTTACACAGGTCTCTTCCTGCTTCCCATGTCCTTGTCGCTGGAGGTGTCTGTGGGGAAGGCCACCACCATCTACGCTGTCAACGGTACGGAGATCCTACTGCCCTGCACCTTCTCCAGCTGCTTTGGCTTCGAGGACCTCCGCTTCTGGTGGTCCTACAATAGCAGTGATACTTTCAAAACTGTAAGTTGTGGCGAGAGGGACAGGGCAGCCCAGATCCTCTCTCCCTTTTCAGCCCCTTTCCCATGCATGGCTCCCATTCCAAGTTCTGGTCCCTTCTGGCAGAGCCCCTTTGTGATGGCCCCCAGAACCCACCTTTTGATACCCTATCTCCAAGTATTCCTTCCAGACAGGCTTTGAGTAGGAGGGATACTTAGGTAGTGTTGACAGAACTTGGGGCCTGTTGGAATTCTTGGCTAGTGTCCTCTGTCTGGTCTTAGGAAATACCTGGAACTAGGATCGATTGTGTGAAAATTCATAGTTTAATGGAACAGACGAGAGAGAGAAAGATCACTGGGAGGGTTGGAGACAGAATGAGAAGACTGAATGAGGGAAGGGAAAGGAGGTTGGACTTGGAAGGAAGGAGACAGGCAATAGGAGAGGAGCAGGGTGGCTGCAAGAGCAGCAGTGGGTTAGGGTGGGGTGGGGGTGAGTCTGCCAACAGGTGTGTACTGAGTTCTCTGCAATCCAGCAGGGGTCTGCTCTCAGGTAACACAGAGAAGCCATAGAGCCCAAGCTGTGCTGGGATGGAGTTAAATACAGACCCCTTAGGATGCTGATGGACAGAGCTGTAGCACTGATCCAGTTCTAGGTTGGGGGCTAGAATTAAGTCAGAGAGGGGACATGGATTCAGAAATGCTGGGTGGAAAGTAGAGGGAAGCCCATGTATTTGCAGGTCATTATGTAAAAGGCTTTTATGAAGAGAGCACTAAGAAGCATGCTGCATTCCAGGGGACTTTACTAAAAGGAACTGGGCAAAATTCAGGTTAGACAGGTGGAGCTGTAGACATTGGCAGAGGAGACCAGTGGGGATTAGGTCTCTCACACTGCAGGTACTTCCTGGACCCAGACAGGACAGGCACCCATGGTGGGGCTGAAGAGATGTCATAACCCATGACTACTCTCATTCTCTCCTGCCTACCTCCTAGCTTATAGAAGGGATTGTGAAGAATGAGAAGTCTGATCCCAAGTTGAAGTTAAAAGATGATGACCGAATCACTCTGGTGGGCACCACTAAGGAGAAGCGGAACAACATATCCATTCTGCTGAGGGACCTGGAGTTCAGTGACTCGGGCAAATACACCTGCCGAGTGAGGAACCCCAAGGAGAAGGACCTCGAGCATCAGGCCACCATCATCCTCCAAGTAGTTGATAAATGTATGCATGGGGACCAGGAATGGGCAGTAGAGTGGGAAGTACCTGGAAGCACTGCTATACTGGTGCTTTCTTTTGCTTTACACTTTCAAGAATTACTGGAATTATATCTGGGAGCTAGAAGAATTCAGTTGAACACTCCTGCTATTGAATAGCCTGTGAAATACACAGCCTTTCTGAGCCTTGTTTTCCAGGCCTGTAAGATGGGACTGTGGCTGCATTCTGCTGGGGTTGTCCTAAGGGTTAGAGGAGCTACCTGGGAGCAGGTAGTAGCCAACCAAACTCTCTCTGTATACATTGATCATTGCTGCAGTTTGTGTTTTATGCCTGAATATTAAGTGTCATACCAAAAAATGCTATGATCCAGTGTTCTATCTTGAGGAGTGTTTAGTTTAGGGTAGGACAGAAGACACACACAGATAGCTGAAATATGCATATGTCAGTAGAGAAACCTGCAGGGTAGATGGAATGAGACAGGCTCCCTCCCTTCCGGGAGCTTATCTCCTACTTGGGGGATGGAAGTCTGACAGAGGTGGGCCAGTTAGACCATCAGGGTTTCTGATAAGGAGCCAGGTGGTCACATGACCCCACTATTGGAGATGGTTAGAGAAGCAGAGGGTGATAAACAGAGTAGGAAAAGTTAGGCTGGGCTTTGTGGTGGGCAGGGATCCTGGAAGGCTGGGGCAGCACAGGAACCAAGGAAAAGGGATGGGGAACTGCTCAAGGATCTGGATTCTGCTGCCTTTTGTGTGGATGATACAGAGTGCCTGGAGAGGGGGACACTGGGAGTTCAATTTTGGTTGTGCCAAAGTCAGCTTTTTCTAAGCCTGAAGTCGCCTAAGTCAGATCTGAGTATGGTATCACCTCTTCCTGTCTGTCTGAGTTTCTGTCATTCTCTTTTGTGCTTAGCCTTTTAGGGGGAAGAGGAGGGAAGGGACAATATTGGTGGAGTGTTTTGGGTGCCAGGCACTGAGTTAGATGCTCTCACTCACCTTAATTCCTCTGCTCCCCAAAAAGTCCCTTCAAGCTCTTCTCTCCATTTTTAGACTCCTTTGTCCATGTAATCAACAAGTACTTACTGAGTACCTGCAAGTGGTGGATGCTGTTCTAGGTGTGAGGGCTGCAGTGTGAACCAGACAGGCACATTCCTGCTGGAGGAGATTGCTGTCCTCTTCTAGTCAGTGAGTGATATCATTAAAAAAAGATGCCTGTAATATCAGCACTTGGGAGGCTGAGGCAGGAGGATTGAGTTTGAGGCCAGCCTGGGCTTCATAGTGAGACCCTGTCTCAAAAACCCCGAACCTAAAACCCAAACCAAAATAAAGAGATTATATTGTATGAAGAACATGGGTAATGTTGTGGGGAAAAAAAGAAGCAAACAAGGGCTGGGGATTTAGCTCAGTGGTTTCCGCTGCCTGCCTCGAAAGCAGAAGGTCCTGAGTTTGATCCCTGGTACCAAAAAACCAAACCAAAACAAAACAACAAAAAACAGCAAAGGAAGATAGGTGTTTGTAGGGTAGCCAGGGAAGGCCTTGCTGAAAAAAGCAACATTTGAAGGAAGTAAGACAGGAAGCTATGAGGATGTCTTTTCTTTTTCTTTTTCTTTTTTCTCTCCTTCTTCTCTTCTCTTCAGATGTCTTTTTTTTTTTTTTTTTTTTTTTTTGGGTACTGGGGATTGAACTCAGGACCTTGTCCTTGAAAGGCAGGTGGCAGAACCACTGAGCTAAATCCCCAGCCCTCTGAAGAAGTCTTTTGCACAGAGAGAGGCAATGCAGTTTTCACATAGCCAAATTTCTGGGTTAAGTTGTGACCCAAACCTGGCTGTTGTGAACTCCAATTCTGATTTATCCCTGATCTTGTGTGTGAGTGTGGGAGGCTATGCGCTGGGAGGGTGGCTGCCATGTTCCTGCTTCCATGCCTGACAGCCCTTGTGTTGCCCTGGTGATGGCTCCAGGTGACCCCTGTTCTCCTCTTCCTACCCTCTCCTCCCTACTCTGGCTACACAGTGGAAAAAGTGGACAATACGGTGACGCTCATCATCCTGAGTGTGGTGGGCGGGGTCATCGGGCTCCTGGTCTTCATCCTAGTGCTGAAGAAGTTCATTGCCTTCATCCTCAAGAAGACCCGAGAGAAGAAGTGAGTTGACCTCCCATGCACATTCCTGTGTTACAGTTGAACGGGCCAGTAATACAGGTTCTTGTGTACAAGGAAAGAATTACCAAGTGTACACCCAGTAGTAAGTCGTAAGTAGTTACGTTTATTGAAGATCATGGAAAGTTGTGCTCAGGGCCAGACCATGTCAACAAAGGTGCTGGGGCAACAGAAAAGTACTACACACTGGTCAAAGGTAGCAGCAGCACAGGAAAAAGAGGGAAGAGAGGATCGATACTCAGCCTTTCAGAACTGAGAGGTCGCCAGACACCTTGGCTTCAGGTGTCTCCCACTGAATCTCCCTTGGTGCCAGTGCTTTAAAGTGCCTGTACTCTCACCTTGGGCATGGCAATGTTATTTTGTTATGGCTTTTGTTATTTTGTTTTCTACCTGTCTTAGGATTATGGAAGCAGGAATAAGCATTGGGTGCTGTTTAGAGTTAGATGGAAGGAAGGAAGTGACGCTCAGCTCCTTTGTTTCTTTTTCTTTCTTTCTTTCTTTTTTTTTTGGTACCGGGGATCGAACTCCCATCCTTGCGCTTGTGCAGTAGGCGGCGAAACCACTGAGCTAAATCCCAGGCCCATCAACTCCTTTGTTTCTAGCTGCACTACTTGTGCCTCCCCAGCCCACCACTCCTCAGCTTGTGGTCCCCTCCTCCCACAGTCTGCCTGTAGTCACCCCTCTGTCCTCCCTGTCTTCTGAATCCCACTCCTGTCTATGTTCCCCCATGACTGTGTCTCCGTCTCTCAGCCCCTCTCCTAATCTCCCTTCCTCTCTTCTCTTCCCAATGTGTAGCTGTTGAATACACTGACTTCATTAGGAACGTGAGTACAGTTCACTTTTTCTTCCATCCCAGCCCATCAGCCTTTCTCTTTCCATTTGTACCACCAGCCCTGAGGACCTACTAAAGGACTCAAGAAGCTTTTTTAATTTTTAAATCAGAGAAAGTCCATGTACAGAAAGTCCATGTACAGAAACTCTAAAATGGGAAGACCTTTCTAGGGAGATAGAGATCTCTTACTGTGAAATTCTGAAAATTCAAATAGGGAGATAAAAATAAAGTTAAAAAAAAAAAGGCTCATAGGGCCTTCCAAGAAGCCCTAGGCTAAGTTCTGCTATAAAAATGGCTCAGTAGTAAAGGACTTGTCTAGTAAGCTCAAGGACCTGTTCCATCCCCAGCATCATAAAAAGTAAACATCTATAAGGGGGAGGAGAGGAAGGATGGGCACGGACAGAGAGTGCAAACCTCAGGCCCAGAGTTTATAGAATAGTGCTGGGCAGGCTTCAAAGCAGCAGGCGGTGAATCTTACACAGCCAGGAGCAGGCAGGAGATGAGGTGCCTGTCATTGGAGCAGAGGGGTGATGGCAACTCGGAGATGTGGAGTGAACTGCTCTGCCCCTGCTTGCCACCTCTGCTGTGTGGAGAGTCTAGATGGAAAGGGCAGAAATTTCCCCATGAGAAGGGAAGGAAGCAGAAGACAAGGAGGGGACACTAAGGGAGCGGCTCCAGGCCCTTGGTAGAGATAAGGAATTCCAGAGGGCGTGGTCTGTCTGCCCTGTGGCCAGAGGCTCTGAGCATTTTGGCAATCTTCAGAGGGACAGAGCTTGCCACACAGCTGGTACATGATAGAGCTAGGATTTTAACTCTGACTGATTTGACTTCAACCCTAGAATCACTTCCACCATATCCTATTCATTCATTTATTTGGTAGCTATTTTTGAGGTACTGTGTGCAAGGCACTGTGCTAGGTGCTGGCCAGGCTTTGCTGTTAATAACCAGTCCTACTGCCAGTGGTGAGCAAAGCTGGAGGATAAGTTTTTCAACATATGGTTTTACAATGGTGATCCTTTGGGGCTACAGAGCATGCTGGGGTGGGGGTGTCAGGCTCAGTAGCAGAGTGGTTGCCTGGCACGCACCTGGGTTCCATCCCCAGCACCACAAAACAGAAATGCAAACCAAAACAAACAGAAAAAGAAAAAAAGGCATGCTAAATGTTTTCTTGCTAGGACACTGGTAGACCAGATTGCTACAGATAGTAACTGTCTTAGCTCCTTTCTCATTGCTGAGACACAATACCCTGACACCCACAGTTTGAAGGAGGAAAGTTTTATTTTGGTGCACAGTTTGTAGAGGCTTCAGTCTTCAGGCTGGCAACATGGTGGAGGAGAAACAGCTCATGGCATGGTGGTGGGAAGAAGAGAGATCAAGGGAGGAGGTCGGGGATTGACCCTTCCAGGCCACGCCCCCAGTGCCCCACCTCCTCCGACCAGGCTTTACCTCCTAACGCCATGTTAGCACAAACTCATCAGTGAACTAATCCATGAGTATCACACACCCATGATCCAATCATTTTCCCCAGCCCCACCCCATGAGGCTTTGGGGTGACATCCAGATATAAACTATAACAATAACTCTTCTTGTTATTTACCGAATGCCTACCATGCTTTAGGTACTCTATCAGGCATTTTTATACAATATTTCCATTTTTATTTTACAATGGAGCAAAGTGAGACTCAGTGTAGTTAAAGGCTATTAGCTAAGATTTGAACTATGACTGATTTGGCTTCAACCTTAAAACCATTGGCACCATAGCCTATTGACTCATTGGGCATATCTAGAGTTCATTCATTTATTTGGTGGCAAAGCACTGTGCTAGGTGCTGTGGGACAGTCTGAAAGGCATAAGATTCTGCCTTTCAGTAAAGGAGACACAATGTGTACTCTAATCCACATAGTGCAAGGGATCAGTTCCTGCAAAAAGGTGCAATAAAATGCTGCTACAGAAGTGATATTAAGGTCTGCTGGGTATTCATGGTGGTTATAATTTCATCACTGGGGAGAGTGAGGGGCTAGTGTTCCAGATGGGGGAAGCTGAGAACTAGGTAGAAGGTCTGGGCAGTGGGCATGTGTCTGGAGAACAAAGCCTCTTTGTAACAATGGGGTTTGTGGGGAACAGGAAGAAAAAAGTCTGAGAAAGGACTGGGGACAGACCCTTGGGTACCTGGGAGCCCAGACTGCATGTGAATTTCCTTCTGGCTGCAGGAAGTTGGTGAGGAATTGTAGGTCCCTGGCATGATCAACAAGACTGCCATGGGGGCCCAGGGCCCAGGTGAGGAGAGGTTAGGGGCAGGGGACAGGCCCCAGGGAAGCCTGAGGATGTCCCTTGAGTGTTGTGGAAAGCCTGCATTACAGCAAAAAGCAAGAGACCCAGGCTGGGCCCTGCTGTGGAAGACGAGAAGACTCAAATTGGAGCCCATGCGGCCAGCACAGTCGAGGTGATGCAGCCCCTGGGCGGTGCCATCCTATCTGACTCTCCTTTCTCTGTCTCTGCCCTGGCCAGACACACCTTCTGCCCAGATGTGCCACTGTGAGGCCACATTTTCTGCCTGCTCTCTCTCTGTGACCCTTGCTCTCCTACCTCTGGTCCACCAGGCCCGGTGGGGAGGAGCTTTGTCACCTCAGCATACTCCTTGCTGGCTTGCACCCTTCCCCCAGGGTGGCATAGCCCGGACCTGGCCTCTGGGAACTGTGCCCACTGCCCCTCAGATTCTGCTGTGTTTAGACAACCAGGTGGCCTTAGTGAGTCTTTTCTCCATGCCAGCACCTTTCTAAATGCCCTGACTCCTCATAGCAACCCCATGAAGACAGTGTCATTGTGATGTCTATTTTGCATTTGAGGAACCTGAAGTACAGAAATGTTAGGTGACTTGGTCTTTTGCTACCTTATCTCTTAGGAGGCTGAGGAGTGGGTGCAGGGCTGAGCTCAGGGGGCCACATCTCCCTCCCCAATTCATCCCTTACTTTCCTCACCCGTGTCTTTCTCTCTCCCTCTCCAGGAAGGAGTGTCTTGTGAGTTCCTCAGGAAACGACAACACAGAGAATGGCTTGCCAGGCTCCAAGGCAGAAGAAAAGCCACCCACAAAAGTGTGAGGCCCTGCTTTGGGCCAAGCAGCACAGGGAGCCTTGCTTTCTGACCATGACACTGATGCTTGAGCCCTGTCCATAGAACCCATGTGCCTGAGACATCTGCTGCTTGGCTCAAACTGTAATCTTTCCTGGCAGGGAGAAACTGGGGTCCTGTCTGGCCTGCTCCGCCCCCTCCCCAGCCAGGCTTCCCAGGGACAAGGGCTGACAAGGGAATGAGGCCTGTGGAAGTCAGAACAGGAAAGGAGGGGTAGGGATGTTGTTGAGGGCTGGTCCCCCAACACCTGGAAAATGGGGTTTTCTCAGGCTCCCCATCCTGAGTGAACTCTTCCTTGGTTTTCCTTTTGTTTTCTCTGCAGGAGGGACTTGGGGGGTCAGTGGGGCTTGCCCGAGATGCTGGACCCTGGAGATGGGGTGAAGGAGGAGCCTTATGTGGAGAAGGAAACTCTTTTGAAGGTGGGGAGTGTACTAGAGGACTCAGGAGAAGATTTAGGGGAAGGAGCTGCTGGAGAGGGCACACAGGGAGAGGCAAGCTGGGCTTTTTAAGAGACCTGGTCTCCCACAGGCCCTCAAGTGGGAAGTTTCCCTTTCTGCCTCGCTGGAGTGCCTCTGCCTTATCCCATCTCCCTTTTTTGCCCCCTCCTCTGTGTTTCTAAATCCTTCCCAGCTAGGCCTTGCTGCCTTGGTCTTGAGAGATCTTGGCCCACCTAGCCAAGGTCCTCCAGGTTGCTGAGAGGCTCGTGGAGGGGCCCCTCAATCCTTTCTGGAGCACTGGAGTGCTACCTATGCCTTTCTTAGCATTTTGTCTTGGGGAATGGGGCTGCAGAGGTGGTTAAGCCAATGTCCTGGGCCTCTTGGCCATTGGGATGCCTACCCCAGGCCTCCAATCCTGGCAGTCCCTCTCCTTGGCATGGCAGGACCATTGCCATTCTAGCACTCCTGAGCCTGACTCCCCTGCTCTTTCTCTTCCCATGAAACACCGGGGAGTGTCATCTTGCTAGAGAGATTGCACCCTCTTCCCTCCCACCTCCCATGCCCTCCCATTGGCTTGCTCTTCTTCTGGTGCCCCTCTATCATGCTTTTGTCCCTGTGCCCAGGATTGTGCATCCCCCAGCCCTGGGTTTGCCTTTGCCTCAGGACCCTCTTCCTTGGATGAGAGAGCCCTCAGGTTTTCTAGCTGCTTCCTACTCAGTAGGCTCCCCTTGTGTTATGATGGGTTTTTGGAGGAGCGGGGAGAAGGGACCCACGTTTTTTTCTGCTTGCTGAAGAACTGGTTTGCATACTCCTTGAATGTGGGGCTGGACTGTGCCTTAGCTCCTTGAGTCCCACCTCCTGCCCTCATTTTCTCCCATCCTTTCGAACCCATCTTCCCTGACCTAACTGCACAATGTGATGTGGCAGGGGTTCCCCAGCCTTACCCTTCCCAAGGTTGTGGAGGAGGCCATGAAGTTGTCTTGTTGGTGGCCCCTTGGCCAGGGACTGAGACCTGGAGACACCTGCCCAGTGCTTCCATCTGGGACCCTGACAGGGAGATATGAGAGTGTTGGAAGTGGGGCCTCCTGATGGGTTTGATTGTGTGGGTCTGTGTGGGATGGACATGGGAGATGTAGCAACGGAGTCTCTACCATCTGCTCCCATGCCCTTGTTCCCTTATGGATTTGCTACACTGTCCTCTGGGCACCAAGGAGGGATGGAGAGGAGGAGCCCTTTTTCTCCCAGAGTATATGGGGACTGCTTCAGGGCTCCCCCTGCCCAGATGCAGCTTCAAGCTTCTCGGGATGGAAGTTGGAGAAGGCTGAGGAATAGCAGCACCTGAATGTTCTCATGGCTGTGGCCATGTTCCTTGGTCAAGCTGGTGGGATCGCAAATCTCCCCTCTGATCTGCCTCCTATCCTCCTGTCCTTCACCCCAAACCCATCCTGGGCTGGGGTTCAGAATTCCCTGGCTTTGAGAGCAGAAAAATGAGAGATCCCAGCCATTCAGAAGACTTCTAGCTGCATTTGTGCAAGACTACTTTCTTCTCCCTTCTCAGCGTCAGCAGTTGAAGAGACAGAGTGTTGTAGGGCTCCTCTTGCTCTCTTGAGAGGTCCCCAAGGCGTGTGGAACAAGAGAGGAAGATGCCATCCTCTTCTCTTTCCCAGTCTACTGATACCGTAGAGACGGGCCATGCAGCTTCTCTGTGCTCAGCTTTTGCCATCTATCCAAAGGGTGTAATAATACTTAACCTACCTCACTGGACTGTCGTGAGGCTTGGCGAGTTTTGCTTCTAATTTTGGCTTGAAAAGCACCTGGAAAGCAGGATTTATAATTGGACACATTATTCCAAGATGGTCTCATCCTCATCTCTGTATCTCATCCCTACAAAACACACACACACACACACACACACACACAAACACACACACACACACACACACACACACACACTCCAGCCATTTTTCCCCTTTGGAATTCCTTAGTCTTTGCAGTGTTAAAAACCTTAACTCCAACTCATGCTTAAAACTTCTTGTACATGGCTCTTCTTTGGTGGTTTTCAAAAGAGGTGATTGGGACTGTAGAGGAGTATTTTGGGTTGTTACAATGCCTTTAGCATTTAGTGGGTAGGGACTAACAGTACTAAACTTAGTTCCCACCATAAAGAATGTCCTGTCCCAATGCCAGTATTATGCCCATGAAGAAATGTTGGCATGGATTTGTAACAGGTTGTGTAATTTTATTTATTTATTTTTGGTACTGGGGATCGAACTCGGGACCTTGCACTTGGGAGGCAGGTGGCAGAACCACTGAGCTAAATATAGGTTGTGTAATTGACAAAGCCACTTTCCCCAAGCTGGCTCTTAGGGCATGCCAGTCTCCAATGGTGGTCTCTGACTGGGGAGACAGTTTCCAGAGTTGTTGCGCTAGAGAGGGGCATTTCCAGAGTTGATCTTTGGAGTCCTGGGTACATGCAACTGCCCTGACAATGACACCAGTGAGACCAAGGACAAAGTTTGAAGCGCCTTATCCTTGACCTCAAAATAGAAGAACTGCATTTGAGGCTGGGGTTTTCTCCCTGTGTGGGAACTGAGCAGAAGGCAGCCAGAATGAATCTGTAATTAATGCTAGAGAGGCCTGGGAGAGGAACTAATGGGGTGTCCATATATCTTGCTGGCCAACTCTTGTGGAGCCAGGGGTGTGAGGAGGTGAGGGTGTGTTGTGTGAAGTGCATGTGGTGTATGCATATGGACATGTGTGCCAGGTGCGGCTGTGTGAATATGGAGTGGAGGGAGGGCTGTATATGGAAGGACCATTCATGATGGGGGAGAATGCACATTTCAGGAACCATCTTCACTGGCTTGAGCTCTAGACTGAGGAGGACAAGAGACACAGGGGAAGACTAGCAATGCTACAGGATTCCATCTTTCTGTGACTCTGTCTCACTGTTAAAGTCAACTGCCATTGGAGGGCTGAGGGGAGGAAGGGCCAAGAGGAAGGACTTCTCGTGAGAGTCCTATAGCTTGCTGCACCTTATTTTGTCCCAGGTTGGAGTCCCTGCCTTTCCACCTCTCACCTGATATGCAGTGCTTTTGACTATCTTATATATGGTTTATTCCTCTGGCTTGGATGACAATACACACAGTCAATTTTCCTATATAACTTTATAGATCAAATGATACAGTGATGGGCCTTGGGAGGCCTCAGGTCTGTGGGTGCCTCTGGGAGGTACAGATAGGCACTCACCTAGCACTGACCTGTGTTCAAGCACAGAATCGATGTGTTCAAACTATCTACAACATATTTTGCATTGTAGGATTGTATTTAGCTTGCTCTGGATGAAATAAAAATTATGTTTAATAATTTGGGGCTTGGGGTTTCTTTTGTGGATAAATGGGAGTTGGGTGGCACCTATATAGCTGGCAAGGAGTTCCTTTCAGCTATAATTGAGACAAATTTACCTTCTCTGACCCTCAGTCAGCTTGTGTCTAAAATGTTACTTGTCTAGGCAAGATAATGCATATAAAATGCCTAGGAGTTTCTGGAGTACTCAAAGGCATTCAGATTGTTTTAATTTTGGTACCTTCTCTGGAGAAGTTGGAAAGGTAACCCTTTAATATTGGAATCAATGCCAGGGTCTTTCATGTATTCATGACCCTTTGTAATGATTCTGGTATGACCAAATTCCATACCACTCCCTTCCCCAATCTCTCCCCACCTCCCTCCTTCCCAGTTTAGCATCTATATCCAGGAAAAACTTGCTTCAAATGGATGCCAGACTCCAGAAAGGGTTTCCCAGCTGCTGAGTATAAGGCAGGATTTAGGAAGGATTTAGGGACACACATATAATGGCTATGTTCCATGACCCCTCAATGGATGCCTGAAACTGCAGAAAGTATTGAACTGTATATATTCTATACTTTTTCCTATACACAACACTGATAAAGTTTAATATGCAAATTTGGCAAGTAAGAGATTAATGACAATAACTAGCGATTAGGTAGAACAATTATACCAATATATTGTAATAAATGTTACACAAATCTCTCTCTCTTTTGTTTTTTTTGTAGTTCAGGCTGGCTTGAACTCACTGTGAAGCACAGCCTGACCTTGAATTCATTGTGGTCTCCTGCTTCAGCCTCCCAAGTGCTGGACAAATATTAATATTTTGACATTGGGTAACTGAAACCATGAACTTTGACATCATAGACAAAGGGGCTATTGTATCAATGTGTGTGTGTGTGTGTGTGTGTGTGTGTGTGTGTTTGCTTACATCATTGGACTTTATAATACCAAATTTCTCATTATACCATAATCCTCTCTTCAATGGATTTACCGCAGACTGTATTTCAAATGGTTCCAGACATTAAGTTCTCAAATGACCTTGTTAAAAGACTCTTTCTTCTTTATCAAGGACCCAGGAAGGCAGAGGGCCTTAAGGCTCTGCATTCCAGCATCTGTCCCAATGAAGAAGGGCTCAAGCGAAAAGCAGAGAGAAGTCTTGGAGGCTAAGGTAGCCAGGAGTATTAAGAACAGGGTGGCCATTGCTAAATTAAGGGTCAGTCTTTAGTAAGGTTCTTGGTGACCTCAGCAAGTCCAGCAATTAGAATGGAATGGGCAGGTGGAGGAGGGAGCAGAAGCTTCATTTCAGCAGGTGGGAAGGTCATGGGGTGGGGCGGGGGAGTGGCACCAGCACAAGAAATACATCTTCAAGTAACTTAGCTGTGAAAGGCATTGGCCCGGTTAGGAAGGAGAGAATGGCTTTCTTTTAAAGAAGGAAGAAAACAGTGCAGGTTAAATGTGGGTGGGGAAGAGAGTGGAGATGGAAAGGCCAGGGTAGCTGATAGAGAGGGAAAAGTCATTTAGGTGGACCCAAAGGGTTAGGATTTAGAGGCCGGGTGGAATGACTGGCCTGAGAGAGTTGAAGTTCCACCTCTGCCACAGACAGAAGAAAGGAAGTCAAGGGGAAATCAACATGAATAAATTTGTAAAGGGGATTTGCCATGAGATCGATCGAGAGGCTTTGCCATATAGTCTCTGGTTCCTGCTATGTTATCGGTCATATGCCTAGCAGACTTGAGGCTGAAGCCTGAGAAAACTGAAGACCCTCCTAGTTCAGAGCCCTCAAAGCTCCAATTTCCCCAGGTGTGTGGGCAGCACCTTCCCTGGCATTCTGACTGAACCCACATCTACTGAAATAGCAAAGCATGCACACAGCAGCAGCAGGGTGTTCTGTCATGGTTCATCACTGAAACAAAATCACTGATAATGCTAGCAGGTAAGATGTAGGGGCCTCTCCCACTGTCTCTAAGCGCACATGGAAAAGAACAGTCCTGGACTCAGAATCCATGGATCTGAGTTTAAGCTCTCACTCTATTATCTACTAATGAAGTGTCCTTGAGCAAACCAGCTCACTTCTCTGAGCCTTGGATCCATCCCTAGTCTGGAAAAGGGGGGTGGTTATATCTACTGCATGGTACTCTTGTGAGGATTAAATAAGGCAACAGATGTAAAATACTTTAAAAACTACAAAGTGCTCACCATATAAATATATGGATTTTCTGAGAAGGCTGACTGTTCCACAATAATAGGAGAGGGCCCCCTCTAAGGTAAAGCTCCACCAAAGCCAAGCCCTGCTGAGGCCATCACTGAGCTCAGAGCCTCCTGTTCCAGATAGGGAGGGTTTGTCAGCTGAGTATGGCAGAGCCAGGAGGATAGTAGCGACAAAACCAAACTTGTGGTCTCACCTCATTCTGAGCCCAAATCTGTTAGTGTTTCTCACTCATCCAGTCATTCAGGTAACCAAAAAAAAAAAAAAAAAAAAAAAAGAGTCTGCTGTGACTCCTATTTTCTCTCACACCTGAAACCTTTGCATCATCAAATTCCATTAGCTTTATGTTCAAAATGTACTGTGCTATGGACTCAACTATCCTCACCACCATCATCCCTGAAGTCTTGGTCCAGGCCACCCTCAGCCCTCATTTTGGATCATACAATAGTCCTTGTTGATCTTCCTGCTTTTGCCCTTGGCCATCCTTAGTCAAGTATCCAGAGTGATCCTGCTGAGACAGAATTACAATAGGTTACTTAATCTCTGCTTCTGGCCAAGATGGCAACACAGGGGCCATTTACCTTTGCACCTTAAACAACTGAAAATTTGAAAAAAGTATAACAATTTTCAGACATTAGACAACAGTGGGGTGGAGAATTGTGATTCATAAGAGACAGAAACAATAAGGTAAGCTTTACTATTGCTCCAACTTACCGCCTGGGGCAATTTCCAGAATGTAGTGCAGGGAAGGAGGCCCAGGCAAAGTCCAACATTCTCCCTGAGTCAAGGAGAGGTGCTGAGATGGGGAAGGGCCAGAGATCTACAGAGGGTCCCCACAAGCCTTGAGCTGATAGTGCAGATGTGTGAGGCTAGCAGAAGAACCACAAGCAAGGATTAAGTGGAACAGTCTCGGAGCTGACACATGTTGAACTGATCTTGCTCCACTACTCAGGCAATATCTTTTGAATACACTTCCTTATACCCTTTGAATTCTGAAGTTTTGCCATTTTATCTGTTGGTAATGGGAACGAACTGTTTCTTGTCCTATGTGGGATCCAGGGATTGCTCCCTGAAATCCTTTCTAGTGGCTCTTTTCTCAGCCTTGGTCAATAGCCAAAGATTCAAGGGGACCCCTTGCAGATCTCTACAGCTTTCTTTCTCTGTGAAGCTCTCTAGCACTTTGCCTGGTGAGCCTTACCTGCTTTGGTTTCTCTAACCCTATCTCCTTGTTTCAGGGAGTCTGTGAAGTGTGCCTGAGACCCCCTCCTGGTACTGTGGCAGTTGTAGGGAATCCTTTGTTTATTCTCCTCTCTGTGATCACTGAACTGTGCTGTCTGATCTCTTATGTCTGTCTATTTCAACAGACATGTTTATAGAGGTGTTTTTTTCCCCCCAGGGAATTGAACTCAGGACCTTGGGCTTGCCAGGCAGGCACAGAACCACTGAGTTAAATCCCTGGCTATAGAGGTTTTTATTTTGTCATTGCTACAGCCAAGAAACAACCTAAATATTCTTTGACTGGTAAGTGAATATAATAGACTTTTTTATGTTGCTATATCAAAGTATCTGAAGCTAGGTACTTTAGACAGAGAGAGGTTTATTTAGCTCACAGTTCTAGAGTTCCAAGAGCACATCACTGGCATCTGCTGGGCTCTGCCAGCAGGAAAGGGCCTTCTGGTGGGTAGCATCACAATGGCTAAAGTGTGTGCAGAAAAGACAAACACTGAGAGTGGAAGAGAGTCAGGGATGGTGCCAGGCTTAACAACCCACTCTCAAGGTACCAATCTGGACTCCTGTGAGATAACATTAGTCCATTCCCGAGGGTGTAGCCCCATGGCCTAGTTACCTCCCATTAGGTACAGCCTCGTACAGGTTCCACTACAGCCCAACGCTGAAGCACTGGGGACTAAGTTTCCAACATGTGAACCTCTGGGGGACAAATTGTACCCAGATTATAGCTGTGGATGAAATACTGACATACATCCACACAATGGAACACTTAGTAATAAAAAGTTCCATTTACCAACATGGATTAATCTCAAGTGCACTATGCTAAGTAACAGAACTGAGATGCAGAAAGGGACCTACTTCATCAGCGGTGACCAATGTACCACTCTGATGAGGGATGTTGATAATGGAGGAGGCTGTGCACATGTGGGGGAAGTGCCTGAAAAATCACTATACCTTCTGCTGAGTGTTGCTATGAATCTAAAACTGCTCTAAAAAAATAAAACCTTATAGGGTCTCATTTATATACCATTATGGAAAAAGAAAACTATAGGGACAGAAAATAGAACAGTGGTTGTCAGGGCTTCGGAAGGGGGAAGCATTGGCAACAAAGGACAAAGAGGGCATTTTGGGACTGATGCAGCCATGGTGGTGGTTGCTTACTTGTACCAGAACAGAATCGGGAGAACATTGCTCTAAAAATGGTGAATTTTGTTGCACATTAATGACATCTTTGAAAAATGACAATCAGATGCCCCCCCCCCAGAACCTTCCATTCTAACTTACAGAAGCCCAGATGGCCTATTGCTCTGGCCCCTATTGCCTCTTTGATATCTTCTTTTTCTGATGTTCTCCTGCTGACTCAGCCCACTTTAGCCTCATTATTCTCTTTATTGTTCCTGCAAATATCAGGGCTCCTCCTGTCCCAGGGCCTTTGCGCATGCAGTTTCTCTGTTAGCATGCCCTTCCCATAGATAGCCTCAGGTTACATTTTCTTCATTCAGACAGATCGCTGCTCAAATGTCATTTCCTTGAGAATATTTCCCTGGCCATTGCTAAAGTTTGGATTTTGAATGTCCCCCAAGGATCCGTGTATTAAAGACTTGGTCCCCAGAGTGGTGTTATTGGGAGGTGGTGGAGCCATTGAGAAATGGAGCCTAGGGCGAGGGACTTAGGTCACTGAGAGTGCACCCTGGAAGGAGATGGTGGGACCCTGGCCCCTTCTCAGTCTCTTTTGCACCCTGCTGATGAAGCTAGGTTTTGCTGTGCTATGTGTTCCCATTGTGATGTCCTTACCTCACCAGTGGCCAAAAAATTGTGCTGTTCCAATACTTGTATCTGTGGATTCATGCCTTTTCAATTCTGGAACATTTTCAACTGTTATCCTTTTAGATAGCATCTCTCTTTCGTTGTTTCTTTTCTGTCCTTACAGGAACTGAATATGTTAGAACATACCAATCTAGCCTCTATTGCTCATTGCCTTGCTTTCATTTGATCTTTCTCTTGTAAATTTAGTAACTTCTTCAATCTACCTTCTAGTTCATTCTCTCTCAATCTATGTCCTAAATGCTATTTATCCAACCCACTTAATTTTCCATTCTTATGATAGTTTTTATTTCTTTTTTTTTTTTGGTACCAGGGATCGAACTCGGGACCTTGTACTTGCGAGCCAGGCAGCGGAACCACTGAGCTAAATCCCCAGCCCCTAGTTTTTATTTCTAAAAGCTCCATTTGATTCTTCTTCAAATCTACCAGTCATTTTTCCTTGATTGTTAAAATGTATTTTTTTTTTTGGTACTGGGGATCCAACTCAGGACCTTGTGCTTTCGAGGCAGGCAGCGGCACCACTGAGCTAAATCCCTGGCCCTGTTAAAATGTATTTTTAACAGAAAATAACAAATGTTGGTGAAGAGGTGGAGAAATTGGAAACTTTGTGCACTGTTAATGTATGTAAAAATCAAGACTTTATGGAAAACGATACGGTAGTTCTCAAGAAATTAAAAAATAGAATCACTATATGATCCAGCAATTTCACTTCTAGGCATATAAAGTGTTAAAGAGATGCCTATACACTCATCTTCATAGTATTATTATTATTATTATTATTATTTTGTACCAGGGAGCGAACTCAGGACCTTGCACTGCAAGGCAGGTGGCAGAACCACTGAGCTAAACCCCCAGTCCCTTATAGCAGCATTATTCACAATAGCCAAACAGTAGAAGTAGCCCAAATGTTCATCAGTGGATAAATGGATAAACAAAATGTGATATAAATAATGAGATATTATTTAGCTTTAAAAAGGAAGGCACTTCTAACACATGCTACCACATGGTAGCATGAACCTGAGGACATTATGCTAAATGAAATAAGCCAAGAACAAAAAGACAAATACTGTATGATTCCACTTATAGGAGTAGTCAAATTCATGGATAAAAGTAGAATGGTGGGCTGGGCATGGTGGTTCAGTGGCTCAGGAAGCTAAGGGAGGAGGATTGAAAGCTTGAGTTCCACCTGGGAAACTTAAAATAAAAAAATGAAAGGACTGGGGTTATAGCACAGTTTAAAGGCCCTGTGTTTAATCTCCAGTACTGCAAAAAAGAAAAAAAAAAAAAAGGAGGAAAGAAGAATGGTTGTTGCCAGGGAGAAATGAGAAGTTACCGTGTACTGTATATACAGTTTAAGTTTTACAAGGTGAAAACAGTTCTGTGGATGGATGGCAGTGGTGGTACCCAACAATGGGAATGTATGAATCATTGAACTGTACACTTAAAATGGTTAAGATGGTAAATTTTATTTTAGATATATTTTACCATAATTAAAAAATTATTTATTTAGACATTTAATAAGTTGTCATATTGGAGGCCCTATAGTGTGGTATTTTATAGTAATGCGTTCTGCAGTCAGAACGCTCATGTTCAATTTACCAGTCTATAATCTCAGACAAGGAACTTAACCTCACAGTGCCCTAGGTCTTGTCTTGTTCTCTTTCTTTCTCTTTTCCTTCCTTCCTTCCTTTTTTTGGTTTTCTGAGACAAGGTTCAAGGCTGGGCTTGAACTCATTATGTAGCCCAGGCTGGCCACAAACTTGTGATTCTCTGCCTCAGCCTTGCAAGTGCTAGGATTACAGGCATGTGCCACCACTCCTGGGTTTTTTTTTTTAATTCTATAACATGAGAATAAGAATAGTGTCATCTTATAGGTCTGTGTGAATGTTACATGAATCAATACACTTAGAACAGTATCTGGCACACAGAAATAGTCAATGTGAATTAGTTATTATCTGATTATTCTGACATCTGAAGTTTTTGGGGCACCAAATTGGCTGTTTTTAATGATTGCCATCTCTGGTCTTCAATTGTGAGCTCATATTTAAAGGATCTGGGATTCCTGAGGCTCTAGAAATTGGAGATGTTTCTTTCTAGAGGGTCTTCCACTTGGAACTTCCTGTGCCCCTCAGACATCTCTGCCTCATGGGAGCAGCAGGTTCAAATACCCTGTCTACAGTGGGTCTGGGCTTAGTTCTGATTTCAGCCTTCATGGAGGTTTCTGTTTTTTATCCTAAGGCAACCCTGCTTCTAGATCACTACTTTAATTTCAACTCATGGTTTGCTAATTTTGTTTGTTTATTTATTTATTTATTTTTTGGCCATTGCAGATTTCTGCTATTTCCTAAGAGTCTTGTAAGGCATTGGCAAATATCTTTCATCTAAGGTCTTTTTTTTCCCCCTGCAGTATTGTGGATTGAACCAAGTAGTACTGAGCTAGATCCTCAGTCCTTAAACATTTTTTTTTTTTTTAATTTTGAGGCACAGTCTAGCTAAGTCAGCCAGGCTGATCTTAAACTGGTGATCTTCATGCCCTAGCTTCTGGAGTAGATAGAATTACAGGTGTGCTTTTTATGTAGGATCTGACTCAATTATAGCAAGAGGGTCCTCAGGAAACCTGAGCCTACATTCAGCTGCCAGAGAAGTCCATGGGGCTTAATTCTCCAACCATTTTAAGTGCAGGCACTTACTCATGCTGATAGTCCAGAGCTTGGGGGTCTGCCTCTTGCTTGGCAGGTAATACTTAAAAAAATTCAAAGGAACCACACTGAGTGCTTTCTGGGTGGAAGTCAGGACTCAGAGGTTCAGGATCTCTTTTCACCCACCCTGCTTGAATGTTGTCTTTGAATGCCTAAATCATTTCCCTCCAAAGGTAGGTTGACCCTGGCTCATATCAGGCAGGGAGGGAGGGAAGGAGGGAAAAAGTGAGCCAGACAAGAAACACACTACCCTTTCCTTTTCTCCAACAGCCAGAGGGGGCACCCCCTGACTGACAGCTTCGGCTGCAGCTGTCTTAGACACCACAGAGTGGCCACAGCAGATATCTACCTTGACCACAGTTGGCTCAGAGCATTGATCAATCTTGGATGACTGACCTTTGGCCATTCCTGGTGACTCCAGCCTGTGACCTCAGATGACTGTGCTAGCAGGTTTGCATTTTGAACCAATTATCAGGGTTGGATCTGAACATGAACCAATCCCAGATGACTTTTTGGCAGGCTTGAAACTTGGACCAGTTCCCACTGCTACTGTACATAAGTTGTGCTCCCTTTGGCTTAGTCAAGGAGGGCTCCCTCCAGTGTGCTGACCTCCTGTGGTGCTGCACAGGTCCAAATAAAGCTTCTCTCCAGTAGCTGTATAAATCTGAGCATTTTTATCCTGTGTAGAGTGGACAGAGCAGATCCCATTAAAAAGAGCTGTAAATATTCAGAAGAGTTCGAGAGACCAATGGCAGTGAGCAGGATCAAAAGACATGATCAATGGAGATCAATGGCAGAGACTGGCAGTGACTGGCAGCAATAACTGGCATCAGCTGGTCAATTGGTATTGACTGGTGGCAATATAAGGTGGCAGGTGACTGGTGTTAACTGGCTAACTGGTGGTGGCAGCTGGCAGCCATTGTCAGTGTTTGCCAGAGATCTGCAGAGCTCATCAGGGAGCACCAGAGATGCAGCAGAAGCTGTTGGGAAAGCTGCCAAGGGTTAGCTTTGGCTGCTGAGAAGCTGATAAAGGTAGCTGAGAGCCCCAGAGCTGTAACACTAAAGGTCAAGGGCCATTGCCACTTAAAGCCAGGAGCTTCTAACTGAGCTGCATTTTTGCCAATTTGTAGTTTCCATCCAAACTGAGCAAAAGAACCCTCAACTGATTTGCAACAAAGAAAGAAGGCCTGAGTAGGAATGAGATTTGACCACTCTGGCTTCCTTGTTTGCAACACACTGTTGTCCTAACTCAGCAGAACTGGTCTCCATGTCTCCTTTTTCCTCTGCCTCTACTTTAAGAAATGCTTCCTCAGTACCCTTCATCTCCAGGTCAAAGAATAAAGGGTAAGTTCTTAGCAAGTCAACTCAGAGATTTCAGCTGATGCCAAAGATTTCACACATCTGTTTAATGATAACAGCCATACAAGTATCAATAATAAGTGATAGGTAGCAGTAGTCATGCCAACAGTAGGACAATACATTTTACATTGCAACTGGTTCCTTGCTCCACTAGCCTTGGGTATGGATGGAGGAGAGGGCTAGTCAGGCCCTTTCCTCCTCCATTCACCCCTTAGTGTTCTGGGCTCTCATGAAAGAGCCACTTCCATTCGGTAGAGAGCGAGAGAGAGGTTCCTTCTCAGTTCTGCAATGCCTCTGATGCCTGGTCCACTGGCTGGTCCTGTTCAGTGCACTGTGTCACTCCTGGGGGTGGCTGAGCTAAGGCAGCTGACTTCCTTCTGGGTACCTCTGGGCTGTGGGGTCTCTTTCAGGAACAGAGGCCCTTTGGTGATTCAAGCAATCCTGAGACTGCAGGAAGACACCTGTGCCCAAGGGGGCTCTTGCTCTGAGTCTGATTTTTGGTGGTCTCCAGGTAGGCAGTGCAGGGGGAAGCAGCTCAGCACTGCAGAGGGACAGCAGTGTTACATCTCAGACTAGAATGAAAAAGAAGGATGAAGAGAAAGTCATAGGATTTAAAACTGGGCAAATTGGTGACGAGTGCAAGATTATCTTCCCTTGCTGAAGTTCTTTGCCCTCTCTCTCTCTACTCTCCAGGGACTAGGAAGTCTCCTAAACTCTCCCACCCTCTTCCTTATCAGAATCTCTCTGGAAAGGATCTGATAGTCTCTTTCTGTTAGAAAATAGAGAATGATAAATCTCCGTGTGTTCCATACTTTAAGGTACATGTATCTAACAGGAATCTCTGACCTAAGGAATTACAGTCTTAATGGTGGAATCTCAGGCTGACAGCTTGTTGGGAGGGAAGCTTATCTGAGATGTAAAGTGTTGCAGATCCATTGAAGTCAAATCTAAGGATGGAGGGTGGAGGAAGAGAGGGAGGGCATCACAGTGCCACAGACATGCTCACCTTCCGCACATTGTGGATCCAGTTGAGATAGGATGTGACCTTGGTGTACACTCCTGGGGTACTTGGGCCCCCACAGCCGTGGCCCCAGCTCACAATGCCTACCACCTGCCACTGCTCAGAGTGGTACATCAGGGGCCCACCGCTGTCACCCTGTGAGAGGTCAGGATAGGAGCTGCTGGGAGGGCAGGGCAGGGCCGGGGTGGCCTCCTTCCTCCTCTCCCTAACCTGGCCCATTTGCTCCCCTGCACTCCCCAGCACTCTCTAATCTTCAACCCTCTCCATGCTCACGTTGTTTCTGCATCTCAAATGCTGTTTCCTCCTGGGGCAAAGGGGCTCTGTCTGTGGTCAAATAAGTTGTGGGTTGGCTGTTGCCATTGCTCAGGGAGGCACAACTCACACCAGCAAAATGAAGGCTCTGAAGGGCCCCTTCCTCTAAGGAAGCCTGGTTGTCTTTGTTTCACTGGGTAGTTCCTAAGTTGATCTAACACCACTTACAGAGTGCCAATTTTGTATTAGGAACTTTTTTTTTTAAAATTAAATTCTTTTATTGGTACATTGTAGGTATACAACACAATTACATTTCTCATTGGGAATTGTACCTTTACATAATGCATCCTGGTTCTTATTTTTTCCCCATTCCTAGCCCTCCCTTCATGCCCTCCACCCTTTCCTATTTACAAAGACTTTATTTCCATTTTTTCCATTTCTCATCATTTTCCCTTTCCCTTCTTTCCTTTCCCCTGCCCCTCCCACTACCCCTACCCCTTTGGACCTTTTCTTCCTATTTTGCATTATCGATTATTCATTCTAATCATTGGTACATTTTAGGTATACAATATAATGACATTCATCATTGGAAATTTGCACCTTTATATAGTCTCTCTTGGTTCTTATTTTTCACCCTTGCCCAGCCCTCCCTTCAACCCCTCCATTCCTCCCTATTTACAAAGATTTTGTTCCTATTTTTCCATTTTCTCATATTAATCCCATTCCCTTCTATCCTTTCCCCTAGCCCTCCCACTTCCTTCCCCTTTGCCCCTTTTCTTCCTATTTAACATTACCTATTATACATTTAGTCCTTATTTACACTTTCAGTTTCTCACACCAGAGAAACTCTTCGGTATTTATTCTTGTGTGTCCTATTTATTTCACTTAAGAGTATTGCCTCAATGTGCAAAAAAAACATTTTTTTTTTGGTACCAGGTACTGTTGTGGGAAATTGAGGTTCAATTAATGAAGAAAAAGCCCCTAAAGATCTCTTCTCTCAGGAAGCTTAGAATCAAATGGGATGAGAGAGCCAGTAAACAAGCAAATAACAAACAAAAAGTAAATGTCAGATAGTGAAAAATGCACGCCTGTGAGTCATCTTATTTCTGGCTTCCATCTTCTGAACCCATTAACACTACAGCCCAGCTGCCTGTGTATGCATGTCCATCCCCATTGCTGTGAGCTCCCCCAGGGCAGACACTGTTCTCCAAACCCCGATGTTTACAGCACACAAGAGATGGCTGAGAGATGTCTCTTTAATGAAGGATTTTAATGACCAGTGTGGGATTGGGAATAGAGTTAGGAATTTTAATGAAAATGGTCTGAAGATCCTTTGGGAAGTATAGGTGTTGAGGGGATTGCTAAGCAGCCCTGATGGCCAGTAGGGTTGGGAGGAGACATGCACCAGGACTTATCCAGAACAAGATGCTTTTTTCCAGTAAAGTTTAGCATCTTAGGACAGTCATGAGAAAAGAGACCTGGCATCCCTGTCCTCGAGGGGTTCATAATAATACTGTAGAGGATTGAAAACTAAGGGTGGATGGGGAAGGTGAGTAAAATCATCTTTGTACAGGAACAAGACATTTGAAATCCTTCTGTTTGTTTGGATCCATTTATCCATCTACCCACTCACTCATCCATTCTTATCTCTTGATCTTACTATATTCATTTCTTCCCATCCTGTTTTTCTTCCTCCCTTCATCACACATCAAGTGTCCACCATAGATGAAGTGTCATGTGAGGTATGCAGCGTTTGGGTTTTTACATCTCTCTAGGATCTGCATCCCTAGCATAGAACTCCCCACAAACCTTGGAGGCCCCACCTGGCAGGTGTCCACACCACCACCTGGGACGCCTGCACACAGCATCTTCTCAGTGACTTCTCCCTGGTATGCATCCTCTGCATTGCACCGGGCACTGTCAATGACCTGGACTGAAGCCTGCAGTAGAGTGTCAGACATCTTCCCTGGGAGGTTGAAACACATTCTTGTTCTTATCTTCTATTTCCAGCCCAGGTTAATTCCCTGGGTCACCAAAGCTCTTTGCTTTATGTCAAGAACCCTGGGGCTTGGTCTTCCAGAATGGACTTTTCTGAAGGTTGATTCTCCTTCCCATCATCTATGGGAACTTCTCCCTTGTACAAGGACATCTCCTGCCCTACATGATGTTTTTTTTTCTAGTAAAGTTTGACAGTCACAGAGAAAAAAGACCTAGCCCAGGACTTACCTCCATTCTGCTCTGTAAAGCCCCATCCAACAACCCAGAGTGGGGTGGCTGAAGCAAGTTCCTCGTCAAAGAATGGCAGGCAGATGGGCCTGACTGTGCCTACCAAGAGCAGAGAGGAAGAGGAAGACCCTCTATTAATGATGTTTTAAAAACTGTGTGTTTTATGTAGCTTTGACATGTTGAGGAACTTACTGATCTGGGAGAGACTTGGTTAACTAATTCCTAGAGATAAGAAACCTCTGTCTCTCACCATGCACTAAACTAAAATCAAAATGGATTAAAGATCTAAATATTAAAGTAGAAATGCTGAATCAGCTGGAACAGAGGTTAGGTAGAACTCTTGAAGACATCGGTGTAGGAAAAGATTTTATGAACAAAATCTCAGTTGCCCATGAACTAGCACAAACAATCAACAGGTGGGATCTCTTCTTATCAAAAAGCTCCTGCACAGCAAGAGAAACTACTAACAGAGTGAAGAGACAACCCACAATGTGGGAAAAAATCTTCACCTGCTGTTCCTCAGACAAAGGTCTACTATCTAGAATCTATAAAGAACTTAAAAAAGTCAGACCTCCCAAATTTAAAAACTCAGTCCAAAAATGGGCATCTGAAATGAACAGACATTTCTCAGACAAAGAAGTAGAAATAGCAAATAAACATATGAAAAAATGTTCAACATTGCTGGTCATTCAAGAGATGCAAATGAAAACAATGCTGAGATTCCACCTCGCTCCAGAAAGAATGGCTGCTAACATGAAATCAACCAGTAACAAATGCTGGTGGGGCTGTGGGGAAAGAGGAACCCTGCTCCACTGCTGGTGGGATTGTAGACTGGTGCAACCACTGTGGAAATCAGTATGGAGATACCTCAAAGAACTAGGACTGGAAGTTCCATTTGACCCTGCTATTCCCCTGCTGGGGATCTTCCCCAAAGAATTAAAAGAATCATACCACAGTGATATATGTGCACCCATGTTCATAGCAGCACAATTTGTAATAGCTAAAACTTGGAAGCCGCCCAATTGCCCATCAACTGGAGACTGGATAAAGAAAATATGTTTTTTATAAAATGGAGTACTACTCAGCCATAAAAAATGAGAAATTAGAGACATTTATAGCTAAATGGATGCACATTGAGGCAATACTCTTAAGTGAAATAAATAGGACACACATGTGTAAATACTAAACAGTTTCCCTTGTGTGAGAAACTGAAAGTGTAAATAAGGACTAAAAGGTATAATAGATAATGTGAAATAGGAAGGAAAGGGGCATAGGGGAAGGGGAAGTGGGAGGGGTAAGGGAAAGGAAAGAGGGGAATGGAATTAATATGAGAAAATGAAAAAATGGAAACAAAGTCTTTGTAAATAGGAAGGGATGGAGGGGTTGAAGGGAGGAGAGGGGAAGGGGGAAAAATAAGAACAAAGAGAGATTATGTAAAGGTGCAAATTTCCAATGATGAATGTCATTATATTGTGTACCTAAAATGTACCAATAAGATAAAATTAAAAAAAATATAAATTAATGGTAAAGAATTTTTAAATCCATAATTTACTTAATAAAAATAAATTTAAGATCTTCAAGAAAAAAAAAAAACCTCTGGCCTGTGAGCATGCTCTTAATGTACAAACCAACCAAAGCAAAGCACCCCCCCTGCCCAGCCACCTCCTTTGTCTAACTGTCACACACAAAACCAGTATTTTCTTCTTCCTTATGTCACCCCAGGGCCAGGACCTTGACAACTAAAGATGAACCTGTTTGGCTTAGAAAATTATTTTCACTATCCTGTTCCAAGCTTGCTTAAATTCACCTACCCAACCTTGCAGTGCCTGGAACCACAGTCAGCACTCCAGGCTGTGCCCAACCCTCCGCCCCAAGCTGCAACTGACCTGGTATTTCCCCACAGGGGCCTGCATGCCCCCTTCTCCCAGAAACTGTAGGTAGTAAACTCTCCTTTCAAAGGCAGTTGTCTCTATGTCTGTCACCTTACCAGGGCTGATTAAAGCAAATTCCAGTCAAAAACCATGAAAGAGAATTAGGTTTCAGGACACCCTGGCAGCTAAGCCCTCTGATGGGAACCCACTACTTGTTCTGTGGGATTCTAGGAGAAGTGTATGAAAAAAAAGAGTCTGTGGTCAAATAAATTTTGAAAATGTGGACTCGAGTCAAGCATGGTGGTCCATGCCTATAATCCCAACATTCTGGGAGGCTGGGACAGGAGGACTGTGAGTGAAAGTTAGAGCCCAGCCTGGGCAACTTGGTAAGACCCTGCTTCAACCAAAAAAAAAAGGAGATACAGCTATGTGTGAAGGCCCTGGGTTCTGCCCTCAGTATCCCATCCCCCAAGAAAAAGTGGGTTTCATACAATAGAAGAGGTCCTTTAAAACACTTTTCATACCTTTAATATGTTAATATGCTCCAAGAATGGAATTACACTATGACAATGATTCCTAAACTCACTTGACTCTTTCTCTGGGTGCCTATGTCCTGTGGCCCCCTCACGGTTGGAAACACTAATCTAAAAATCACTCAATATAAGCATGGGACAGCTAACGGAACTGTTGAAAGATTCTATGAGGTGCCTTAGAAGTAATGAGCTCCCCACTCGAGCAGCAGCACAATGATGCATTGGCAGGGATATTGTTAGGCTCTTGGGCGCTGCTTGCGAGTGAGTGGGTAATGGACAAAGTGATCCTTTAAAAAGGTCCCTTACAACTCCAAGATTGGGTGAATCTGATTCTCATGTGTGCTCCAAATGGAGAAAAGAGACTTTGGAGGAATCTGTGGCAGGGGATGGTGTGCTGACAGATGGCGGCTCGAGGGGGAGGTGATCATGTGACACTGGGCCGATGTGTTAGTCAGAAACAGATGGGCAAGCTGAGGTCTTGAGAGGGAAAGTGCACTCAAGTCCACTAAGTGGTCTAGAGGCAGAGTGAGTGCAGAAGCGGCCAGAGGGGCTTGGGTCTCTGTCCCTAGACACCACTGCTCACCTGATGTCTGGGTTTTGTTTGTTTGTTTGTTTGTTTTTGGTACCGGGGATCCAACTTGGGTCCTTGTGCTTGCAAGGCAGGCAACAGAACCACTGAGCTAAATCCCCAGCCCAACCACTGCTCACCTGAGAATGTAAGGGGGAGCTGTAGCCTTACGAGGGCGATGTCTTTCTCTTTGGGGTATGAGTTATTTTGCTCAGCAATGAAGATCTTGGCCACAGGCAGAGATGGGAAATTGTCCAGTTTGTCAAAGCCAGCCCTCACTTTCCAGTTGTACAAATCGAGATGTTTCCTGGGGGAAGACAAAGCTCGCTTTATGCCTGAGCCAAACTCAAGGAGGTGTGGGTAAGGGCTGGCTTCCCGGGGTCCTGTGGATGGGGCTGCCTAATATGATGTTGGGAATATGGGGGTACCAAGGTAAAGAAGGGAAGTCAGAGGAGTTACCTTCCAGGAGCCAAGTTCTTAAAAGGGGATTTGAAGGGCTGGGGATTTAGCTCAGTGGTTTTGCCACCTGCTGCACAAGCGCAAGGACCCAAGTTCAGGCTGGCCTTGAACTTACTATGCAGCCCCAGCTAGCCTCAAACTTGATCCTCCTGTCTTAGCCTCCCAAGTGCTGGGACAATAGGCATGCCTCACCATGCCTGGCTCCCCATCCTTGTTCCATCTGTGTTACTCATGTGGTGCTCATATTGTGGTCAGTCATGTATGAGTGCGTCTGTCTTTCTTCCCACACCAGACACAGTTTAGTGTGCAGTTCTTCCAGGAAAGGATTTATAGTTCTTACCAGATTCTCAAAAAAGCTAAGAACACCTGGCCTGGCCTGGGTGTGCCTGAAGGCAGTGATAGGGTCTGTCCCATGCACTGGGTTTAGTTCCGGGCAGGCAATAATGAGATGCTGAATGACTGAAAGTGAGGAGGGCCTGGATGTGGCCCTTCCCAGGGATATGGCCAAGTCTGTCTCTGCTGAACCTGAAGGGAGACTACACCTGTTTAAATTTCTGGGCAAAATGAGGGAATGACAGTGATTCTAGATCTTAGGACCACTTCCTGGAAGATTGGCAAGGAGGGAATGAGTTTTCAGGACCCCAGGGAGGTGGGAAGAGTTTTCATGGAGTGAAGGATATGGGGGGTGGGCTGTAGTGAGTGAGAACCCTGGCTATCTGATAGCTTTCCACGACGTAGAGGTCAAGCTTGGGACCACTACCTTCTGCTCAGACCCCCGTACCTAGCAAAGGGCATTCTGGCCTCCACACCCTGGCAGTGGTCTCCAGGGGAGGTGAGTGGGCAATGGAAAGTAAGTCAGAGGTGGGCCCTTCGTGGCCTTGATCCCTGGGGCCTTACCTGAAGCAGTGGGCTGCTGTGAGGATCCAGTAGGGGTCCAGGATGCTCCCTCCACAGATGTGCTGCTTGTTGTACTGGATGCTGACTTGCCAAGGCCAAGAATCCACAGATGCATGCTGCCCACCCACCACCCGAGGAGTCTTTGCGCTGCTCCCACAGGCTGAACTCAGCAGTGAGGAGGGAGAAGAGGAAGTCAGGCTGGGGGTGGGGATACAGCCTGAGAAAACACCTCTGCCCCTCAGGACTGGTACTGGAGGGTGGAGAGGACTGGCCGGTCTTGAATTGTTCATGAGGAGATACTGAGTGTCCCAGACTGGAGGCTTTTCCTCAAATTTCCCTCTCTTTTTTGGCACTGTGTGTTGTTCAGAGTTTAGATTGTGCACATGGGTGTGTCCTCTGTGCTGGGAGTTTATGACCTTGCAACTGAACAGGGATTGCAGAATGACAAAAGCCCTGCCCAGGCAGAGTGTCCCGAGCCTCTCCCACTGAGTAAGAGTAAGCAGATGTCTGCAAGCTACTTTGGCATCAGGAAGTAGGAAGAAAGCTGCAGAAACAGATCTTCCCATCCCAAACTCACCTTTCTCCAAGGTCCTTCTTCCTGTGAAGGGCAGCTCGCAATCTGCCCACCTGCCTTCCCCCTCACATCCACATGTTCTCACATCCAACCTTTGACCCCTGTTAAATCTTCCAATCCCACCTCCCCATCCTATTCTTTGCCTCTCTAACCCTTCTGGCAGCCCTGCTGCAATGGTCCTTACAAGAGAGAGAGACACCCTTTTCCATGTGCCTGGCACTGTGCTAGGTGGGGGCTTTTCAAAGGCTGTCTGATTTCAAACACTGTCGCTTTGCTCTCTCACACAAAGCCCCTTTGTTGGTAGGGCAGAGTTTAAACTCTCCCTGACAGCCTCCTGTTGTCTTTTTTCGGAGGTGCTGGGATTGAATTTGGGGCCTCATACATGCCAGGCAAGTGCTCTACCACTGAGCTACATTTCTAGCCCCTCTGCTGTCTTCATATAAAGTTTCCTTCTAGCCTGTTTCATTTCCTTGTAGCTCCCTGCTGTGGTTGGATATGGTTTAAATATGTCCCCCAAAGCTTCATGTCTGAGACCTCTGTCCTCAGTGGTAGTGTTGAGGTGATGGGACCTTTCAGAGTGGAGCCTGGTGGCCCTTAGGACACTGAGGAGCTGCCCTCAGAAGAGATGAAGAGGATTCTCATAAGATCTCTGGGCTCTTATGAGAGTGAGTTGTGATAAGAACCAGCCCAACCCCTGTATCACTCTCTGTCTTCCTATTTTGTGATGTGATTTCTCACTCTTGTGTGTACTTCTGCCATGATTCACTATCTGAAGTTAGGCCCTCACCAGAGGGCAAACCAATGGGCCTTACTTGATTTTTACCTTCAAAACTGTGAGCTAAATAAACCTCTTTTCTTTATAAATTTAGCCTGTCTCAGGTATTTCATTATAGTAATGAAAAACTAATACAGTACACTGTATTGAAAACTAATACTAGTACAGTACACTGAGGTCACAGGTTGTGATCAGATGGTAGAAGAGAGTTCTTAACTTCAGCCACTTGAAGGAGAACTAACCTACAAGCCCAATGGCTGAAGAACAAAAGTCAGGTTGAAGTAGAGTGAAACTTGGATTCTGGGAGATTTAGGAATGAAGAGGAAGGTCTTCCTCCCTGCTCATTGCTGGCCCAGCCCCAGATCCTCAGAGACGGAGCATACTCACCAAGGCAGTGCAGGGAAACCAGGGAGCCTGAGACACAGGGTCTGCAAGAGAGCACAGGGCCCTGTGGGTTCCACTTCCCCCTTGGGTAGGAGGGAGGGACTCAGACCTTGTGACAATGTTGATTCGAATCCCTTCCCAATATCTGGGAAATCTGGAACCTGCATAATGGGGACTATATAGAAACTGCATTAACACTCAGTGCAATTTGATTTGATCCAACACCCTCATTAATGAGCATCTACTATGTGGAGGGCTCTGCTCAGTTCAAAGCCCAGCTCAGGCTCCTGGCAGCCTGAGCAGGAAAAGAACAGTGTGCAGAAGAATCTGCTGTGCTGCAGGCTTTCCAAATGGAAGAATAGGATTTTAATGGCATTCGAGGCAGTCATTCTACTACTAACCCTGTCCTTTTCAAGATTTATTCTGATGAATAAGCAGTCCTCGGAAACATCCTTGAATGCTAAGGAGCCAGCATCCTCTCTAAATCACCCTGCTGCGGTGTGACAGATTTCATTTAGATGCTGTGTTCTAATGCAGGGTGGTGATGTGAGAACCACAGGGCCTTTCCCCTGGAGCACTGGGAATGTCGCAAAGTCCTATTTTGGCTCTGGTAAGTGGTGGGGAGAGACAAAGTGACTTTTGGAAAGTGGTCTGTTGGGCAATTTTTAGGGAATATAAGGCAGTAGCAAGAGACATTTGGCTTTCTATTCAAATTGATAGAAAGGTCAGTTTATTCACTGCTCTGCCTTTGAGTAGGACAGCATGCTTTGTCTAGCTGTCCATTGTATTAAAAAAGTCAACACAGAAAACCTCCCAGAGATGTGATGCTATAGCTCTCTGCACTTAATGATCTATAGCTCTAAGAGTTCTTGTTGTCTGGCTTACGTTCCTCTTGCTGCTGGTCTCTTTATACTGAGCCAGCTACAGCTCTAGCAGCCTCCTTGCATGGCCTTTGTAGGTCAGAAGGGGTCCATCACTTACCCACTTGAGTTCCGCACCCGAAGCTCTTGGTTGTTTTCTGTGACTACAATGACATCCAGATCCTGGTCCCAGCTAATCTTCACAGCTTTGAAAGTGGGTTGGCTGTGGGAGGGAGTAAGAGCTATGAGTTGGGGGGAGGTGAGAACAAGATGGCAGGAGCAGGCAGCACCAAGAGGGTGGCAGAGAATGGCAGTAGGGAACAACAGGGAAGTGGAGGTAGTGATGACCAGACTTGGGCGGGCTTGTTTTGCTATACAATAAGGACTTCCCCTTGGCATTCTGGACTCAGCCCTGGGCACAGTGCTCATGTGCCCTTGCTTTCTTGGGTGGGGACTCCTAGTCCACACCCAGAGCTCTAGAGAAATGTTAGAGATCCTCTTTTTTAATGTTCAGCTCTGTCCATGGTTCAAATGTCCCAGCAGTATTTTCTGGTTCGCAGCAGGGGGAACAAAGACTCTTGGGCAGGTCACATTCTTTTTCTGTGTCTCTCTGAGCCTCAGTTTTCTTCTTGGCAGAATGATGGATGGACCAGATGACTCCTAGGGTCACACTTATGATTTTGTGATCATAGAACAAGAGGTGATTCCAATCCAGGCAGAGGAAAGGAAGTAGAGAAATCTACCCTAAGAGAGACAATGCTGGAAATGGACATTCCCAGGAAAGTTACCTTCTATTCATCAATGATGGCCTGATGAATAATTCTAATGAAATTTGATTTTGTGGAGTCCAAGAGCTAGGTGGTTTGGTGCCTTAGTGATCTCTAGAAGGACAGAAATGGAGCCTATCCTCTTAAGAATCCCAGGAGATACCCAGGTTTTGGAATCCAGCCTCAGCCTGCTGGGCCAGGCACAGTTGATGCTGCAGTTGCCCGGACTGCAGTGGGAGGAGGGGCTGGCTGCAGCTGGGCTGGTCAGAGCAGCTGCAGGAGGAGGGGAGAATAACAGGGACAAGACATGCCTTCCAATTGCCTTGAAAATGAAGGTGCAGGGTGGGTACTGGGGGTTGCACCCATGGAAGATGGAAAGCAGCAGAAGCCTGATTACGAGACCAGGGAGGGCATATAGGCCAGGTTGATTTGTAAAGGCTGCCTCCAGCATTTATTGAAAAGGATGCTGAAGCTGCTTTAAGGATCCATGGAAGAGAGTTCTGTGATTGGTTGGTGATATCTGCATAGTAGTTATCATCTCATCTTTGGGCCCAGTTTCTCAGAATCTTGGTTTGGAACCTGCTACAGAGAGGCTAACCCACCCTGTAAATGAATACATGTGCTCTTTCCCATCTTCTCCAGGTTGGCTCTCTGAGTAATGGTTTCATGTTCCCTTCCTTATTCATGAAGCCCTATGAGAAGAGAGAATTTCCCAATGTTCAAACCAAGACCCCCCAGCCCCCTAAATGAGGGGTTTTGGGCACACAAATGCTTGTCTTCTACCTCCAAGCTACTACCTAAGTAAGTGACTTTCTCTGAGTTTACTTAGAACATAGCTATATTAATAACTATGTTTTTGGTTTTCTGCCAAGAGAATATAAATAAATATAATGCTAATTACTCTTTTTATAATTATGCACCTTCCATCCACTCCAGATTTGGAACCGCTTTTGGAATTTGTGGAGAGAGCTGGGATTGCTGTTGATGGGGCCTCAGTGAAATCAGGATCATTTCAACTAAATTTTAACCAATGGGACTTTGATAAGTAAATTAGACTTTGTACTATTGGACAGGGAAGGCTTCTTCCAAAGGACAAAGGAGTGAGGACTGAGGACAAAAAAGAAAAAGAGGACTGCAGAGGAGCTGGAACTCTGTGTGTATACAGTGTGTGTCAGTGTGTGTGCAAGTGTCTATGTATATGTATATGTGCTATGTGTCAGTGTATGTGTGAGTGTACACACATATGGATGTGTGTGTGTGAGTGTGAGTGTGTGTGTGAGTGGTGCTTGTTGGAGGGGGCTGCATACATTCTCTTGTTGGCACCCCATACTCATCCCGTGAGGCTGGCAATACTTCCCCTGATTAACTCTTGAGGAAACTGAGGCTGAGAAGCTTTACCTTCATGCTGCTTGCAAGTGAATCAAAAGAAGTTCTACCTGACTCCATTGTCTGTGTTTTGAAGATAGAAGGAGGAAGGAACAGGGAAAGGAGGAAGAGGATGCAAAGAGGAAGGAAGGAAGAAGGAGAGAAGAAAGTGCAGGGGAAAGATGACAGCCTCTGATGGCGTGGGTGGGTACCTGTCATAGCCCATCTGCCCACAGGCTATCTTGGCCAGAGCTTCTGTGAAGTTGTCATAACAAGCAGAGGCCCAGTTCCCTGTGGTTGGGTCCATCACCTGCAGTGTGGATCGGTCCTTGGAGAGGCGGACTGGGAGAGGAGGAGCCTGGGTCAGCTTGAGGGTAGGGCCCCTCTGACCCAACCCCTCAGAACTCATCATGTGACCAACTCAACTTGGCCCAACCCAGAACTGGGGACATCACGAGCACTGACACTTTTAACATCAAGGGAAGTTCCTCCATCTCACTTTGTTTAAGCTTTGTTTTGACAGTAGCTGATATATGTCTTGGTATCAACCTCCATTTTTATCTGTTGCCCTGGCACAATGAATAGCATCACCTCCTTTTGTCCTTATCGGTTTTAATGGAACAGTTACATGGTCACTCTACCCGTGGTCCACACAGCTTCATCCTGGGGAAACTTTTCAGCCAGGGACCTAGGTGTTTCTCCCTGTAAGGTCAGGGTGGAGGTTAAGTGAGAAGTTCTGTTGGTAGTATGATGGCAGGTGCTTTGAGACATTTGAATGTAATTGATAAAGAGCGAAATACACAGGAAGTCACTCAGCTCTGTCCCATCACTCATCTCTTTGGCCTTTCCTCATTAGATTCCGATTACCAGATAGATCAAGAAATAACATGCTTTTTATCCTCCGAATATCTGTTACATAGCATGTTACAGTAAACACTAATGAACTGAAGGATCGTTAATTGGTTGGATGGTCTGACATTCTCTTTTCTAGTCCTTTGGAAATAAGAGATTTCATAGGAAGGAGGAACTTCCCAAGGACAACCAAACTAGTCCTCTTTCTCAAAATCAAGCAGGTGCAGCAGGAAGTGAGACAGCCTCAGTTACAATTTCCTATCCCCTCTATCCAATCCTTAATGAGTGCATGCTCTTCATTACATGCTGGAATCTAGAGATAGACACAGCAGGGTCCTGCTCTGGTGAACCTTATTGTACAGGGATAGACAAATCAGTAGGCTGGTGCTGTATGTGACCCTGTGTACCGGAGCGGACTGCCTGCTGGGCCCACTCCCCTCATGCCCTGTCCCTACCTGGACTCACCTGTCCCAGCAGGCTGCTCAAGGAAGTTCTTGACACAGGGTTCCTCATCTTCCCCTGAGGCACAGTCGGGGTGGCCATCACACATGTGCTCCCTCGGGATGAAGTGTAGAGAGTGCTGGCAGATGAAGTAGTATTTATCCAGGATCATCTTGACTGGAAGGCAAATGCAGAGAATGGCAGAGAGGGCTGAGGGTCATGCAGGCAGCTGGGGCAGGGAGAGGCTGTATTTTTCTGAAAGTTAGCTCAGGGATTGGAAATAGGCAGATATGGGTCCAAGGCCCAGTTCTGCTGCTTACTAGCAGATCTACCTGATCCTGAGCCTCGGCCTCCTTATTTGAAAGTGGAGATAATAACACAGGCCCCAGGTCTATAAGATGGCAGAGGAGTCCGGTGTGAGAATGTGTGTGTGGGAAATTGGGAAATGGATTCTGCCGGTCTCTTACCCTGAGCTCTGGCCCAGGTAACGAGGAGACACATGGGGAACATGGGGTCCCAAGACCTAGTTCTGGCTCTGATACTTACTGTGTGCAACCTTATACCATTCACTTCCTTGGCTAGGACTCAGTTTCCTCCTCTGTACAATGGGATGGTGAGAAAGGTGGTAAGCTGGTAGTTGTGAAAATGTCTTTTAACTGTAAAGTGTAGTTCTAGAGGCTGATGTTTTTATCTGAGATTGAAAGACTCATGAAGAGATTGTTGTTTTGTTTTCTGCCTGTTGTTTTAAGATTCTGCCTGCTGCATTCACTTCCATTGCTCCTTTGCCATCTTAGGCAGGTGAGAATGCATTTAGTGTAATTAATCCCTTAGGGAACAGATATTTCCAGATGTTTCTTTGGTGATGACCCAGCCAGAGACCCTGTTAGGAAGGAATTCCTCTTTCCTAAGTGGATTCTCTCCTATCCAGCATCAGTTGGCCCTAAAAGCGGTGGCAGTAGGTTTATGATAGCCCCTACTTTTCACTGTGCTAGGAAATTTCTGTACTGTTCCTCATGTAACAGTGTGCCAGGTTGTTTCTGGCAACAACCTCAGGAGACAGGTGTCATTCTAACTTATATCACCCATAAGGAACCTAAGGATGGAAGAGTTAAGAGTTCATTTTCCAAAGCCCCATAGTGCTCATATGGTACAACCAATGTCTGTCTACCTCCCAGAAGGAGCCAAAGATTGGATCTCTTGGCCCTGATGCTCCTGCCTTGAGTGAAGTAAGAGTGAAGGAGCAGGCCAGGAATGTCCTAGACCTTCCAAGTATGGCTCATCATTAGAAGTCAGAATAAGGCAAGACTACCCCAGCCTTTTGGAACAAAGCCAGGAGACTGGGTCAGCAGTTGATAGCCAAGGAACCAAAGCATTGAGGGAGCCCAGCCCAGGGTGGAGGATTTGTTTACCACATCTGGTTCCAGAAGTGGGAGGACCCAGGGCATTGAAACCATGCAGGGTCTTCTGGAACAGCAAGAGCCCAATTCTAAATTATGATTTTGTGCCTTTCTGGCTTCCCTTGAATAAATTTGGCCTCTTCTCTTTCCACTGTGGCAGAACCTATGCTTAGAGAAAGCAAGCTTGCTTTAATATTAGTCTGGACAAGACAGGGTGGCAGATCTGTGGGGGCACTGTAGATCCACCACTGCAGTTTGGATCTGGAGTGTCCTCCAGAGACCTGGTCCCCTGAAGCATGTTACTGGGAGGTGAGGGACCTTTGGGATGGGGTCTAGTGGGAGGTCTTTAGGTCATTGGAGGCATTTCTTTTAAGGTGATTGTGGCACCTCAGCTTCTTTCTCTTTCTTTTGCTTCCTGACTCATGATGTAAGAGGGTTTGCTCTGCCCTGTAGTCCTGCCATGATGTGCTACCTTAACATAGGCCCAAAAGCAGTGGGGCAAACTGATCATGAACTGGAACCTCCAAAACAGTGAGACAAAATAACCCTTTTCTCTGTATAAGTTGACTATCTCAAGTATTTTGTTATAGTAGTAGAAAGCTGACTAACACAATCACTATCACATAGGGACAGCCAAGGTCAAGAAGAAATGATTTGAAGTTGTTTGTGTCTCATACTTATCCAAGGCTTTCAGGGATTTAGGTGGTGTTTATGTTGTGGATCTGCATTTCTACTGCCATGAGATAGAACTGGACCCACATGCTCAGAGGCCTGGGATCCTCTTCCAGATTTGTCTCTGACTGCCACACCTTTTGAGCCTAAGTGCCCCAATGAGGGGTTAGACTAGATGATCTCTAAGTGTCCTCTAACAAGGTTGGTGGCTGCCGCTGGTGCAAATGCCACCTTAGTTCCAAGTGCAAATGGGCTCCAAATAGCCAGCCCTTCCCAGGCTGCCCAGATAGTCCTGCCTGATGAGCAAGCACACACACTGAGTCACATCTCAGCATGCCGAGTGCTGACACACACTGTTGCACAACTTGGTTTTTTATCCATGCTGTCTCCTTGGTGTGCATGATATTGCTTGGAGAAAGGCAGAACATTTTATAGGTGAAGAGTTTGAGGGTAAGACAGTTTGAGGGGCCCATTTATGGTTGCACAGCAGCAAGTGGCAGAGCCAGGGTTTCTGTCTCAAGTGTTCTGATTCCTAGTCTGGTCTCCTGTCCCTTACTTCCTGCTATGGTCAGTAACCTGCTGTGACTGTGAGGATGAAGGCAAGGACTCAGTTGCAGTGTGTGGTAGCTGGAAGGGGCGCTGGGAGTCACTGGTCCTACAGTTTAATCTTATTCATCACAGAGTAGGGTGCTCAGGCGTTGGGGCTCAGACATTCCCAATGATGAAGACAGAGCTGAAGGTGGGGAGGGGTGCCACCTTCCCCGAAGTCTCCTCTGTGTCTCACTGGCAGAAATGCTTCCTGTCCTGGCAGCCCCAAGGGCTGCTCAGACCCACACAGCTGTCAATCCGCAGGAGATGGGAAGGAGGAGGCAGGGGTGGTGCCCTGTAATTGCCTGCGTGGGTTTGTGAGTGTGTCACATGTGTAGAAGAAATCTGGGACAGATGAGGAGAGATGGACGGGGGCTGAGCTCATCTTCCCCTTTCACTCTTAGAAGAAGGCTCCCTTCAAAGCAGGGGTGGATACACTTTTTCTTTTTTGTTTTTGCACAGCTTTATGTAGATCATCCACCTATGACTGTGGGGGTGCAGGATGAAGGTGGAGCTGCCACTTATAGATCTGGGTGAGGGAGGCTACTGTCACCTATTCAGGGGGTGAAGTTGGTTAGGGGCTGTCACTTACTGATGACAGCCATAATGATGATGACCATCAAGCTCAGCAGTGCTGCGATGATGGGGATCCCCACCTTTTTGAAGGTCTCCATTGGGGTGCGGGGCTTGTGCAAGCGGGTGGCACCTGTAGGAGGTGTGAGGCAGAGGGGAAAGAGCATGTGGTCAGCACTTGGAGCTTCCCTGGCCTGTGGAAGGATTGCCCTACAGACTAGGCCACTTCAGTTCCTTTCCCCTCCCCAAGTTTACCCATCTCTCACGCACTTTGTAAATGAGCCTGCAGCCCACGCTGCCCTCCTGTCTTTCCCTAGCCAGTGATGGTGAACTTTTTAAAGACCAAGTGCCCAAATTGCAACCCAAAACACATTTATTTATCACGAAGTGCCAACACTGCAATTAAACCTGAATACTGAGGTTTTAGTTTAGAAAAAACAACTCATATATTAACATCTTTTGTCATAAAAGAAAAGCACAATAACACACATGTCATAGGTTTGTCGCCACTGCCCTAGCCTGTCCTAGGATGTGTCACCCTTTTCAATCTGCTCCGAGCCTGCCCTGGGACAGGCCCAAGGCCTGCATGAATATGAGTGTAAATTCATTGTGCTATCATTCATCCTTTTCCCGACATATTTTAAAATATCTTTTTATTTTTGACACATAGTAATTATACATATTTATGAGCTATAGTGTGATATTTCCATACATGTATACAATGTATGATGATTGGATCAGGCTAATTGATGTATCTATTATCTCAGACATTTGTCATTTCTTTGTGTTGGAAACATTCAAAAACTCTTTTGAGAGTTTTCATTGTTAAACATACTTTCCCGGGCCAGGGATTTAGCTCAGTGGTTCCACCGCCTGCCTTGCAAGCGCAAGGACCCGAGTTTGATTCCCGGTACCAAAAAAACCAAAACAAACAAACAAAAAAACATACTTTCCCTACTGTGCTACAGAACATTAGATGCATTCTTCCTATACCTGATTTATCTTTTGATTAAACTATAAGCTCCAGGAGGGTAGAGCCCTCCAGCACAGTGAGAGCTGAGAGTAGAGGCTTAATAAATACTTGTGGATGGCTAGAACCAGATGGTCTCCATCTCCAAGTCAGTCAACAAACAATAAGTTCCTGCATTGTCCCTGTCTCTGTGTGTGTGTGTGTGTGCATGCACATGTGTGCATGTGTATATGTTGGTGGTACTAGGGATTGAAATCAAAGTCTTTGCCCTGCACTACATTCACAACCTTCTTTGTATTTTTTATTTTGAGATGGGGTCTTGCTAATTTGCCCAGGCTGGGTTTGAACATGGCATCCTCCTGTCTCAGGATCCCAGAGTGCTGAGATTATAGGCACATACTACCACACCTGGCTGTTCTTGTCTTTAAGAAAATTACAGTCTGGAGAAGGGACAAACAGGGACATGGATGGAAGTGTGAAAGATAGCATGTGTTATCCTAGAGACACCATTGAAGGTAGGTTGTGGATGGCTTCTTGAGCAGGAAGGACTTAAATGTAGGTAGCAATGGGGGATGGAGTTGCTGGACCAGGCCCAGAATGGCATGGAATAGAACTGCGAATGCCTTGGTGACCTAGAATCTGAGGTGGATCAAAGCACGTTAGGAAGCAGGAAAACTGAGTCAGTTTGTGAAGACCCTTGAAAGCCATGCTAAAGATGGCTTCAGATTTTATTCTCAAGACAGTGAGGAGCCATGAAAAGTTTTTCAGCAGTAGAGAAAAATGATCAAATTAATGTTTAGGAGGAGGAATCACTCATCAGGGAGGAGGTGGACTGAAACAAAAGAGTCTGGGATTAGGGAGATGAGGTAGGAGCCCATTGCTGCCTAAAACAGGTAATAATTATATGTGCTCCTCACAAAGCTGTTCTAGGAAGTGGGACGTGGGAATGGGTGTGAAAAGTTAGGTTCTCAGTAAGTAGCAGAGGTGGGTTCTTTCCATTACCCTCTCCTTGCAGGCAGATAAGCTGGGAGGGTGCTGTGTGGACCTCTCCTCCAAGAAGAGCTGGGCAGGAAGTGCAGTAGTCAGAGAGACCTAAGCAAGCAATAGGCTAGTTGTCTGACATATTGTATATTTTACATGTTTTGTATGTTTCCTGTCTTCTCCCCTCCTCTCCCAGAAATGAAGACCCCTGAAGACAGGACTGTGTCTCGTTTGTGCATTACTGAGTCCCCTGTGCCTAAAACAGCACCTGTCCTGCAGGAGACACTCACCGAGTGTTTGTCAAATGAATGCTCTAAGCGCATCTCTTCCATCTGCCTTCAGATCTCATTTTATTCAGCTTTGAATGATTGCTAGTCATCTGTCTGGCTCTATCCTTTTCCTCTGCTCTTCAAAAGCAAAGAATGGCATCCTGGCAGGATCCGGTGTCCAGTAAATGCTGATATTAATGAATCTATTATAAGGGAAACCTGAAACTTCATGTTTTCCTAAAAGAGAGTTTTAACTTCAGACACAGGGGCCAGGTGCTGGGGATGTGGACTGGAAATGGTATTGCCTGTAAACTGCTAGGGCCTGGCCCAAAGTAGGTTATCAATAATGTTAGTGCATACTTTAACGTTTCAGCAACCAGTCTTCACAACTGTCCTCTCTCCTGCAGATGTGGTGACGTTTTGTTCTTTCATGCATGCATGACTTACTTATTGAGCACCTATCTCTGGGGACACTTTTTAGGTTTGTTATCTTGGAGACCAAATGACCTGCTGGGGGCCGTGAGTCCCTGTGTCCAGGATCCAAGACCTCTGCCTCCCAGATGTTCTCAGGGTCGTCCTGCTTTCCCCAGCAGGAAGGGAAGGGGCTTCATACCTCGTTTAAATTCATGAACCCACTGAGCTATGAATAGCCTCCCTGCCTGCCACTGATCCTTCCTCCAGCCTGTCTGCCCACTGCTGCTGGACAGAACTTTCCAAAATATGTTTTTTTTCCCCCTGTCTCCCTGTGGCTTCCACATCTGGGCTTCACTCTTCCCTGTGCTTTCAAAGTCAGTGTGACTTGTCCTCACTCTCTTGGCTGAATGAACTTCTATAGTTGGTCCTCACAAGCCCCCAGGCCTGCGCTGGCTGGTTTGCTTCTTGGTCCAGAATAACCCTATTAATACTCACCTCTGAGTCTGAAGAGCTTGGGCTCTTCCCTTCTCCCCTGAGACCTCATCAATCACTTCTGCCTGCTGACAATTGACTCATCCTGTAATGCCTGGCACATGGTGCCATTCCTGACCACTTGACAAGCTCAAATTGTTCACTTCCTTCACACCAGGCATTTGTAGCAGATTCAGCTCATTTTCTGGTTTGGTGGTTCTCAGGCTTACTCACTGGGTGGAGCCCTAGGGGGCCTGGTGTTCTTTGGGGTCACCATGGTCTACTGATCTATTAAATTCTCAAGTATAAACAAGCCATCATTTTTACTTGCTGAAGATTCCATCATTTGTGCTTATTATTAACTGGTGAACCTGAACTGAGAAGTAAACTGTCAAAGTAAGCAGAATGAGCCATTTTCTTATTGATCTGTCCATATGAATTTGGGCTTTGTTTGTTTTGCTGATCCAGTAAGCTATGTCAAGAGTAGGTATCAGTGGTTTAAAAAAATGTAACAGGAGGAAAAGAAACTGAAATTTGGGAACATTCTATTTACTAGTTTATTTTTGTATAATAAAACAGGCAAATACTGCCATTTTCTTTCCTCAGTGAAGACATCATTGATCAGCTTGTTTCCTGGCAGCATGGATGGCCTGTGAACTCCATGAGGACTGATTGTCTTACTGCTGTGGCCGAGCATCAGTCCAGGCCCTGGCACAACTATGGAACTGGGGAAGCTTTGCTCTTGAAGTTTTAGGTTTGTTAATCCTGTTTCCCTAGAGACTAGTCCTCCTACTTCTAGAATGAATCCTGAAACTTACAATTACTTAGTATTTGTTGAATGATGGATGGATGGAGGCTCGATGTCACCTATACCATTTGTCATGTGGTGGAGGTTGTGAGGGCCTGGTGAGAATAGCTCAGTATCTACTTGGTAACTGAAAACTCAGAGGCTGAGGGAGACAAAGAAAAGCTGGATTGAGCTTACCGAGGTTGTTCAGGGGATGGTCACTGCTGGGATCCTGTAATTGAAGGAAAAACAGTGAGTTGAATGAGGAAACCTCTAAGACTGGGGGTAGCAGCCTACAGGAGACCTTTGGTTCTTGTATGTATTCCCTTTACCCTGCTAAATCTAAGTTGGGGATCTCTGTGAGATCTATATAATTGGTTCAAGATAAAAAATTCAGTCATGTACCTATTTGACCTGGTTTGACTAGTTTAGTAATTGTAGCAATTCCTTAGCAATTATTGAAACAACTAGTTGCCACTTGTATGTATTGCTGAATTTCTCAAGATAATTCTGCATTATCTGTTTTTGTCAATAATTTGCCTAGTTTCACAGATAGTATATTTCTATAAAAACTTGAACAGATACTTTACAAAAGGGGTTACCCAAGTGGCTAATAAGTACCAAAAGATGCTCAATATCATTACATGTGAGGCAAATGCAAATTTAAACTACAATGAAATATCTCTACATAGACATCAGATTAGCTAAAATTTAAAAAGCTGACAATATTAGGTGTTGATGAGGATGTGGAGCAAGTGGAAATTTCATACAGTGTTTGTGGGAATGTAAATTCATACAAATACTTTGGAAAATGGTTTGGTTAAATCTACTAATGCAAAATATACAACTAGTGTATGATTTATTGACACAACAATTCTGATTCAGGATCTAGTCAAGAGAAGTGAATGAATACATCTAGCAAAAAACTTATACGTGACTGTTCATAGTAGCTTTAATAATAATAATAATAGCTAAACATCAGAAAAAACTCCAATGTCAATACCAGCAGAGTAGATAAATAAACTGTAGTCTATTCATATAATTTATAGAATTACAGCAATCGGTAAAAGTAAATGCATTGTAAATGCAATGACCTAGATGAAACTCACAGATGTGGTAATGAAGGAAAGAAACAAGGCACAAAAGTATATACCGTATGATTCTATTTGCATGAGGTTTAAGAGGTGGTTAGTTTAAAAGGTCAGGATAATGGTTACAACTGGGGAAGGAGGGGTGATTATTGGAAGGAGCACAATAGAGCCTTCTGGAATGTTGAGAAGCTTCTAGATCTTGTTCTGGGTCTTGGCTACATGTGTTTATATGTGTAAAACCTCGTAGAGAGGTTTACTTTTGGTTTGAGTGTTTTACTTAATGTATGTTGTACCAGATGAAATGAACAAAAATAAGAACTATCAGAATACATAATGGCATTTCTGAGAGTGTGGTCTTAGGTTATCATCAACACATACACAACACAAACACAAGGACAGGCACTTCTTGCACTTGCTCATATTACTTTACATGTGAACTTAGCACATGCACAAAGGCTCATATCTAAAGTACACATGTCTCTTTTATTGCTGGGCAAAGGTCAAAGGGTGACACCCAAGTTCCTGGCCTCTGAGCCCTTGCCTTTCCTTCTCCTGCCTCCCAGAAGCCTTCCTGCTTCTTCTTCCCTTTCCCAGTTTGACTGAGGGTGTGGAATCCCTGGGCTCTGTTGAGGTCTAAGTGTCCACCCAGGGACTTTCCTGATCCTGTGTGCAGAGGTCATGGTACCCCCAGGGTGCTGTACATTTCCGTGTCCACTCTGTGCAGGAGGTCATGGCTGGCTGATGTAGTATCCATCCAGGTGCTGTAGTCTGCAGAGGCTGAATTGGAATACAAGCTCTGCATATTACTAACTGTGTATTTTGGGCAAGATCCTCAACCTCTTTGGGCCTCAAGTTTACCCTTGGTAAGGTGGGGGAAAAGAACACTGACTTCGAAGGGCTACCTTGAGGGCAAAATGAGCCACCTGAGGGGAAGTGCCAGGCTTCCTTCCTGCTGCCCTTGACCCTCTATGCTTCCATGGCATTCATTACGTCTTTATCACATTCCTTCTCTTGTCAGCTAGTCACTGTTTCTCTCTCTCTCCCTCTCTCCCTCCCTCTTTGGTGATTTCCTTTTGTTAAATTAAAAATTTAAATTGACAAAAATTGTATTGATTACTTTTTCTTATTGTCTTTGTATCCTTTATGTTCAGCATCAGGCTTGTTCCTAGTAAAGACTCAATTAATGACTTGAATGGAACCAACGTCTGGGCTCTACACGGTATCTCTCCTCTCTGTCAGCACTGGGGCTGGATAGAGGGGACAATTTTCAGGATGAAGATGAGGACTGATTGGGTAAGTGTGCCTTGCTGTGGCTATAGATTCAGGTAACAATAATACCAATAGCAATTCACACACAATTGGCATGTAATAGTTTACAAAATCTTTTCATCTAACTCAGTCAATTCAAAGGTGAAAAGGATTGACACAAAGTGTCTGATAACCAGGATGAGTAGCATTACATAATCACCAAACTAAACAGAGGTTTGTGGAGGGTCCATATTGTACCAGGTGTTGCTTCATGAGCTATGGAATCTATGGCAAATAGTCCTTCAGCAGGACCAGAGAGGAGCCCAAAGGACAGAGCAAGGGCTGCATCCCTAGGAGGAGGGGCAAGTCTGGGGAGGACAGGGTGTACACAGGTAGCTAGAAAAGACCAGAGCCTGGTAGGAGCTATCAGAGAGCAAAGTGAGGTGAGAGAGACAGTGCCTGGGTGGAGATTTAGAATGGGAGGTCTGGGGAAGGAGTTAGGGGGGCTAGGGAGCATCTCCTAGGGAGGTGACATCTGAGCTGGGACTTTAACGGCAGGAAGAACCAACAGCAGGAACAAGCTTGGGGCATTGGAGAAACCGCATAAAGATTGGCATGGCTAGAGTGAGGTGAGGACAGGAGAGGGAGAGGATGGTGTCAGAGAGACTCCACGGGTGTCTGGAAATAAAGGCAATGGGCCTTGCCAGTGCCCTGGGGTTTTGGTTAAGCAAGTAAGAGTGTTTGCCGAGATGTGGGAGGCCAGCAGAAGGGCTTGCAGGATATTAAGAGCATCCATTTAGTGCTCTTCCCCATCATTTCATCCTTTTTCATCCACTCTGCCTGTGTGTGCGTGCCTGCATTGGTTGAAGAATATAGAGCAGATCTCATTTGTTTATTATTCATTCAATAAACATTGACTATACCCTCTGATGGGTGAGGATTTGTGATAGAGGCTGAGACTCAGGGGAAAGGCTTAGTCTGCACCTTGCCTGGCCTTAGCTCCTTATCCTGAACTGAACTGAAGCAACCCCGTGCTCACTGTGGCTAATGTTCCCAACTGCTGTCTACTGAGTAGTGGTTGTAGAAAACAATTCATCCCCATTTGGAAACAAAAGTGAGAAAGAAAAAAGATGAACCAAATAAAAACTCTCACCTGAAATTGCAGTTAATCAATGCATCCCTGATATTCTCTACAATGTCCCACATATAATAAGTATTGAGCAAATATTTATTGAATGAAAAAACTAATGAGCTTGATGCCATGGTGTGCACTTGTAATCCCAGCTATTGGAAGGCTGAGGCAGGAGGGTTGTGAGTTGAGGTCAGTCTTGATAACACAAAAAAAACTCGTCTCTAAAACAGACAGAAAGAAAAAGAAAGGAGGAAGAAACAGAGAGAGTGAAAAAAGACAAATTGGTAAGTCTCAGTTTTAGGACTGAGTCTGAGGCCAGTCTTTCAGAAGCTGACTGTGATATACAGTATTCACAATGAAATGTTAGGCTGCAGTCAAAAGAAATGAACTATAGCAACATAAAATAAGATGGGTGGCATTACATTAACAATAAAAGAAGGCCCCAGCAGATTACATACAGTCCAGAAGCATTTTTCAGAAGAGCAAGAGAGCAATGAACATGGGGTATGGAGTGATGCCAACCTTGGCAAAGTGTAGCTGGCACAGTAGCTGATCTATAAGAGATGTACAGTCACTAGTAGCTGAATTAATAAGTGAAAGAGACCTGCCCACCTACCTCACTGGGGGATGGATGTGCATGTGAGAGAGGAAGAGGGATCCCGTGATTAGATGAAGGTCATTATTTAAGTCCTAGGATTTGTTGGAATTTATAGAGACTACATTGTTAAACCCACTAACTAGCTAGTGAGTCACAAGTGGACCCTGCATGGACCAAGAGTGAAAAATACCCTGAATTAAAGATCGTGGTTTATCCAATGGTCTACACCCAGGGTTCAAAGAGAAAATTAGAAGCCAATGGTGGGCTATGCTGAGTGGTTCGAGGAAATCAAACTCTAGTCCTCACACTGATTTGCCCTGACTATGACACAGCCTCAGTTCTTTCATTTAGTGGATCATTCCTTGGCTTTCCTTTCTTTCTTTTTGTTTTTTTCCCAGTACCAGGGATCGACCTCAGGACCTTGCGCTTGTGAGGCAGATGAGGTGGGTGCTACTGAGCTAAATCCCTGGCCCTTCTTAGCTTTTCTTTCTTTTTTTTTTGGTGCCGGGGATAGAACTCAGTGGCAAAACCACTGAGCTAAATCCCCAGCCCACTTCTTGGCTTTTCTTGAAGCTTATGGATGAACATCACTGACACAGAGAGATCATAGAGGATTCCTGGGAAAAGGAGTTGCTGCAGGTCATGGGTATCAGGGCTAATGGCCGGGGTGGTAGGTGCATTTTAGGCCTGTGAGTAGCATTTGGGGACCATCAATGTCAGTGATCTTCCTGACCAGATAGAAACAGGAACTTATGGCCAGATCCATCCCCTCGCAGCCAAGAATAAATTCTGAGCTGAGGGAAAGAGAGAACGGGGCTGAGACAGGTCAATACCACATGAGAGTCAGAGGCCCAATCACCAGGCAACTCCAGTGGAGGCCAGACAGAAGTGTCTTGGGCTGATGCTGATAGAGGGAAGAGGGAAGTTGAGAAGCCAGCAAAGACCAACTGTGCTTCCTTCTGCTTTGCTAGAAACATCTTATTTTATCCCCAACTTGAACCTGGCCCCTGGCCACGACTGCTGCGGCCCAGCCCCAGTCTAGTCCAGCCCCAGTGAGGGCATCGGTATTTTCCTTTCTGTCTGGGCTGCTGCTGGGCTGGGCCTGTCTGCTTTGCTGATTCAGTCTGCTGCAGAGCCCTGACTCATGGATTTAGTCTAGCCAGTGTCCTCCTGCTATGTGGAGGACAGTGGAAGGGCAGGAATGCCCAGGCCTCCAAGGACACCTGAGGGCCCAAGCTGGAGAAGGTGGGTGGTGAGGTAGAGGTGGAACTGGGTGGGGAGTTCATGGCTGAAAAACACCTGCCTTTTTCTGATTAGCTCAGAGACTCTCCCTCCTTCCCTCTTTCCTTCTTTTCCTCCCTCCCTTCCTTCCTTCTTCCTCCTTCCTTCTCAGCTGGTATTGGCAGCAGAAAGACATTAATCCAGGACCCAGATGTGGAGGTAGAACAATTAACTACTGCTATTAAATATGGCCATATAGCTTACAATATCCTTCTTTCATAAATGATATCCTAGTTAATTCTTGGGATGACCTTGAGAAATTATTCCCATTTACAGAAGAGGAAACCAAGGCTCATATACATTAAGTAGCTGCTATGGTACACAGCAAGTAACAGATCCAGCTCTTGGGGTCAGGCTTCTGAACCCAGGGGACTGTTATTTTCATTTACTTGAAGTTTCAGAAAGCCATCAGGTGAGTATCAGTAGCTGGTGCTGGGTCCTTTTGAGTTTCTTTTTCCCCACAATGGAGTCCACAGCTAGGCAGCTGGGAGGACCTTTATTGGCGTTAGCGTCCCTTCTTCCCTCTTCCATTAGGTTTGTACCTTTCTTATCTACTTGACCTCCTCCCCTCCCCTTCCCCATCATATTTTCAGGTCTTGGAGCTCAGGAGCTCCTCTAAGTGGCCTCACCCACTCTGACCCCCAACCTGTATCCCACCCCAAACCTACTTCCCCCAGTAGTGTCCTCTTTGCTAGCTCGGGTAAGAGGCAGTCCGATGCCTTTGCCAGCCTGAAAATGGCAAGTGGACCTCTCAAAGTCCTGGTTCCCTTCCAGCTCAGAGATGATGAACCCAGACACCAGGAAGCAAGTACCTGTTTTTAAGGGAGTAGGGGTTCAGTGTGTTACACAGGAGCCACAAAGAACCAGCCTGGGGTGTATGAGTTCTCATCTCACCTTTTGACTTGTTGTATAGCCTTGGTTACACCTCTCAACCTCTCTGAACCTCAGGTCCCTGTCAGGTAACTGGGAACCATCTTTCAGAGATGGTGGAGCAGATAAAAGAGTTAATACTCACAATGAAACAGGCAAGTGTTCCACCAGGCTAATAATGAGCTGAAGAAGAGGTGACAGCTCAAGGAGGCCAAGGGAACAGGGAGCCAGGGTAGCTCCTTTGTCTGCCCTCTTTGCCAAGTAGCCTGTCCCTGGGCCTTGTTCCTCTCCCCAGTGCTGACTCTGCATTTCCTTGCTCTGTGAAGAAGTCAGTGGGGGCAGAGCTGAAATAGGGTGTGGACGAAGCGGGGAAAACTAGGGGTGCATAAAAGAGAGCTTTCTAGCACTGCTGTGGTCTTGGCAGCTTGCAGCTCCCTTGGGGGCCAAGCTCTGGCTTTCCATGACCTCAGAAGGAAAACCAAGAGCCAGAGATGCTGGTGTTGCTAGGTGATGAGATAAATAGGTCCTTTGAGGCTCTGGCAGGTGGCAGCTAGGTTGCTGAGATCAGTGGCAAAGCAGTGGAGGAAGCCCAGGGGAGTGGGTGGGGAACGTTCTCTGGGTGAGCCAAGAGACTCAAAGTCTACTCACAGTCAGCTTGAAGTGGAGTTTGGCCACAGGTGGCTCTGGTGCTCAGGGGCTCCTCTAGGTGGCCTCACACTCTGAGACCCCCGACCTGCATCCCATCTCAACTTCACTGCCCCCCAAAAGTGTCCTCTCCACCAGCATCAGTGATAGGCAGTCTGATGCCTTTGCCAGGCTGCAAGCAGGATCCTATCTCTTGGGTGCCTCAGCCATGACAGGTAAGGTGATGTGTAGGAGGACATGGAAGGCTGCATGATCATGGGGCAGGGAAGGGGGCTGCATTTCCTAGGACTGGCCTGGCTGTGACACAGCAGTGCAGAGTGGCATGGAAGGTTCTCAGAGGTGACAACCATGCTGGCTTCCAAGGAGTCTCTGACCTGTGACCCTGTCTGGAGGTAGGTCCCCAGCCCTGGCTCCACACCAGGAGATTCAGGAAGCATTATTGCAAACTCTGCCTTGGCTTTAAGCATCCTTGCACCCTTGCTTGGCTGTTACATCAGAAACCATTTTGCCTTGTTCTAAGCTACATAGGTACTGACCAGGCACCTCAGCCCCCATCACAGGGTATAATAGCTCCAGGGCAGGGCCTGGAGCAGATGGGTGGTATCAGGTGGCCTGCCATTTTCCTGCTGCCAGCCTGCTGTTCAGCTCTATCATTTAAGAATCAGCCTTTGTGTTTGGGCATAACTTTTAACTCTAGGCAGGTCCCTGGGAGATGGTAGAGCGATAATTGTTCTTGTTTCACAAGTGGAGAAACAGGCTCCAGTGTTATCTTTCTCCCCTCCAGTCAAATGGCAGGACAATGAGGAGGGCAGGAGTGAGGCATCACTACAGGCCGGGTGGGTGGATCTGGACTGCAGACAGCCTAGGCTCCCTGTTAGGGGTCCTTCCTTCCTGGTGCTGAGCTGCTAAGCAGCTCCTACAATGCCTTTGAGATCCTTCTCTTGGTCCTAGGGGAAGCAGTCCATTCTCTCCACCCTTCTGAGTTCCCCATTGTTCTTCTTCGTTCAGCTTTTCCTCTGCCCTGGATGGTGGCTGCATCTGAGCCCCCTTTGCCTTCCCATCAGGGTCTGCATACCTGAGGCTAATGCCCGGCCAGTGGTAGAAAGGGACTCAAGAGAGCCAGAAGGGGTCAGATAGCACTATTTGGGAAGTGCTGATGGAGCTTAAAGATGAGCGGAGTTCCCTAAAAACTGCAGCTTACCTGAGCCAGGGAGCTACTATCCGAGGTGCAGCTTGAGGTTTATAAAATAATTCCACAGAGTTTATGCCATCTTTGCTTGTCTTGCATTATCCCTTAAGCTTTAAAATGGTGGGAAGGGAAGAGGGGAGAGAAGAGGAGGTTTGGCGGTGGAGGGTCTGGCTTCTATATTGCCCTGGTGAGCAACCTGGGGCAGAGTGTTTAACATTTCTCAGATTCAGTTTCCCTCTGCAATGTGGATGTGATAAATCTGACCTCATGAGATGAAGGTAATGAACAGTGATTGCATAAGTTGCTCCACCTGCTAGGTACAGTGTGCCTTTTCAAGCCCACTGGAATCCCATCGGGCCCTCTCCTGATCTTACAGGCTTCTTTCTGTATGTTCCTCCTTGCTTAGTCTTTGTGGTTTGATGGATTTCAGTTGCTCTGATCAGAAGGGGGTCATCCCCTGTGTCTTCTCCTCTTGAGCAGACACACTGAACTGAATCCAACTGTCTTTCTCAGTCATGTTGTCAGTCTTTTCTAAGTTTGTAAATTTTTCTGAGTCTCAGTTTATTCATCTGTAAAATAGGGAGAATACAATCTACTTCAAAAGGTCAATGGTGGAGGTTAAATAAGAGCCTGCATCTGATACTCTCAGATCAGGGCTTGAAACAGAGGTTAGTAAGTGGACAGGTCCCATCTGCTCCAATTACCCTGGAGGCTGGGGAGCAGAACTCCACTCAGTGTTGAGGAGGGCCAGCACTGGGGTTCCATATGAAGGCAGGAGTGGGCTGGATGCTCCAATGACAATCACCTGGATTGGCTGCTGTGGCCAATCTGCTGGCAAAGGTCTCAGGTACTCTAGATTGCTCTCCTGGGAACTCTGAACTCATGATCCTAGAAATAGTGCTTCAGAGGTGCTTCTGGGACTTCTCTGTATTATTGCTTTGAGGTTGCATAACCTGAAGTTCCTTTCCCATTTTCCTGCCCACTCATGTAACTCCGAGAACGCTTCATGGAGTTTTTCCTCACTGGAAGGCCACTTGCTAAGATGTTTTCAGGTATTTGACAGTGGATAGAGCACAGGCCCTGGAATCCACCCAGCGGAATGCCACCCGGGTCTGAGTCCTGCTGCTGTTGCTCACTGGCCTTAGGCCTTAGGCGAGTTACTAATCACTGAGAGCCTTGCCTTCATATAAGAGATTGACTTTTACTGTCTTCTTCCTAATGAGTACCAAGTAGCACATTGCTTGGTACAGAATAGGAGTGCAGTAACTATTAACTGTAAGGATAATAATAATACTTAATTCATTGAATGAGGCACTGTCGGGGTGGCCTGGAGACACAGCAGTGGATAAGAGGCAACAATCTTGTGTCCATGGAGCAGATATTATATAATTGCTCTTAATAATTAATTACAATATTATAATAGAACCTGGTAAGTGCTTGACATAGTACTCAAACATTATTCATTATTAATGGGAAAGAATTTTGCAGAGAGCCTGGCATGTATGTGACAGGGGCTGAAAGGATGGTAGCTATTGTGGTGGTTTTGTAGGCCAAGGGGCCTGACAGCAGGAGGGCAAACTGTGGACTAAGTGTGGCTCAGGAGAGTGGTCAGGACATTTAGGGGACCTGGGAGTGACGTCATGTGACCTGTGTGAAGACTCTCTAAGAGAAAGCAAAGGATGCAAGTCAGAAAAGCAAAGACCAACAGAAGGGCAAGGGCAAACATAGTCCTTTAAACCATCACAAGGGGGGAGGGAGGCAGGAAAGGATTCTGAGGATGAATAGGGGAATAACAGGAGATCCTTTCTTGAGGCCAGGGAAAGATTGTCAAGCAATCAGAGCTTCCTAGGAAAAGCAGGTGTGTGTGTAGAAGCTGTATTGTGCAGGACATTTCGGCAATAGACAGAGCAGGCCTAGGTCTGGTCTCTAGCATCCTTGGGCTTTGGATGAAGCACCCCCCATCCCCTCAGTGCTGGGAGGTGGAGGCGTGCAGGGGTAGGTGGGGCCATAGTCTTCTGATCCCTGTGCCTCCATATGGGGGTCTGCATGAGATTTCAGTGGGCCTAGAGGCCAGAACACACTGGGGACAACCACTGAGCTATGAGATGTCTAAACTTCTTCCTCAGTGTGTATGATTTGAGAGCTTGCCGTTAGCCTGGAACATCTGTCTCCTCTGGCAGATAAAACTAGCTTGCTTCACTCAAAAGTTTATCTCTCTAAATCAGTTTTCTATCCTTAATGACTTCATGGCAATTTACATGTTTTTGCTGAGCAGCCCTGGGTATGAAACTTTGCTGTGATTTTCTTGAAAATCTAAGTTTAATTATACCCACAGTTTTCCTATTGTCTGTGTGTTTCCTTTCTTCTCCATGATCTTTGGTAATTAGTGAGGGATGGAGTCTCCTTATGGAAACTACCTTGTTTTCCCTCTACCCTGGCAAGTACATCAGCTTCACTCCATGCACAATTTGCTGCAAGATTTATCAGTTTCGAGACATGGAAAAGGGATACCTTGGCTCTGCAGTTGCTCAGGCAACTTCAGGTGTGGTCTTCTGAGTTCACATCTTGGACATGAATAAGGGAACTCCAGAGTTTGGAGCCCCAGCTGTGACTCTTCTAGGCTGAGTGGACCTTTTCGAGTCACTTAACTTCTTTGTGCCTCCAGTGTCTTAGGGAGTTGGTGTCTTTCTTACTCAAAGGGAGACTCTGGATGTGAAAGTGCTTCTCAAACCACACAATGCTATCCTGTTGCATCAGGCTGAAGGTGAGGCAGGGCTGCTGTTGTGATTATTCTCTGGAAGACCACTAATAGCTCCTCCTCCTCAGGAGAGGTCCTCCCAGCAGCCTCTCTGGGGATTGGAGATGTGATTGTGGGTAATGCCCCCAGTGTCAGGGCAGCAATGGGATGAAGGTGGAGTGGCTGACCTCAGCTACATTTGCACCTTTCTTGTTGATATCCATTAGTGAACGAGTGCTCTGCTCTGCCTGGGTTGTGGGAAGCTGTTTCACCTGTCCATGCTCCATCTGTGAAGCATCAAAACTGAGACTGATTTTGCATATTCATCTCTGAATCTTAGTGTCTTGCCAGTACCTACTCTATGGTGATTGCTCAGGGATCCCTGATGAATGAATGAACGAACAAGTGCTAGCATATGATGAAAAACATTGAGATTGCAAAACACTCCTGATGATCAGCTCAGCCCTACCAGTGGGCAAAGCCCAGTCAGCCAGATGTGCTGGGTACCTGTGACAGAAGATAACGCTGCCACCCTGGCACAGGGGCTGTCTCAGTCTCTCACTCTCTTCCTCTAGTGCTCCTTTCAGCTGCTGTGTATGGAAGTTTCTGGTTGGATGCGGTTACAGTAGGAAGCTGGGTGCAAGGGGTAGGGGAGGGGTGTTGCAGCTTTGAGCCTTGTTTACCAACTTCTCTGCTGCGGTCATGATGCTTAGTCAGAATGGCAGGCTTGGCGGTGGAGCTGAGCACGTCACAGGGGGATTGGCACAGTGGCTCTGCTCGAGGCTCTTCTTTCCTGTCTCTGGGGTTTTGAGGCAGGCTTAGGCCTGTTCCTCTTTCACCCTCAGCCCCTGATTCTTGGGATGAAAACAGTTTGGTCACACCTCTGATAGGGTTGGGCATACTTTTTGATTGGACTTGGTGAACCTTGCTTTCAGTGTCACATAGATCAGGAGCTAATGCAAGAGGATTCAGTCTCGAATCATTCATCATTCATTCATTCATTCATTCACTCACACAGTTACCAAGTGCCTCATCTTTGCTAGGCCTGTGCTATGTTTGGAGCTAAAAGACATAGACCTGTCCCCAAGAAGCTCACAGTCTTCTGGCAAAAGATGTATCCAATGAGGCATTTTAGGTTTGGGAAACTCATGGCTTGGGGAATCCCTGGGAACTTGAAGTGTTTAATTAGGGCTGAGGTTTTCATTTGAGCAAGGCTGAAGGCTATAGGTAGAAGAGGTGCCTGAGAAATCTAATTTTCAGGTCTGGAAGCATTTGACTCCTGCCATCCTAGACTTGTTCTGGGACTTTGGGAAGCTTGTCCCAAGGCCTGTTTATGGTGTGTTTTTCTCATTTCTCCCCTGTAAGTCCTCTTCTCATCTCCCACACGCAGCACCCCCACCAGTTCATTCAATCTCAGCCCTCTCTAACGCCTAAAGCCTAGGTCCTCCACTCCCTATCTTGTATCTAGCACACATCTCCGTTGCTGGTCAGACCTGTATTGTACGATGAATGAGTGTCTGTCCCTCCCTACCTGCCACCCCTCTCGCCTTCACATCCCTGGAGAGCGGGACCTAGGTGGGGTTTCTCTCACTCCTGTGTGCATCTCGAGTGCCTGGCACAAACAGGCATGCCACCCTTTTGTGCAGTGAGTGAACAGAGTTGGGCTTCTGCTGTCCTGCCTGGTGGGGAGATGGCCTCAGCCAAATTCTGGGGGTGGTGCAGCATGGTAGCTGCTGAGCTCCAGGGCACAGTGGGGACCCTGAACTTGGGCTTGAGAAAGGGCTTTGTGTGATCACCACAGGGGGACCAGCCCTCAGCCTGTGGCCTCTGTTCCCTGGGTGCTTTGTTCCACATAGCAGGCTGGCCCTTGTCCTCACACTGCCACTCTGTCTTGTGATCCCTCCCTGCCTTCTCTGACTGGAGAGAGCTGGCTCATCCTTCATGATACAGTGCAAAGATTTTTCTCTTGTGGGAAAACTTCCTCAGCTTCCTCAGCTGCCTTTTCAGTGCTGGAGGCCCCTTGTGGTTGCCTCTGGATTCTATTTGTCACACTCTGTTTTGAGCACCTCTAGGGCAGAATCTAGACCAGTCATGGTGAACTTTTTAGAGCTTTCAATAACAAACAGCCCTCTGTGGCACGCATGCCATAGGTTTGCCACCAATGACCTAGACTCTTCCTCCCCCATCAAGAGCTGGCCAATGGCAGGGGCTGATTATATAAATAGTAGCTGGGGGCTGGAGCTTTTTGGGGGTAACAATGACATCAGGTCCCGGCAGTCAGGTGGAAAGAGGAGAGCAGGCAGGGAGAGAAGTTTCCTTTCCTCTCTCCCTAGGGCCTTTCCATTGCCCCATTCTCGGTTTGCCACTCAGAGCCCAGGATGGCGCCACCAGGCCTGTGGGCTCCTGGGCTCTCTGCCTCCATCTGAAGGGGACCCTCCCAGGCCCCCACTGCCAGCAGCCTGGCTCACTGACTTGCCACATTCCTTAAACCCCAGACTAACCTAAGCAAATCCCTGGTTTACACCAGCCAGCAAGGAAAGGAAGAGGCAGTGGAGAGGTCTCCTCCGGGGTAGCTGGAAGGTGAGGTTTGACATATTAACACCCTTCTTTTTTACTTTGGTGTTAACACTCTTCTGAGCCTTGTGGAATGTTTGGGCCCTCCTACATAGTAATGCATTAAGGCCAGGATGCCTAGTCATGGGTACCTGTTTTCTCTCCAGGCATCAGCTACCAAGTCAATATGAAAGGTTACCTTCCCCTTAGGACTAGACCTGGGCCCTGGCCTCTGCTCTGGACCCATTCACAGCTCCAGCTCTCCCTGGGCATACCCAGTGAGTGAATAGGTTCAAGAATGATTGTTAAGAGGTAGAGTAGCTCCAGGCAGGACTCAGACTCTGTGCCAGGGAGGGGCCTGCAGGTAAGGGAGAAGGTAGGGAGGGGAGGGGCAGGCAGACTGATGCTGGCCCTGAGTTACCCCATCCTCTCCCCAGGGCTGGGAGCCATGAGTATACCGGGCTCATTAGTGGGAACGCACAGGGTTATTAGACACGGTGCATTAGTGGCTAGCTCAGGGCCAGAAGCTCCCTCAATCTTCTTCCTGAGACTGTAAAGGCTGCTGCTTTGCCTTTGGGGCCCCAGGCCTGACCCCTCCACTGTAGTGTGCCCTCATGCCTTCCCTCTCTCATACAGCAATGCCCAACCCCATCCCTGTGTGACAAAAGGTTAGATGTGACACTCAGCTGTTATTTCCTGGAGTGGATTCCTCTATAGTCACAAAGTCTTTCATTTGTACAGTTTCCTGGTTTACCCAGATTTCACACATATTAGCCCACTCAGCATCTTCACTCACCCTGTGCGTGTGCCTGGGGACTGTCACGGATCACACAATGCTTTCATTTTACAGAGGGAGAAAATGAGTCTCAGAAAGATTGTAGTCTCAAGACAGCATAGCTGGCCTTGTTGTCTTTGATTCTATGGTTTTTGCTCCCATAATCTGTCCCAGAAACTGCTCTCTTGTCTGCTACTCCCTCAGAAGGGACATAGGTGTCCTCAGTGCCACCCAGTAACAGCTCCGACTGGCACTTCTCCCCCCCTCACCGTGAGCCCCAGAGGATAGCGCCTCTCTGTGCTCCTGGAATGTACAGCAAGCAGCTGATGCTTTGGTCCGGGATGTTCCAGCAGAAAGCAGGAAGCCCCTCTCTCTCTCTGCCCTTGCCAGAACTTTTTCCATCATAGGGTGATGGGAAGTGCTTGGGCAGAGGGTCAGAAGATGGTCATGTGAGGGCCCAGTGGTTCACATCCTTTGCCCCTGTACAGCTCCTTCCCTCCCCTCCCCTCTCCTCCCCTTGCTTCCCTTCCTTTTAGCTTTCAATGTGGGCATGTGCTGCAACTTGGCCAAGGAAGGAGGATGAAGACCTTCTGGTCTCACCTCAGACCCAGCTATTCTCTCTTCCCCTCCCTGGACCTCACTTGTCCTGCTTGAAAGGTAGAGTTGATTCTCTGTGCCTGAAACAGCGAAGATGGTCTAGGTACTCAGAGGAGGAGGACGGAGAGAGGAGAGCAACAAAAATGATCTATTAGAAGATCTCCACAAATACCCTAGGTCATTTTGGAATCTCTGCACTGTTTTCTTTAAAAAGAAGAGGAATCATTTTCCCTAGTGAGTAACAAACATGGAAGCAGCTCTGCCCTTGAAACAATGACTCCAACCTCTAGCCAACAGACCAGGCCTGTGCAGACGGACAGGCAGGATTTTCGGGGGAGTCATCAGAAGGGACAGCCCTGGCTTCTGCGGCCAGGTTCTTTGGTGGGTGATGGAGGGAGAGAGGAGGCCAGACATGTAAGGGGCTGGGTGTGCTGGTAGTTACTGAATTCAAGACAATGGCCCCTCAGCCTGCTTACAAGGCCCTTTATAGGGAGCATACCCTCCCCTAGCCTTCACAGCTGGGGTGCCCACACTCACCATGCTGGCTCTGTGGCCGTCCAGTTTTCCCACAACCTGGAGCTGAGATCGACAACCAAAGGCCGGAGGAGGAGGGCCTCCAGGGATGGCCCTGCTGGTCAGCTGGGCAGCACTGGCTGAAGGTCTAAGTTCGGGGCCAGCCTCGGTCCCTCATGGCCAGTATCCTCTCCCTTAGGCTAGCTGGCTGCTCTGCTATTCAGGAGTGATTTGGGGACTGTGGGGCTGGTCATTAAAACAGTCCTACAAGTGAAGTTGCCAAACTGGAATGATTATGGATCTTGTAACCTGATACCTATCTTAGGGGCAGGAACAACACCTTGGAGTCATTCACAAGCCCTTTGGCCTCCTTGGAACAGGTGACACACCTAAATTGTTACAAAAGCCTTCCTGCCTGAAGGGCTTCCGCCCAGCCGGCTTGACGGAAGACTCTCCTGGTTGCGTGACTTCTCATTGTATGGGTGCTTTTGTTTGGGGTTGCAGAAAGTTGGAGGAGTCTGGGGTTGGGGTGGCAGAATTTTCTGCTCCACAGAATGGGATTGTTGCCATGTGTGGAGTAACAGGATTGGAAAATTCACGGAAAAGGAGAGAGTTTCTTCCCTTAAGGGTACTCTACCCCTTTCCCCGGACTCCAGAAACCGGGCTGTACAGTACAGGACTAATATACAGTGTACTGGCCAGCGTCTCCTCCCAGGGCCTCACTTTGGTTGTTACAGTTTTGTTTTTTTTTTTTGGTAGCAGGGATTGAACTCGGGTCCTTGTGCTTGCGCTGCAGACGGCAAAACCACTGAGCTAAATCCCGGCCTGCTTGTTACAGTTTTTATACAGGCTTGCTCTGAGGTGGGCTGGAAGCCTCCTGATTACACAGGGCCTCAGCTCTTCCCCCAGGGCAGTGAGCATTACAGCTGCAAGTGTGGGGCAGTGCTGAGAGCCTGTGAGGTCAGAACAGATGACTTCAGGGAACAGGCTCAGGGAGGCCCCTCCCTTTTAAGGATGACTTCAGCAGTAGGGTAGGGAGAGGCCAGTGGGCTACTCTGGGCCAGGCTTTCCCTTACCTTACTTCCTCTAGGTGCCAGAATAATTATCTGGCCTACAGGTTCCCATTTACTCACTTGGTGCTCAGGTGAACCATGAAAGAGGTGGCTGCCTGGGCAGGATGGCTGCTGGGTGGGACTGGTTGGAAGGATGATTTCTCAGCTGTCCTCTCTCCAGCTCTGGCCCCAGACCCCTGTTGAGTCTGAGAAGGAAGCATGTGGGCAGGCTGGGCAGGCTGCTGGGATACCCAGGGAAAGGGGCTGCAAGGTTTGGGTAGAGAGGCTATGAGGGCAGAGAGCAGAGGTCAGCTTCTTCCAGGTGCCAGGTGTAAGCAGCCAGACCAGAACCCCGATTCGTTGCGAGGAAGCCTCAGCTCCCCCAGCCCTAACATGCACTGCCTCTCTCTAGTTTACTCATTCTGCTTCCTGTTTTTCTTCCTCTTTCTTTCCTTTGAATCCTCTTTTTCCAACAATTTTTCCTCTTCTACCTTTCTTCTGTTTCCAGCAGATGGTCAAGGTCAGGGGCAGAGTTACCATGAATCGCAAGCTTTAGAGCCCCTCACTTGCCTGGCTGTAGGGAAGGTCCCAGCAGAATGCTGTCATAGTTGTATGTTTTTGTAAAGTTTGCAGAAGTTTTTGGTATACCTTTTGTAGGAAGGCTCCTTAACATATATGTTTCAGATCTCACGCAGCCTGGATCACCCTTGGTAAGAGCATGGGTTCTGGTAGCCTGAAGTCCTGTGTCCTAATCTTAACTATTAATTATTTGTGTGACTGTGGACATTTTATTTAATCATTCTGAGCTCCATTTTTCTCATTTATAAAGAGAATAATAATAGTAATGACCTTTGTTATGAAAGTTAAATGAGCTAATTTGTGTGACCTGTTTGGCGCCTAAAAGAGGTTTTGTGAATGGAGCTGTTATTCTTATTTATTCTTCAAAATGTGTGTTTATTGAGCTCATTCTAGAGTTCACTTTTGTGCTAAGTGCTGAGGATTAGGCAAGAAAAGACACAGACCCTGGCTACACATGCCTTGTAGTCTACTGGAGGAGATAAGATGCATCGGTAAGTCATGCTAAGTTTTCATCTCTTACTGTCCTCTCCCTCTCTCCCTGCTTTCCTTCCTTCCTTTTGCCTTCATTTTTACCTTAGGACATTTTTACTTAGATATGCAATTTATAGGATTGTATATTAATTGCCAGCTGTTTCAGATTATGCCTTTGATATTTGTTTGTTTTTGAGACAGAATCTTGTTATGTTCCATAATGAGTTTGGATGGCCTCTAACTAGCTAAGTAGGCCAGGCTGGCCTTGAATTCATGATCCTCCTGCTCCAAGTTCCCAGAAGATTGGGATTACTGGTGTGTACCACCATGACCAGTTTGATATTAATATCAGAAGTCACCCACTTTCCCATCCATATATACCTGCCCATCCATCCATCTATCCATCCACCCCCCCCCCCATCCACCCAATAGGTATTTTCTATGGTGTTATCAGACAGTGTGGCTAGACACTGGTTGGAGAAAGTGAAAAAGCTCCTGCCTTCAGTCCTCCCTTGTACTGCTCTTCCCCTGTTAAACCAGGACCTTCTGGTGCAGCAAGCCTTCTAGGTCCTCCTGCTCAAGGCATGTCCAAAGCCTGTCACCTGGGAGCTTGTTAGAAATGCAGAATCTCGGCTCTCCAACAATCCACAATTGGGATCTGCATGACAAGATCTCCAGGCAAGGAGGCACATGCCCCTTACAGCTTGAGAACACTGCTCCAGGTCTCTTCCCATGCTCAGGAGCAGGTAGAGGCTGTCATTTTCTAGAGCTGAAATCAGAGTGGGAGATTAATATAGACAAACCTGTAGGGATCCTTCCAGCCAGCAGAACCTATGGTTCCTCTCTCTGAACCCAAGTACAGTAACTTGAGATCCAGTTCAGAGATAGGCATTTTGATTCCAGCTCTGTCCAAGGGATTAGAGAGACAGAGGTACAGGGGTTGGGCAGGAGCTAGCAGTACCAGGATCTCCCGTGCTAAGCAGCTCTGGAAAGCAGTGTACCGAACACAGTGGCCCTCCCATGGGGACAGCAAGAAGTACTCCACTCCCTGTGAAGGGGAGCATGTGTGGCTGTCAGGTCCCCAACTTTCAGGAGAGGATTTTCACTGCCTAGAGACTCTTCTCACAAAACGTATTTTGGGCCAGAGGCTGTCAAATGGAGCATCAAACGTGTGTAGCAAAGAAGAATGGGGGACACTGAGAGGGTTAAACCCTGACCCATTCCCAGTCACTTTGGTGGCTGGGCACTGACCTTCCTCTCGTGGCCCCTGCCAGGTGAGCAGAGTTCCCTTCCACATGTGCATAGCATAAGGCTTGGGATGGGGACAAGGGAGGTAGGTGTAAGCCCGGTGGAATGACGGCACATTCACTTCAAATACACTACAAACAGTAAACAGCAGCTCACATGTTCTGTGTACTCCCATGGGCCAGGCTCCTAGGCTGTGTAAAGATGTCACAGTGATTCAGTCTATCCTCCCAGCCACCTGGGATGTGGGTGCTGCGGTTACCTCTGTTTCTCAAAGGAGGAAATTGAGGCATAGACAAGGTTGGGATCTGGGTCTATGCAACCTAGGGTTCCCAGGCCTTTTTCCCACTGCATCAGCACAGATGGGCCCTGCATGAACGGTGGAGAGGGTCTGCGATGGCCTTGACAATCCTCCAGGGACCTCTGAGATTCCACCTGGAGCACCAGCCCCCTGTGTGGGCCTGCCTGAGTCCCAGGGGATGGTTTCCACCTTGCTGTGCAATTTGGTAGCAGTCTTGGTGAAAGACTTTTCATTAGCTCTCTTCCCCCAATTTAGGTGAGGAACAAATTTCAGATAATTTCTGAATGCAGCCCCCCCTCACCCCCTCCTGTACTGGGGAGTCAAACTCAGGACCTTTTGCTGGTGAGACAGGCATGGCCCCACTGAGCTAATCCGCGCCCCCTTCCCTCTGTCTCTGATGATGGTGCCTGCGATTGAACCTAGGGTCTCATGCGTGTCAGGCAATCACTACCACGCTGAGCTACTTTTTTTCCATTTGTCTCTCAAGAATATCCTTAATTTCACCCCTAGCAACCCCACGCATAAAAGACACAGGAAGGACAATTTTGCTGGGGTATTCTACTCTAATCACAACTGTGCTACGGATTTGAGATGATAAACAAATGATACTTTGATACTTTTTGGAAAAAAGAATGTGGCTAGAAAGTAAATAGTATAAACTTACTGTATTACATTTATTTTCTCATGACCCAATAACAAATAACATGGAATAACCCTCATATACAGCTTAAATCTAAACTATCACTGCTTTGCCACCTGCTAGCTGTCTCACGTTGGCCATGTTACTCAATATTTCTATGTCTCATTTTCCTCATCTGTAAAATGGAAACAATAACAGGACTGCTGTGATGATTAAAGTGCTTACAGTGGTATCTGGCACACAGTAAGTCACACACACAGACACACACACAGAGTTTTAGCTACTTGTTTGTTGCTGAGACACTACACTTGACACCCACAACTGTAAGGAGGAAAAGTTTATTTTGGCTCACAGTTTGTAGAGGTTTCAGTCCATAGTTGGCTGGCTCCAGGGCAGGGCAGCATGGCAGAGGAGAAACAGCTCATGGCATGGCAGCAGACGCAGAAAGGATCAAGAGATGAGAGAGGAAGATAGGCTCTGCCAGGCCATGTCCCCAGGGACCCACTTCCTCCACATTTAGCTATAATCTCATCAGTTGACTAATCCATTGATGGGTATCACACCCCCATGATCCAATCACCTCCACCAAACCCCACCTCTGAGTACATGAGGCTTTGGGGGACATCTAGATATAAATCATAACACGCACAATTGGTGAAGTAAAATGATTATTATTTCAGTTAAAGGTTAAATGAATCATTCTTGTCAAGATGGATTTTTAAGTTATTATATAGTAGTACTATATATTCCATATTGTCATTAATTCTCTGTTGCTTCATCAAAAGCTCATGCTTTTATTCAGGTTCTAAGTCCTCTGCCAGCTGTGTGGGCAGGGGCAGGACTCCTTCTTTGACTTTAGTTACCTGGATGGTTAACAGCTGGACATCCTACCCTAATGTGGGGTTGTGGGATATGACATATTCTCACTGGGATGAAGCTAGAGGGAGAACATGTGTTAGGCCATGACCCACTTACCAGAGCACTGGCAGGTAAGGAGCCAGCTTCCCTCAGACTCACGACTTGGGAACATCGAGAAGGTCCAGATGTGGTCCAGCCCCTGCTCTGAGTGCAACTGCAGTGTGTGGGGAGACAGCTGCAGTCCTTCTGGGTTTTCAGACCTGCTTGGAGCTATTCAGCCCAGTTCTGTGCCTGGTTCATTCAGCCCAGAGGTCCAGCCCCGAGCCCCAGAGAGGTAGTTTGCTTTTGCATCTCTCTGAGGATCAGTTTGCAATTCCATTTCTGTCTGAGCCTGGCTGGGTGCTAATAGGGGAGAGGATGTTCCAGACAGGGGTCTGACAAGACAACACACCAGATTCCCTCTGATCCTGCTGTTTTATGGTGCTTTTGGGAAGTACAGAATCGTGAAATGATTGAGTTTTGTCCTTCTGCAGAGGTACTTTGGCAACATTGGTGGATAAGATCAAGGCAGCTCCCAGTCTCACCCTAGAAGCTAATGAATCATTAGTGTGAGATGCCTCTTAGGAATATGCTCTGGAAATGGTACATTGGGAAAAAAGGCAGCAAGAATTTATTGTTATATGTGGCAATGCAGAGGGAGAAAGTGCTTCTGCTGGTGCAGAGAACTTGTGGGTCCCTGCGCAATGCATTACAGTAACAAATCACTTTTCCTCATTTGACTTCTGAATCAACCCTGTGTAGTCCATGAGAGAACTGAGGCCCAGAGAAGTTGAGTGACTTGTCCAGGGTTCCAAGCTGCCAAGTCATCCACCTGAAACTGACCCAGGCCAGAGCCCCTTCATTCAGTACTTTATTCTGCCCTTCATTGGCAATTCAGCATATGTCCTTCTGCTAGATTGTATATGCCTATGTGGGGTTGCATAGTGTCCCCTAAGAATTCATTTTCTTGCAGAACCTCAAAACGTGGTCTTATTTGGAAACGGGGCACTGCAGATACTGTATTGTTAGTTAAGATTAGGTCCGACTGGAGTAGGATGTATCTTTCATCCAGTGCAATTGGTTTCCCTATAAGAAAGGGAGGAGGTACACAGAGACTTGAGCCACACATGTGAGAAGAGGATGTGGATATGCACAGGGAAGATGACCATGTGGAGCTAGAGGCAGAGATTGGAGTGATGTTACCACATACCAGGGAGCACTGAAGCTACCAGAAGCTGAAAGAGGCAAGGAAACCTCCTGCTACCCAAAGTTCATGTGATGGAAACCTAATTCCCAATGTAATAGCATTGAGAGGCTCATGAATGCACTGATACTGATATTTCAGGAAGGAGTTAAATATTACGAGAGTAGACTCCTGATCAAAAGATATGGATGGGGACTGACCCCCATCCTCTCTCTGCCTCTCATGTATATTTGCTCGCCCTTTTGCCATGTTATGATGCATGGTGGCACCATGCTCTTGGACTTGAGAAAGACATTTCTGTCCTTTGTAAAGAATACCCAGTGCTATGGTTTGGATAAGTGTCCCCTAAGATCTATGAATGAAAAGCTTCCTCCCCAGTCTGCGGCACTACTGGGATGTGGTGGAACCTTTAAGAGGTGGGGCCTAATGGGAGGTCTTCCAGTCATGGGGAAGTGGGCCCTGAAAGGGGATCTTGGGACCCCAGCCCCTCCTCTTTCTCTTTCTTTGCTTCCTGGCCACCATGAAGCAAGCAGCTTTGCCCCACCACACTTTTCTGCCATGAGGTGCCACCTCACCACAGAGCTCAAAGCAGTAGGGTCAACCAACCGCACACTTTGACCTCTGAAACCATGCACTGAAACAAATCTTTTCTCCTTTTAAGTTGGTTATCTCGAATTTTGTCACAGTGATGGAAAGTGGACTGACACATCCAGTTTCAGGGATTCTGTAATAGCAACACAGGATGGACTAAGATTTGCTCTGCTGATGTCTTGGTGTCCTATTTCTTACCTCCAGAACTGTGAGACAATACATTTTGTTGTTTTAAGACCTCCAGTTCTGGCACTTTGCTCTGTAGGCCTAGGAAACGAATGCGGTGCCCCTGAGGGGGTTGTGTCTTACTTTTCTCTCTGTTTCCTTTGTTTCCTGGTATTGCCTTGTCCACTTCTTCCTCAACAGTTGCACACATCTAACACCCAGAGTCTGGCGGCCCATGGTCTGTGCAGATAGGGCTTTCGATCCTTGGCCCACATTATACTTATTGCAGCAAATCCACCTGTCTAATCTTGTTTGCCTCTGGTTTTTATTTAGTATCACTTCTGCTGCCTCAGCTACATCGTGAGTGTGCCTTGTCTGTGTGCATGAGTGTGATGATGTGAGAGGAGGGAAGAGGCGATGTGGCTCAGAGTCCCTTGAACCCACACACTGGGGGCTGGTGGCCTCTGGCTGTTGAAAAGGATTATTCTGAATCCAGCTCTTGGCCTTCAAATGCAGGCTTGATCAGTGCTTTCCAAAGAAGCTGGGCTTGGGCCCGAGGCTGTGGGGGTTTCATAGCACAAAGGTGCTGTGTTTTCTGCTTTTGTGTGAAGACATACTCTTGAGTGAGGATCTGATCTTGCTCAGTCTGCCACCTATAGGAAAAGACAGAGAAGGAAGCAGCCTTAAACACAATCTCTGCCAGAGCCAATGAGCCAGATGTTTGCAGATGTCAGGTCATAAACCTTCCCTGTTTACTGTTTCCCTCACTGTGCCCAGTCTCTTCATTCTGGTACTCTCTGCTTTTTGTCCTGTGCTGAAGGGGGTGGAGATGTGCATGGAGGGCAGGTGAGCAGTGAGTGGAAAGGGGGATATGAAGTGGAAAGAACATGGGTTCAGTTCAAGTCCCCATTTAGTGACTGAGTCCATTTTGTGCTGCTGTATTAGAAGACTTGAGACCAGGTCATTATAATGAACAGAAATTTATTGGCTTCTGGAGTCTGGACAAGTGCAAGACTGAAGGGCTGGGAAGTATCTGGTGAGAGCCTTTTTGTTATGTCATCTCATGGTGGAAGGGGTAGTGGTGACGAATACCTCTTTTTATGCAAAGGTGCTTTTATAAGGAACCCACTTTCTCAACAACACATCCAATCCCTCAATAATGGCATTAGTTCATTTTCTTTGCCCTTGTGGCCTACTTAACTCTCTTTAGGCCCCACCTCCCAACAGTTTCATTCCTCAGTTGTTTCCTGCATACACTTAATGTGGGAGACACATTCTTAAAGTGGGGGACACATCTAGATCATAACAGCCATGAAGCTAGATCGGTCTCAAGTATTTGTGGATCTCTGTGCTTGGCCCCCTGGGAGAGACTTCCTTTTTCTTTTGATCTGCAGCATCAGCATAGTGCCTGGCACACAAAAGGTACTTAAATGTTGACTGCTTACATTTAAGACAACTCCTACCAGAGATGAAGATAATTCAGTAATGTAAGGGCAAGGTAGAGAGGCCAGGTAAGAGGCAGTTGTAATAGTTCAGGGGAAAGATGGAGAAGTTCCAAGTTAAGGCATGGCCCACAGGGAAGAAGGGAACTTTTATTCACTGTCATTCTACTCAATGGTGACCTAAGCTACATCCTATATATAAGATATCTAATGCTGTCCTAGTAACTTTTCAAATGAGATCTTGATGTTCTCATTTTAGGGATGAGGGGACTGAGGGAGCTGGGACAACACACAGCCTGTGCTTGGCAGGCAGACCAGAGCCTAAGCCTGGTGAAGGGTGCTAGGCTGCTGGAGTGTAGACATGTTGCTGAGGCAGAATCAAAAGGACTGGCTGTGGCAGGGAGGCGATGACTCGGGTTTCTCTATGTGTGATGGAGTTGGTGATGGGCCATTAACGATGAGTTTATGGGGCTGAGCCCTTTGGAAGAGAGAATGCTTTTAGATAGTCTATGTCCAGGTCCTGGTAATCCTGTGGATGACAATTTACTGATAATGCTTGTGCTTCTGGCTTGACTGAGTGGTTTTGGCCACTGAGTGATGCTTGGGGAGAGGCTGCTGGCTCCTGGATGCCACTTGGCATTGGTGGAGTTGCCAAGAATGCAGACATAGTGCTGCCAGGTGGCAGAAGCCCATTCCCCCATGCCAGGGTCCCTGTTTTATTCAAAGAGACTTCATCTCCAACCTGGGCACCTGTGTGAGGTTTGACACACAGAGCTATCCTGAACACCCCTCATACCACCTTTCTTCTCCCTCATCCTCTCTTTGCCCATTGTCCAGGCTGCCTGCAGAGCAGTGGGTTCAAGGCCAAAATGAAAGTTTTTGAACCTGAAGCCCTCAGGCCCAGATGTCCCTGGAGCTCATCTTGGTGTCTGGGAGAGTCTCTCATTCATCAAGCATGTACCTAGCACCCACAGTGTGCTGGCCACTGAGGACACAGAGATGACTAGGGCACTTTCCCTGCCTGCAGGCTCTCCAGCAGGGTGGGGAGGTGACTTGACAGAGACATTGTACTGTGATGCCACTGATGAGTACTAAGACCAGGGCAAACAGAGGCAGAAAGGTCAGGGAAGCTGGCTGAGCAGGTAACATTTGAACTGAGCTTATAAGGATAAATAGGACTTTGTCAGGTGGGCAACTGGGGGCACAGAGAGGCGAGGAGTATCTTCAGCCCAGATAGGAAGCTGTGTGTGTTTGGGGAACAGCAATTAATTCCACAAATACTTACTGCCCCCCCCCCCATGCCAGCCTGTGCTAAAGTTGGAAAGATGAATAATGCATGGCCTTGATGAAGAGATTCTCACAAAGGATAGCTTCTTTTTTTAATTTACTTTTATTTTTTTTGTATATCCTTTTATTGGTACATTTTAGATGTACAATATAATGACATTCATCATTGGAGATATGCACCTTCACATACTCTCTTGGTTCTTATTTTCTTGGTTCTTATAAGGATAGCTTCTTTTCAAAGACTTGTACACAACTGAAGGATCCGGACACAGACCTTTCATGTAGACTGGAAGACTTCAAACTATGGTTCTTGAATCCAGAGATTACGCAGGATGACATATTGGGATAGGAGGAAAAATATTAAAACTTCTATTTATATGTATTTCTTAACCAAACACAAAGAAGGGATTTAAGTTCTTCTAATGTTTAATGTAAGGTTTGGCCCTGGGACCTGGGCATGGTCCTCATGTCAGAGGCTCCCCTGTTGCAAGCAGGGTCTGAGAAAGTGGAGGCACAGGAGTTCCATGACAGGGGCCAGAGGAGTCCTTGCCTCTTTATTCACTTTCAGCATATTGTGACATTTTATACATGGTCAGGGAAGTGGATTTATCTATGATCTGATCTAGTTTTAAGTGACTCAGTCCTTACACAAGTAAAACACTTAGCAAAATTTCTGAAAACAGACCAAGATCAAGAGAAGGCCAGTAGCCCAGAGTTGAACAAAGAGCAAGAAATGGCAAAGCTGTTGCTGCTCCCCACTCAGAATGGGCTCTTCCTTCTCCACCCATCTTGAGTTAAAACTTGTAGCAATGGAAGCTGACCAAAATAGTCCACATTACCAAAATAATTATAAATACAGGTTCACATCTCTTGATATCAGTAATACTGTCCTTGCATAAAGACTTATTATGTTTTCAGATATTGGCTAATGATAATAGTGCATCTAAATGTAATTTTTAAAATGCACATATATCAGAAATGTGTGTTAATTTTTTTTCAATTGACAGGGATTAAAGAAGTTGGGGCCCACAGCTCTAGGCACTGAGGAACCAGTAGGAGTTGTGTAAGTGGGAGAATCACATGTTTGTTTCTATTGTGTTTGTTTTGAAAGAGCACCTGGCACTGTGTGGGGCAAGAGACACCAGAGTAGAGTAGCAGGGGCCAGTGCGAAGTCTCTGTGAGAGAATATGAGGTCCAACCCAGGTTAGGGGAACCAAGATAGCAAAGAGAAACTCACACATGAGTTGGACTTGGTGATTAACTAGATTTGGCAAACAAGGGGGAAAAGATCCATGGTGATTTTCTGTCTTCTGGATGACTAGGCAAATTGTGGCACCATTTTATTTACCAAGATGGCAAACAGAAGTGAGGAGTGGGTTTGGGGAGGAAGAAACCGGTTGAGCCAGACATGCCAGGGAGAACCCTGAGTGGAGCCGCCTACTCCCTCAGCTTCTAGTGGTTCAGTGGCTGTTTAGGGCGGGGCCTGGATAGTGGTGGTGATGGTGGCTCCTGAAGGAAACAAACAGAGTAAAGGGGCAGTAATGGTGTCTTCTGTCTAGACCACCTAGGCCACTGGTGCTGCGTACCCAGAATCACACCCTGATCTCTTCCTATATTTCACTTCTGGGAAACATCCAAATTGTGAGGCCCCTCTGTCTGCCTCCTCTTCTGAGCCATCTTGAATATGATCAGGCTGCTTATTCTCTATGCTCCAGGCCAAAGTCACTGGGAACGATTGGTTGGGAGTGTCTTTGCTGTCCTTGTCAGAGCTGAGATAAGCAAAATGAAAGGCAGAGGAAGAAGGGTGGGGCAGGGTGCAGCATGGGTGCTGTGCAGCTGCCAAGGCTGGGCAGGCACAGGCTCTTCACCAAGCAGAAGGGCTCCAGTGGGGTTTAGAACCAAAGTATCCATTCTGGCCTGACCTGGTCCTTTCTGAGTTGGGCCATCTGGGCTGCAGGATGTTCTGGACTGCCAGTGTTCTTGGGGCTTGACCTGGAGGAGGCCACCATTTAGCATCAGTGATGACTCTGAGGTTGAGAGCAGGAAGCACCAATTTGAACCTCTGGCAGGATTTGGGGGTCTGTGTATATGAGGGGAATGTGTGTGAAATCAGTACAAGCTTGGTGGCAATGTTATTCTCCATTCAAAAATTTTCTTTGGCAGGGAAAGAGTGATACAGATAGGCAAAATGAATTTCTTCTTCAAAATTAAGAAGAAATAAAAGTAGGCAAATGGGGATGGAAGAGAGAGAAAGAGACAGAGAAGGAGAGAAGAGGACAGAAAGGAGAGTAGAAACATATGTAGAAAATGACTAGCTGAAAGAAACATAGAGAAGAGTGAAATTAAGACATAGATGAGACAGAAAATGAGGGAGACAGACAAAGCATGCGTCTATATACACAAAACAAAAACAAAGCAAAATAAAACCAAGTGCAAGTGGATGAAGAAGCATAAACTAGGAGACAAAGCCACAGGCTGAGGCGTAGGAATGTGGAGGCAGGGCTGGAGAGAGGGCAGCTTGGAGGGATGAGGCCCACGTCCTTCTTTCCCCTTCATATGTGTGGCTCCCCCTTGCAAAATCAAAAGGGCAGAGCCTGAGTAAACAGCCAGTCTTCACTGCTGACATCTAGCTGGGCTGGGGGATGTGGTTATGTAGCAGCCATCACCTTTGCTCAGGCCAGAAAGGGAGCCCTGGGCAGCACCTGAGGAGGAGCTGGGCTGGCATGCAGTAGGAGCCCCTGTGAGCTGTTCAGGATGCTTGACTTAAAGTAACAGTTCTGGGTGCCTCTCTTGACCTGCTTTTCTTTTTGTCCATTTGGTGGGGGCTCAAGGACCTTCCAATTCAGAGGAGCAGACTGAGTGTTGATACACTGGGACTGGGGCTGTGGGTGGGGTCACACTATGTACGTAGAGTGGCATTGTTACTTCCACATCAACAGTTGGGGAACTCCCTGCAGCAGTGGGAACCCTCTGAGCACAGAGAAGTGGTTTTGTGAAGTCAGTTTCTATTTTTTTTTTATTATTCTTATTTTTTTATTTTTTGGGTACTGGGGATCGAACTTGGGACCTTGCACTTGCAAGGCAAGCCCCGGAACTGCTGAGCTAAATCCCCGGCCCATGAAGTCAGTTTCTAGCAGGAGGAGACACAGAGGCTCAGGAGTCACCGACTCTGGCTTGGTCAGTGATACACATCTAGACAAGGCAAATGTCACCAAAAGAAGGCCCTAGGGTGCAAAGCAAATTGGACTTCATAGATTCCAGTGAGTCAGTGTCCAGCAACCCAGGTCAGAGGAAGATCTGGGAAGCAGGGGCACTAGCGAGCTCTGCACGTCAAAGGGAGGCCCCTGCAGGGGGAAGTGCTAACAATGGGGCTTCCCCAGAGCCCAGGAAGCATTCCCCCGCCCCCTCCCATCTCCCTCTATCTGATTGTGTGTTCCTCTGCTAGCCCAGTTACTGACTCGACTTCTCCGGAACACTGATGCCAAGAAGAAGATAATCTGACATGGGGACTTGCCAACTAATATCTGGAATAATTTACTCTTGAAAAGACACATTCCATTCACAATACACAGCAAAAATACCACTTATGGAGTGGGCATGTACCAAATGCTCATGTGCATAAGTTATCCAGTCTTCAAAAGTCTCATGAAGTGGGCATGCTTTCCTGCATTTTACAGGCAGGAAGACAGGCTCAGAGCTGGGTTTAAAGTGGGGTCTCTCTGAGGCAAAAGCCTGGTCTCTTAAGCACCTTCCTTCTTGCAGGAGGCAAGATTGAAGGGGATGCTGGGTTTTGAGTCCTGGCTTTTCTGTAACCACTCAGCTATCCCCATAGTGGGTGACATGTGTCTGTTTCCAAGACGGTGGTGCAACAAGTCCCATCCATGGAGAAGCAGGGCTGGGAGCAGGTGCTAGACCAGAGGACTTGGCAGAAGCTGAGCTCTGGGCAGCTCTGATGGCCCAGGGCCTCCCCTGCGCAGTCCCTCAAACCTGCAAATAGGGCCACTGTGATGGGAGAACACAGGGCTGGAGGAGAAGGTCAGGGGCCCTTTCTCTGCCTCTTGCTCTTAGATCAATGAAGGAAAATGAGAAGGGGCTAGAATGGGTGTCTGCCTGTGAGCCACGAGGTGGAGAGTGAGTGAGAGGATGGGTGTCTGCTTTCAGGGCTGGCTGAAGGAAGATGGGGAATCTGGATTGGAACCAGCCTTCCAGGGGACCTAGAGCTGACATGGGATGAAAGGAAGGGGAAGGGAATAGCTAGAGATTCAGAAAGGAGAACCCCCTCTGACCAAACTTCAGCTTTGTGAAGAGGTTCCAGATGGCCAATGGCAGCTGTTTTCTCCTTCCTCCTTCCCCTAAAGACCCAGAGGCATGTAGGATACTAAGCCTAGAAGGGAGAGGCAGCCAAGGACAGTCCTCCAGGGGAGCAAGACAGTCATGCCTGGGTTTTTACCATGAATGCTTCCCAGGGATGTGAAGAAAAGTGGTTATGACATTGGCTGAAGCAAAATAGAACTGCAGCAAAATCCTGACTCATGCCTTCCTAGGCCAAGAGATCTTATTTTTGGTATCATTCAGCTCTTTCATTAGCACCAAGAGTTGATTGTAAGAGGGCTGAGTAGGAGATGGGAGAGGGTGTCCACACTCAGAGCATGGAAGTGGGGCTGGGGCTCCTGCTGGTGGAGAAAGACCCTGTCTCCCCCATCATCTCTGTTCACCAGAAAGGTGGTGAGATGCAGGCTTGTCTGGGCTTGGGGTGGAGACTCCAGGTAGGCCACTAAGGACAGGGGCTGCCTTGGGACAAAAAGCATGGTAGTGGATGTGGTTTGAGAGAGTCCTAGAGCATGGGAATTGGGTTGTTGGCTAGGGGCCTGGCCTCAGACAGAGCCTGGGTGCCTCCTAGTGCTCCACCCAGCCGCACACCCAAACTCTCCTGCTCCTTGTTCCACACAGGTGGGTCTACCGGTTTATCTGCCAGGGCTGTGCAGCCTCCACTGGTTCCCAGCAGGTGCCTAAGCTCAGGGCTGGAAGATAAGATGCTAATCAAATTCTTCTCTGCCCATAGGTGCTTAGGTTTAGTCAGCATTTATTTTCCCTACTGAAGCTGGAACTGGAGTTCTCTGATGCCTAGCAGGTCCCGCTGCCTAGGATGAGTTCCCTGATTCTTTGTAAGTTTCTCCTGAAGTATTGACAACCTCATCTTCTGTCCAGATCTGGGGCTTGCTAGGAGCACTGCAGCGTGTCATCTGGATCCCGAGTGGGGCAAGGCTTGGGGAATCTGTGATGCTTTTCCAGGTCAGGAAAGGAACAGAGGTGAGTCACACTGGCCCTCTGAGCCAGAGGGATTTCCAGGGCACCCAAAGTCTCACCATGTTGCTTCTCTTGGCATTGGAGCCCCCCATTCCCTGGCTTGTGCTGGACACTAGCAGCCAACATCTGTGCAGTGCATTGCAGCTGGAGACATCCTTTCATGCATGTTAGCCTTTAGGCCACTCTGGGGTGGGGTTTAAAAGCAGCTCACTGTTCCAGATGAGAGGTGAGCCCAGGTAAGGGGCAGAGCCAGGCCCCAGCAGGCCTGTGGGCTGGGTGCCTTCTCCTTCCTTGATGGAGACCCATCTTCATGTGTCCCAGGCTGCACATGCAACAGCATTCTTTACACCCCTTCTCACTCTTCACAGTTCAATGCAATGGGATGATATTTATTTATCTATTTTTTGGTACAGGGAATCAAACTCAGGACCTTGTGCTTGCAACGCAGGTGGCGGAACCACTGAGCTAAATCCCCGGGGATGATATTTATGGTGAATAAGAAGCCCCATACTTTTTTGTGGCTGCAACTTCTCCACAGGGCAGCCAGGTCTCATGAGATTTTTTTCCCACTCAGTACTGGAGATTGAACCAAGAGCCTTTACACCGAGTTTCATCCTCAGCCTTTTTTGGAAACAAGGTCTCATTTAGTCACTAAGTTGTCCAATTTGGGCTTGAACATGTGGTCCTCCTGCCTCAGGCTCCCAGAATGTCCTGGATATTTTTTAATTGTCCACCCAGGCTCCTACAGATCTTTGCATTGGACCAAATAGGTGCTTACAAGTGCCTGGTGATTTTGACTGAGGCAGTGCCAGAGATACCAGGCTGGGAAAGCCGAAGTGTGGGGAAGAAGGGAGGCCCCTCCCCAGATAGGACCATGGCCTGGGGAGAGGCCTCATCCAGCCCAGCCACAGGCTGGTATTCATTGTGTCCTGTTTGTAACTTGTCCATCTTGTCCTTTGTTGACCTCGAACTGGTTTCCCTACCATTCCCACCAATGTCTCAAGAGCTATGCTCTCTTTGAGGGCCAGGAAGGGGGAGTGGCTCTGAAATTGCTAGCTCACCTTCTGCAGAAGGACCTCCCATTTCTTCCCCAGGTACCCAGGGCTGGGCTCTTAGTTCCATCCCAGAACAGTCTGGCCTGTTGGGAGGACATACTTGGTGACCCAGCCCTAGTGTCAGAGGTGCACCCAGGTGCACCCAGCCAAGCACTGGGCTCTTGGCTGCTCATCTGTGCTCCCCCTGCTTTAGAGGAGAGGCATCTAGCCCTAAGTTTCTACGAGTTGGGTTTTCTCATGTTCTTACAAGTTGGTTTCTAGTTGGTCCCTATTCCAATCCATGTGCCTCTCACCCACATCCTGAACACCCTTCTGAGTGGCATCATTTCTCCTTGTGCCCATGCCATGGCTGCCCAGCCGCACATGCCTGCACCTATCTCTGCCTGGGTCCACTTCTGGCTCTTGTTCCTTCCCCATATCTAGAGGGTGAATACTGACCCTGAGATTGGAGTGAGAGGAGAGAAACTACAATGGAAGGAAAGGCAGACCCTGAAAAGGGTGGATCACTTATCACCTGGGGCGGGGGGAAGCATAGAGTAGACCCCAGGGGTGAGGAGCAGTCAAAGTGTGTCCGGAGAGTGACTCCTTCTGCTTCAACAGCACAGTCCACATAGCAAGGTGACCGTATCTGAGACAGTTTTTTTCACAATGACAAAATTTTCCCTAATTAGGTAGGACAACCAATCAATTATCCTAATTAATTGTCCTGTGGCAACCAAGTCATAGGGTCAATAGTTTAATCCCCTGCCTGTGGTTACCCTGTCCCTGGGGCCAGGTATCAAATTATAGGGTTGGATGAACTGAAGGTGAATATAATTTTTCATTTATAATGTGTTTGTGTTTAACATCACAAAAATCACCTCTCGACATGGTAAAACTCAGTGTCTAGGGCACATTCTCTAGTATGCTCTCCAGCCTACTGGCTTTCCACTCTTTCATTATACCTGTTCTTCCTTCTCCTAAGACTTGTAGCTCCTGACCTTTCAGTCTGCCATTAGCCTCTTCCTGACTTTGCTGTCAGCCTTTTCCTGCACATCCCCAGGCGAAACCCTTCAACATACCACCCTTTTGCACAGCCCCCACCCTGCTCTTTCTCAGCACCTGGTCAGACACTGTCCACCCACGCCAGCCCTGCACCTGGCTGCTGAAAACCCTGCAGCCATGAGACATGAGCACAGCCACAGCATTCTCTCCATCCCCAAAGGAGCTCCCCCATGCAACCCCCACATCTGGGTTCCTTGCTGTGCTCTCAGAACCCCTGTGCCTACCCCTGATAGCACATAATGCCCATCCTGGAAGAGTAGCCTGGCCCCTTTGTCCCCTCCACCAGAAAACTGAGCTGCTGCTCTCGAGTCTATGTGCCTCACCTTTGGCAAAACAGTAGTACATAATTATGTATTGAATAAATAAATGACCAAGGAGGACTTCCTAGAAAAGAACCTTATTACGTGGTATTTTGTAGGCAGACATGAAATGGTGTGAGAAGGAGGTGACAAAGGAATTGTTTAGAGTGGGGGTTTCAGCACAAATTTCTTCAGAACCCAGGGGAGATGGAGGGAAATGACTAGGTGTGCGTCATGGGGAGCAGGAGACACCTGCGGAAGGCATGTCCTATGACAGGCATCACCTTCAAGCATGAATGTGGCATTGTCCAGTTCTAACAAAGCACAAAGCCCTGTGCCCACCTGGATGTGGTGGGCTGGAGTGGTGACGGCAGTGTGTGACACAGAGTGAGCAAGGCTGTTGGAACAGAGTCATCAGTGGGTCCTTAAACAGACATGACTTTGGTATGCTGACTCCCTGCAGGATTGGATCTCCATACCTCAGCCTCCCTTCACACACGTCCAGGTGTTTGGAGGGCCTGGGACTCAGAGGATCCAGACTGTCTTGGAGGCCAGAAGCACAAATGCCATACAAGAGACACAGGAAGTAGGGATTGTCTTCCCTTTTCTTCTATAAGATCCTGTAGGCAGATTTGGAGACCACCATCACTGTCTGGTGAACAGGGCCCAGGGTGGGGTCTTTGGGACCACGAATGAGTCCTCATAGCCCCACCCAGGCTAAGAAATGCCATATCCTGTAGCACTTACACTTCCAAGTGAATAAGACCCCCGTGAACATGTTGTTAGGGGTGGGTGGGGAGAGTGCCTAGGAGCTCTGCTGCAGGTCCAGGAATTGGGCCCTGCCTGCTGCCTCTAGTTCTTGGGGAACTAACTGCTTCAGCCAGTAGGGGATGCACAGGCCCCAGGAATGGTTTCTCAGGGCTGTGTTAAGAGAAAAGAAGAAAGTGTCTAGGAAGGCTGGTCAGAATGACAGCCATGCAGATGTAAAACCAGCACTATACTCTGACCTTTTAAATCACTCTGACATTGTCTCTAGCCTTAGAGCCATTCAGAGATTCATGTATTTAAGAAACATTTTCCCTGCACCCAGGAGGGAGCCCTGGGCTAGTAGGCTTTGGAGATATAGACTCAGGACCATCAGGACTCTAGAAGGGCCATAGCCTGGGTAACAATTACATCCCCAAAGCTGCAGACCTAAGGGGTATTTGCGCTCTGACAAAGGGACACATTGAACATGGCAAAGAACCTGCAGCAATGATTCTGTCTGGGACTTCAGGGAAGGCTTCCTAGTGTTTACAGTATTTGTTGTGGATCTTGAAAAAATTAGGGGAAAGGCAAGCAGAAAAACATCCTAGGCCAAGGCCAGAAGGCAGGGACCTTCTTGGTCTGTCCAGGTTTGGCTCAATGGGAAAATACTCAGGCAGAGTTGTGGGCTGAGGCTGGAAGATGGGAGTGTTGGCTACTGGGCTGGGAGAGAAATGGGAGCTTATCTCAGAGGAGAGAGGAGTCCTCCTTGGAAGCTGGAGCAGACTGAGGTTTTGTGGAGCCCGAGGTTTTTACAGTCTTAGAAGCTTTCTTAGAACAAGAATACATACAAAATTATAAATACAAAATTAGGTAGAGAAGTTTAGATGTGGTACTGCAAGTGAGGGGCCCGAGGCTTGGTTTGTTTCATGGCAAACCCTCCTCTGTGCAGGAGACATAGTTTGCAGAATCTCTCTGTTCTCCTTTAGAACTCAGGCCTGCCTTTAGAAGCTCCCTCCTAGCAGCAGATCTTCTTTTGGTCCTGTACATCTCTCTTCTTGAGTCCCCTGGAGCCTGAAGCAGCACAGGAGCTTGGATTCAGGAAGCCAGCATGTGGGGTTTCATCCAGAAGAAGGGAGGCAGAGGGTACCACTGAGGTGGTGGGAAGGGATGCCCTTTCATACAGTCTTGTTCCCAGTTGTTCCAACAGGGGCCTTGAATCAGACCTATTAACTTTTTTTTTTGGTGCTGGGGATCGAACTCGGGTCCTTGCACTTATGAGGCAGGCGGTAGAACCACTAAGCTAAATCCCTGGCCCAGACCTATTAACTTTTAAGCAACACATGTGGAGGATTTCTCATCTGTCAAGCCTTTTACACCTGCATGTCTTCCCACACCCCCTGAGGCAGGCAATACTGTTCCTGCTGCAGAAAGCTCAAGACTGGTCTACCATGTGGACACTTGGCAGGCGAGACCTCACACACACAGGTTGCTTTACCCTCTACTGCTTTTTTTTGGTGCCGGGGATCAAACACACTCTACTGTCAAGCTACACTCCCAGCATCCCTGACATCCTGACAATTGGTCTAGCAGTATTTTAGCCCAAATTGTCTTGCTTGGACACCTGCACAGGCAAATATGCCACCCTAGAGATGACACCACAGATGACCTGGCTTTGGTATTTACCCTTCTTGCAGTGTGTGTTGATGGTAATGGGGCACAGGTAGGCAGAGCCGGCAGCCCTTGCGACCCAGTCTGTCTGTCTGCACTATGGTGAGATAGAGTTCTCACTTTGTCCCTTCCTGCCTGGCTGGGGGAACTATCTGGTAAAACCTCAGTTTCAGGCTGTTGCCATGTAATAGATGTCTGAAACCGAGCACTGGTTTGCAAGATCTTCTGGGTATTCAATTTGGGGATCTCATCCAGGGCAGGGGGAAAATGGGGGTGTTCACTAGTACAATAATGGGTCCTGAGCTTCCAGTTGTGTTATCCTGGGAGGACAGAGCTGAATCAGGTGTGACCTTGTCCTCAAGACTCACTTCAACATCCGGGAGTGGCTCCAGTATGTCAGGAACTGAGCTGGGTGGTGAGAGACCTGGATCAAGGTGAGTGAGCTGTGTGTCTGAGCAAGAGAAGCCCCCAGTCTCTACTGGGATGAGAATCTTCCCCCTACATCCACAGAGAACAAGACAAGGCATAAGGCAGCCTACAGAGTTGGGTGGGATGCTTTATCTGCTTCTTGTGCCACTAGTTAGAGTGAATGGATGCCTCTGACCTCTGCAGGTCTCTTCTTGGCCCTAATGCAGATGGAGATGACCTGCCTCTCCCTCCCTCATACATCACCATAAAGGCCCCAGGCAAAACCCTTCTTTTCTCTCCTGCTTCCCCAAATGAGGAATCAAAATGGGAGAATGGAATGAGTTAAAGTACCCTCCCAGCCCCAGAGAGGTTCTGTAGGGGATACTTGGAGGAAACAGATGGCCTGGCGTACAGTTGATTGAGTTGACAGGAAGGAGAGAGATGGGGCTGTCCAAATATCTGGGTGTTTCTAGAGCTTCACAGCCAGATGCAGAAACCTCAAAGCCTCTGGACTAGCAACCATATAAAGCAGTCTTGGTTTATCCTGTTTTCTACAATGTGCATGAGCCAGCTTGGCTTACTGTGAGGACATGAAGAGTGGGAGCTGGAGGAGTTTGGGTGAAATGGTGCTTGTGCAGTGAGAGGACGCTGGGGTGCTCTGAATGGCTGCCCATTGACTGCTGTATGCATGTCAACTGTTTCCATTCCTACTCTCCTCCCCAAGACCCAGGTGGAAGAGACAAAGAATGAAAGCATCCTAGCCCCTTAACTTCTCCAGTAGCTGCGGATGTCTGCTGATGGCGGGGGCAACTGATGGTTGGTGCAGGTGGATGAGTAGGGTGTCCAGCTCACTTGAGCTGTGTGTGACTTTTGGTCTACCTGCACAGAAGCCTAGCTTTGTCTGAGAAGGGTCCCCAGCATGGGCTCACCCAGCTGACAGGCCTCTTTGCAGGCCTTTGGATTTCAGGAGATCCAAGGGGCCACCTCATGCCTGGGAGGCTACCTCTGTGAAGAAAGATGTTTTATGATCCCCAAAGGCCCTTTTAACTTCCATTACCTCGGGTGAGCCTTGCCACAATGCCGTAAGGCATAGCTGACTCATGTTACAGAAGACAAAGTGGAAGGTCGGAATTCCTTGCCCAAAATAGATTGGGGAGTGGCATGTACTAGAATTGGGGCTCCAGTGCATACCACTCTGAAGAAAGCCCTGTGCTCCCTATTCTGGACATTTCATATAAACAGGATCATATAATATGTGGGCTTTTATGACTGGCTTCTTTCATTTAGCATAATGTCTTTAAGGATCATACAAGTTGTACTGATACAGGAAATGATACCAGAGATGAAATATGAGATATTATATCTTCCAACCTGTTAGATGTCTGATACACTGAGCTCATGTCCTCTAAGAATAAAAAAATGAATTCTAGGAACAACGGAGGTTAAGAGTAGGAAGGTATTTATTGATACAATAGCTCCTGAGAGGCAGGAGGGGTATCCAGGGACCCCACTTTACAGGGAAGTTTTATAGAGCAAAACTCACATGGGTACAACAGCTATGATCAGCCAATAAGTTTACAAGTATAGTCACTTAGGTAATAGTGGTCCAATTGGGAAACAAGTCACATAACAAGTGTGCATACTAAGAACTAAGACTTCTAGGAAGTGGTGGGTCCAGAGGTCTCTGGTCACTTATAGGGTGACTGATTTCTGTCTAGACTTTTTTCTTTTTCTTTTTTTTTGCACTAGAGATCGAACTCAGGACCTTGTGTGGCAGATGGCGGCACCACCGAGCTAAATCCCCGGCTCTGTCTAGACTTTTTTAGGCCCAGTGTTTGTTCTTTGAGGAAGTATACAGGTCTGGTCATCTTGTCTTTATCTTGAGGCCTGGTCTCCAGCAGATGTGTGTCTGGCCACAGTTGTGATGTGTTTCACCTTTGTCCTGACTCTCTCGAGGGCTTATCTCTATCTGACTGCCTATGATATTTCTATCTGACTTAGCTGTCTATAATAGTATATATATCAGAAATGCATTCATTTTTATGGCCAAGTAATAGTCTATTGTATACATATATCACATTTTGTTTATGCATTGATCTATAGATTCCTTAGCATTTTCTTTTTTCTTTTTTTGGTGCTAGGGATTGAACTCGGGACCTCGCGCTTGCGAGGCAGGCGGCGCTGGAACCACTGAGCTAAATCCCCAGCCTATCATTTTCTCTATATAAGATTATATCATCTGTAAATAGAGATAGTTTCATTTCTTTTTCTTTAATGATGTCTTTTTTTTTGGTACCGGGGATCGAACTCGGGTACTTGTGCTTGCAAGGCTGGCGGCAGAACCACTGAGCTAAATCCCTGGCCCTAATGATGTCTTTTATTTTATTTTTTCTTTCCTATTCCTCTGGCTAGAACCTCCAGTACAGTGCTGAATAGAAGTGGTGAGAACAGACATTATTTTTTTCTGATTCTAGAAGGAAAGTCTCTTACCATTTTATGATGTTATCTCTGGGTTTCTCATGAAGATCCTTCATCAGGTTGAGGAAGTTCTATTTTATTTTATTTTATTTTGGTACCTGGGAACAACTCATGTCCTTGGCTTGCGAGGCAGGCGGTGGAACCACTGAGCTAAATCCCCGGTCCCGAGGAAGTTCTCTTTTATTCTCAGTTTATTGAATATTTTCATCATGAAAGAGTACTTTTGTTGAATGGTTTTTCTGCATCTACTGGGATGTTCATATGATATGATGTATTATACTAATTAATTTCAGATGTTGAACCACACACACTCTGGGAAGAAAAATTTGGTTATGGTTTAGAGTTCTTTTTAGATATGGCTGGGTTTGATGTGCTATGATTTTGTTGAGGATTTTTGTATCTATATTTATAGGAGAATCTTGTGATTCTTTGGTTGGTTTTGGTGTCAGAGAAATGCTCTGATAAAATGAGTTGGAAAGTGTTCCCTCCTCTTCTGTTGCTTAGAAGAGTTTGTACAGAATTGATATTGAGTCTTTAACTGTTTAGCAGAACTTAGTAGGAAAGATATCTGGGTTTGTTTTTCTTCATGGGTAGTTTTTTGATTACTAATTCAATCTCTTCACTTGCTATGTTTACTCAGATTATATATTTCTTTTTGAGTCACTTTTGATAGTTTGTGTTTCTAGGAATCTGTCCATTTCTCCTAAGGTATCTATTTTGGTGTGCAGTTGTTCCTAGTATTCCTTTATAATCCTTTAAAAAAATTTCTGTATGGCCAATAGTATTTTCCCCTCTTTCATTTCTGAGTCTAGTAATTTGAGTCTCTCTCCCTCTCTCTCTCTCTCTCTCTCTCTCTCTCTCTCTCTCTCTCGTTAAAGCTTGGTCAATATTGTTAATCATTTCAAAGAATCAATTTTATTTCACCAATGTTTTCTATTGTTTTTTAATTTTATTAACTTCTATTATAGACTTTATTATTCTTTTCCTTCTGCTTGCTCTAGGTTTAGTTTATCTTTCTTTTTCTAGTATCTTTTCTTTTGGTACCAGGGATCAAATTTGGGACCTTACACTTGCCAGGCAGGTGGTGGAACCACTGAGCTAAATCCCTGGCCCTTTTTCTAGTATCTTACAGGGGAAGAGTAGATTACTGATTTCAGATATTTTTTCTTTCTTAAAATAGGCAGTTGCAAATATAAATTTCCTTCTAATCACCATTTTTTCTTCACTATATAAGTTTTGGCATGCTATATCTTTATTTTCATTTATCTCAAAGTATTTTTAATATATTTTTTTGATTTTTTTCTTTGACACATTAGTTATGGTCCTATATAAGATCATGTTGATTCATTTCCACCTATTTGTTCCTCATTTTTTCCTTATGTTTATTTCTAATTTCATTTTATTGTGGTTAGGGAATATGCTTTATGTTATCGCCATCTTTAAATTTTACTGAGGTTTGGTTCATGGCCCTGGCATACAGTCTATATTGAAATGCTTTATGTGCACTTGAGAAGGATGTGTATTTTGTTATTAGGTGTGGTATTGTACAGATGTCTGCTAGGAAGAGTTGGTATTGTATATAGTATTGTTCAAATCTTCTACTTCTTTGATGCTCTTGTGTTATTACTCTATCCAGTAGTGAAAGTGGTATTATAAATTTTCAACTGTTATAGTTGGATTGTGAAATTTTCAACTATTATTGTTGGATTGCTATTTCTCTCTTCATTTCTGTCAGCTTTTGCATTTTGCTCTGTTGTTAGGTACATATATGTTTATAACTATTATACCTTTCTGACAGATTGATCATGTTATCATTATGAAATGTCTGTCTTTATTCTAGTAATTTTTTTCTTTTATAGTCTATTTTGTCTGGTAGTAGTATAGTCACTACACCTTTCTTGTGGTTGTTGCTTGCATGATTTGTCTTTTTTCATTTTTTGAATCTAAATTGTATTGATAGCATATAGTTGGTCATATTTTTCCTCTCTCTCTCTCTCCATGACTCCCTCTCTCCCTCTTGATTTCCCTCCCCCTCTCTCCCTCTCCCTCTCTTTCTCTCTCTGTGTGTATGTATGTATTCAAATTATTTTCCAGAGTTATTTGTTTTCATTCTAAAGAATATCCTTTGGTATTTCTTGTAAGGTGGGGCTGCTAGCAAGAAATTCTCTCAGCATTTATTTACCTGGAAAAGTATTTTGTCTTTTGAAACAAAATTTTTTTGAAAGATAATTTTGCTAAATATAGCATTTGGGGTTGACAGTTTTTTGTCTTTGAGCACTCCTATCTCTGACCTCCATTATTTCTGCTCGGACACCAGCTGCTAAACTTATTGGGTTTCTTTATAAGTGACAGAATTGTTTTTCTCTTGCTGCTTTCATTTCTCCTTGTCTTTGACTTTTAGCATATTTTGCTATTACGTGACTATTTGCAAATCTCTTTGAATTTATTCTACTTGAAGAACATTAAGCTTCTGGGTGTGTAGGTTATTGCTTTTTGATAAATTTAGGAAGTTTTTTGCCATTTAATTTTTTTGTTTGTATTTTTGAGACAGGGTCTCACTATATAGCCCACTCTGGCCTTTTACTCACAGCATTCTTCCTGCCTCAGCCTCCTGAGGGCTGGGATTACAGGAGTGCACCACCAAAAGTATTTTCTCTCATCTCTCATTCTAGCACTGCTGTTACACAATGTTGGTGTACTTGATAGTGTCCTAATTTCTCTGGCCATTCATTTTATTGCTTCTTTCTGTTCTTTGGCTTGGTTCAAGTTCTTAGTTCCTTTTCCTGCCAGTTCAAATATACTATTGAGTTGCTCTAGTGAACTTTTAATTAAATTATTAGAATTTTCAACTCCAGAAATTCCATTTGGTTTTTTTAAAAAAAATTATCTCTTCACCAGTTCTGTATGTGATGTGACATTGTTATTGTACTTCCATTTATTTCTTTAATTGTAATTTCTTTTAGTTCTATATACATACTTATGAGGGCTATCTTAAAGAATTTTTCTGCTGAATCTAATTCTTACAGGTGATCTGTGTTTGTTAATATTTGTGTATATATCAATTATATTTCCTTACTTCTTTGATGCCTCTTTTTGTTATTGGAAACAGAACATTTTAGATAATATATCACAGCAACAGGGGGTCCTGGTTTTTTCCCTTACTTCTGTTATTGAATGCAGGGAACTGTTCTTGGCTGAGCAGTCTGGAGTAGAGTGCCCTACTTTGCTAAACTGAGAGTAAGGTAGGAATAGTCTTACCTTTCTTAAGAAATATTTATAGATTTTCTTGAATAAATGTTATTTGCTGTTTGCCTATAAGACTTTAAAAAAAGCCCTAAGTCTTACCTGGTTCACTGGGGTGTAGATTCATGGAATCCCTCATGCCAGAATCTTCTCTCTCTGGTCCCTTTATTCCTGAATAAACCCAAAGAGACTGTTACAGAGCTCCTGGGCCAAGATTAAAAAAAAAAATTCTGTTTTGGCCCAATCCAATTTCCTAGTTAACTGAATTTTTTGGTGTTAAGGACTCTGAGTGTTCTTTTTGTTTTGTCTTCCTTTGGAAACAGCTGCTCTGTCCACACTGCTCAGGATAAAAATCTCAAATAGATTTATAGGAGCTTTAGAGTCCCCAGTACCTGAGATGTAAGTCATGAATAGGTTTACAGGAACAGAGCAAGACCTTATTTTAATAGGGTTTATGGCATAGTACAGAGTGAAGACACGCTACATAGAAAGGAATCCTCATAGACTAAAACCCAAAGAATGCCTAGGAAGTACTACTTATGTAGCAACTTACAGGCTTGTTTCAGTGAGGTTGAGGGCTGAAATTAGAGAATCTTCTAGAATACTTGCTGTGAATGTTGGGTATGCAAATAAGGCCTAGATCCTTCCCCTCCTGATCTTAGCCACTCAAGGGTGCCTTCTCTGATATTCAAAAATGCAACAATATCATCCTAAGTGACCGAGGAGGGGGGGCGTTGGAGGGAGGCACCATGCTCCCTGGCTCCACACATGTTGGAGTGGAGAATGGCAGTTTGATAGGCAGGGAGGACACTGTTACATAGTCAGGGAGGACACTGAAGCAAACTGTCCTAGTCTATTAGGATGTAAGGGGGAGCAAAGGGAAGCAAGAGGGAGGGGCAGACAGCTGCCAACTAAGCCACACCCCCCTCCAGCTGGGAGGGGAAAAATGAGAGAGTCAGATGCTTCTTCTCTATGTCAGTATCCTTCCTACCATAGCGACCTGTACAGATATTAGGATGTTTGGTACTCTTTCCATGTATCCTACAGTGAAGATAATAATTAGTCAAAGTCAAGTCAACTCATCTTGCCTCCCAACTGTTCTCCTTTCCTCTATTTTTCCTGCTGTAATTTATTCTATAGCTGGCAGCCAGAGTGGTTTTAAGAAAGGATACATGTAGTCATGACATCACGCTGCTTAAATGCTTGGGCAGTTTTCTACTGTTATTACAATAAAGCATAAAATCCTTACCATAGATTACAAGACCCTGTTTATCTCTTTGTGCCCCTCCCTCTCATTCTCCATTCCTTGTTCTACTCCCACTCCTTGACCCACACCAACATGAATGCTAGCCTTACATAAATCTTTCGAACTTTTATTGTTCATGTCTTATACTCTTCTCTATTTCAAGGCCTTTACACATGTAGTTTTCTTGGCCTAAAATACTGTTCTAAACTTATTTTTTAATTCCTATCATCTGTCAGGTATTGCTTAAATGTCAAATTCAGGAAGGCTTTTTCTAAACTCCTAGACCTGTTCAGTTCCCTTGGTTCTACTGGCACCCTGATCCCTTGTACTTATTCCTACACATGTTTTTAACAACCAATTACTAGGGTGATGATCTGTTTAATATACTTCCCCAGGGAACATAGCTTCATGACAGCAGGGTTCCTCTGTCTTGGTTACTCCACACCTAGTGAAGACTGGGCATGGAGCCCAGCACATAGTGAGAACCCCAAAGGTACTTTTTGAGTGTGGGAATAAATGCTTCTGCCAGGCCTTGTGAGGGAAGGGGTGGGACTAATGTGGAACTAGAAGAAAAGTTAAATCAATTTCAGAAAAAAAATTCCTCCCTTCTTTTCAAACTCCTCAACTCCTCCTTCTCTTCAAAACTACAACTTGGCCTTACTAACTGAAAGCTTAATGGACTCGTATCCCAAGGGAAGTTTCACTGATTGCTCTGTCCTTCAGCTGTTGCCAATCAGTTAAGGGTTCTTTTGTTCAATTTGGATAGGAATCATGAACTGCAAAGAGTAGATCTGCTAGTAGTTCTGGGTTTTGAGGTCTAATGGCCTTCAGTCCTTAGTGCTATAGCTCTGGGCCTCAATGCTACCAGTTGACACTGGTTAGTACTGAACACCATTGCTCGACTGCCAGTTGCTGGGTGCTGGTCTTGATCACTGATCTTCATTGGCTAGTGGTCTCTGGGACTCTTCAGGGTTAATAGCTCCAGGTGATTAAAGCTTTTCTTTTTTTTTTTTTTGGACATTGTCTCACTGTGCAGTTTAGGCTAGCCTTAAACTCACTATGTAGCCCCTACTTCATGGTGATCCTCCTGCCTCAGCCTCCGGAGTGCTGGGATTATGGGCATTTGCCACCACACCTGACTTATAGCTCTTTTTAAAGGAAGCATTCTGTCTGCACTATTTGAAATAAGAATTCCAAGTAGATTTATAGGAAGATCTGAGCAACATTACTCAAGAAATAAATCATGAGTAAGTTTACAGGGCCACTGGCTTTATTTGAACACAGCCTGCTGCTACAGAGCAGGGAGGTCCATGCACAAGAAGGAGATCTCCTTGACTACTCCCCAAAACTGTGAGAAGAGTGCTGCATATATAGCAGCAAGAGTCCTATGCTTGATCCAAATTTTAGCCTGCCAATTGGTCCAAATTGGTCTAAACTCAACCCTTCTAATGCAAGCTTACCGATTGGTCCAAATTTAATTCTAATGTTTAGTTCAGTTCAAGCCTGCTATTGTCAGGGCACACTTCTCTTGGAATGAGTGCAGGGCTTTCAGGGTAGTTTCAGCTGTCATCCGGGAAGCTGTTATGTTTCTGCAAAAATAATGGGGCTAAAACTGGGAAATCTTTAGGAGGGCTAGCTATGTTATTCACGGCTTACAAGGGTTTGGGGAGGTTAGGGTCATTAATAATTGTTTCAGGTATTTGTTATAGAAACAGAAAGGATCCTTTTCTGATATTTGCCACATTAGGGGCAGTTTCCCTTCTGCTTCTTGCCTGGAGGAGCATGGGTAGGTGAGGAGCACTGTAGCTACCCCAGCCACAACTTCTGTCAGAGCAGCCTGGAGAGTGGCTGTGAAGTAACCTGGGAGCACAATGAGGCAAGATGTCCCAGTCCATCCCCAGGGGAAGGAGGATGAGAGAAGTGAAGCAAGGGGGAGGTTTGTTACAGTCATCAACTAAACCACACCCCTTCCCATGCCCTCTTTTAGTCACTGCAGGAAAAAGGGAAGAGGCAGGTACTGCTCATCTGTCTCAGGGCTAGTGTTGTAGTAAGGTGGTTGACTCTTCTGTCATTCTAGCGATGAATGTCTTGGTTAATATAGAAAATAGCCATTTCTTGCTTTTACCCTTGACATTGTGATTCCTAAGCCTGTTTTAACTCATAATTGCAATTGTGAGACTAGGAATATAAATTAAGATAGTTACAATTAAAAAAACAAGGAATCAAGAACAACTAATATTTACTGTTTCTTTTGTGGTTGATATGGATTATTTCAAATAAATCTGCAATAATTCCAAGTGGTGGGTACTTTTATTTTTCTGTTTAAGATTAAGTATCTTGTTCAAGAACACATTGTAAGTACTTGGTAAAGCTGAGATCAAAGTCATATCTGTCAGGCACAAGAACCCATCACTTAACCTCTGTTCTATACTGCCAGGAGATTCTATCATTTTGTAAGTGATTTCTTGCTGAGAGTCTTTTGAACTTTTAAATCTTCATCTGAAGAGCACTAAGAGAGAAGACACTTCTCTTTTCAACTCTTATCAAGAGATTATTAACCAAATTCTGTTAAGCAATCCATGTTTGAGTGGATGTAAGTCTTGGTCTAGACTTTCTTGATTTTACAAGGACATTGTCAGGAAGCTAAACATTACCATCACAACAACTACAACAACAACAGAAAAGCCCTTTGATTGTACTAAGAAGGTGATATATAAAGAAATGCAGAAGAAACCACAGACAGGCTTCTCAAATCTAAACCTGTTTAAACATTGCCTTTTAAAGCTTTAAATTAGGGAAACACATGACAAAGGACTGACTCAAATTGTAGGATAGATTTTTTAAAAATTCCACAAAGTCTTTGACTTCTAGAATCCTTGATAATTTGTAGCCATGAACAATCCCTCAGATAGATCTTTAAATTAAAAAGGCTAACTTATGTGCTCACTTCAGCAGCACATATACTAAAAAGGCTAACTTACATAAAACAGATAAAGACTTTCTGTCACTAAAATTGTTGAGATCTGGGTGTGGTGGTGCACACCTGTAATCCCAGCACTCAGGAGGCTGAGGCAGGTGGATCACTGTGAGTCTGAGGCCAGCCTAGCTACATAATGAGTTCAGGGCCAGCCTGAACGACAAAGGGAGAGACCCTGTCTCAAAAACAAAAACAAAACAAAACAAAAACCAAAAACCAAAACAAAACCTAAAGATAGAGAAAGAAACATGCTTGGTAGAGTGAGTTTGGGCCAAGTAAAAGTAGGAAAACAAATATATTGCATAGGGCGAGAGTGGAGCTCTGTGTAAGAGAGAACACAGTGGCAAAAAGCTCGATGTTGGATTGTCTTTTTGTATCTCCCGCTCCTCAGGCTGATGTCAGGTCTAGGCTGTCCTACTGATAACTTGTTCATGTTCTCATAAGAAGTCCATATGCACTTTGGGAACTGCACTGTGTTGTCCTGGATTTTGAAATTAACAGGCTGTTCCTACTTCCCCAGCCAGTCTTCACCATGCCCTAATCTGCTTCATTTCCTCTTGAGAGATAGAAATCCCCATAATTCTTTTTTTTTTTTTTTTGGGATACCAGGGGTTGAACTCGGGACCTTGGGCTTATAAAGTAGGTGGTGGAATCCCTATGATTCTTTATGAGGTACTGAGGGAGTGAAGATTTCCATCTTCATATAGCTACTTCATGCTGAAAAGGGCTGTAGGGCCTATCTACTTGTGATTATGTGCTCTCCAACTACCTTGAGGTGTTGTGGCTCCCAGGTTGGCTTGAAGAAAAAGAAAATCTGTCAGATTTTTCTGTCAGTCTTTGATAGAAGACAATAAGAAGAATGCTACTGTTTATATGAGCCACATAGTCAATGGGAGAAATCTTGGTGGATTTGTCAAGAGTAACATTACTATTTTGTTGGAGATGTAGAGCCTAAATGTGAGAAAAAGCAGGTCAGATTTCCATGCTTCCTGTGGAGGAGAAAGTATGGCAGGGAGGGATGTTAGACAAATTATTGAGAGCCTGAGAGCCATAGCCTTAGCAAGATTACCCACATTATATATCTAATTAAAAACAGGAGCCTCAATACAAGTGCTCATTTATTTATCTGTACCTGAAATAGTACTGGAGTCTTGCTTTTTGAAGCAGAACCTTAGGTCTTCCAGAGCTGCACAGGAGCTTCTTCCTAGCTTTCTTCCTAGTCCTGTGAAAATTCAAGTGATCACTTCCTGTGTAGAATTTTTGCAGCTTTTCACTGTACCCTTTGAGGAAGAACCATTTTATTGGTTCCTCTGGAACTAGGAATAAAGCTAGGGTCTTAAGGGGCTGTAAGGCTGCCCTTTTTGCCTTTCAACTAGCCTTTTGATTTCCCAAAGAGACTTTAGACATGTCTCTTTGGGGTCCCTTGCAATGAATGACAGTGACCTGCTTAGGAAGATAGATTACCTCTGAGAGTTGTAGAATTTCCTACTTGTATTTTATAGATAATTGGTTATTAGTTAGCAACCTCCTTTCTTTCTAGATTGCTGCATGGGCATGAAGCACCAGAAAGGCATATTTGAAGTCAGTATAGATGTTTAGCCTAACCTTCCTGGGTAAGAGTTATGAGCTTTGCTCTTCGAGCAGAGGTCCCTTGGGGAAGAGGTTCGGCCTCAGTGACGTGTTGCAAACTGACCACTGCATTATCTACCTTTTGATATCCTTCTTGGACAAAGCTATTTTCACAGGTTAACCACACCTCCTCAGGGTCTTGGAGGGGTAGGTAATTGATGTTCTGCCTGAATAGGTCTGGAAAATCACCTGTTCACAAGAGTAGAATGCAAGTCTTCATGGTAACCTCAGTTGTGTCTGGAAGAATGGTCTGGCATAGTCCCAGTAGGTAAAATCTGCTTTGGCTTTTGCCAGAATTGGAAAATTGCCCCCAGTTTGCCAGTAAATATCTTCCTAGTAAGGGTTTAGGACACTGTGGGACAATTAAAAACTCATGGTTAAACATTTGACTTTTGAATTGACATGTTAAAGGAGGAGTAAAGAAACTCTGACTAGGGCTTTCCTTAACCCCAATTATGACTCTAGATCTAGAGGAAGATTTTCCAGAAAAGGAAGTTAAAAACAGAATTGAAATTGCTTATCCATAAAATCCAAGGTCACTCAGGGTTTCTCACAGGAGAAGAAGATGTCTGTGAGAGGGGCATTGCAAGTTCCCCTGGTCCTCTGTGGACCTCTTCAGCAGAGTGTGGGGGTGGTGGTGGTAAGGATTTTGGCTGGCCTATCCCCTCTCTGGAAGCAAGGACAGTCAATCTTCCAGTGCCATGAGTTAGACATTTTGGTGGCTGGGTATACTCATGTGCCCAGTGTCCAAGTTTCTCATAGTCTTTGATTGGCCCCAGGTTTTTCTTTCGATGATTTGGGTGTGCTTAAAGCATTGCCAATTACAACAGCCACAATTTTGGCCTATCTTTTTTTCTCAGCCTTTTTCCTTTTACCCTCATGTAGATCTTGATTATTGAACACAGAAAAGACCATGTCCAGCAATTGGGTCATGAGGTCCTAAGGCCCCATCTGCAAACCTACCAGGGTCTTTTGAAAATACTGGGTCTCTCTGGTGTGCTAGCCACTGGACAAAACAAGTGGGAGAGACCTATATCCCCCTGAGAGATAGGTAGTTGTCTGTGGACAGGCTCATCAAACATACAATTTTTCTTCTTTGTAGGTTTCTTTAAGTACTATGAGACTTGGGCCTTTACAGAGATAAAGAGCCATGAGAGCCTGAACATAAGGGATTTCAAACCTCAATTTAGACTGCCATTCTGTACCTATCACTTGCCTAGTTACTAGACCCAAACAGTATTGCAGTAATAAAGACAAGGGTGGAGCCTCTGGGGCTCCAACTACCTGCATGAGGCCTGTGGAGAGAGCAAGACTAGGTTTGGAGCCCTTCAGAGGGCACCCCGTACCCCAAGAAGGATGCAAGTCCACTGAATTCCCAGAGCATCCTCCATGAGACTCAATTGTATTACCAGACATCTCTGGCAAAGTAAGTGACATTGGTGCCTTCTTATTTATTTTTTCCTAGAACTCTCCATACCTTGTGGCCCACTATGACTTCTTCAGGGTAATGGCAAGCTTGCTCAGATCTGTAGCATTGGTCCACTGACTACTTAGAGGAAAGAATGGAGCATGCTCAGAGTCTCCTTTAGAAACTCCCATAAGATCAGGCTAGAGCTTCCCTGCTTATGGATCAGGGTAGAGTCCCCTGGCCAAGGACTCCCTTAGCCACTTGAGAAACAATATCCCTGGTTTAATGCAGTAGAACCAGAAACTTCTTAAAAAACAAACAAACAAACAAACCAACAAACCAACAAATCATAAAGTGTTCTAAGAACAAAGTTGGCTCTCCTTTTGCATACTCACAGCCACTTGAGGTGAGTTTGACTGGCTATTCCTTTTTTCTGTTCAGGCTATCAGGCATGTTTTTATTTACCTGAATTGCTGTTAGAAAAACAGGGGAAAGATCTAACCCAATTCAAAAGAGAAGAGGGGAGGAGGGTCATATATTCCCTAAAATAAGAAGCTTAGCTCCTATCTACAAGGGTGAGATTTCTGGGTGACCTGGAGGCCAGTAGAAAAAAAAAAAGTGGCAAACAAGCATGTCAGAACTATATGACTGACTCATGTGACTAAGTAAAATGACTGACAAACATGGACAAATCCATGTGGCCTACCCATGGGATGAACCAAAATGGCCAGTCCATGTGACTAACTCACATGATAAACCAAAATGACTGCCAATCATGGTAAAAGGTAGACCGGGATGAAACAAGACCCTGAGAGAGCAACTCGCTAATGATACCCAGAGATAAAAGGCCATCTAGGGGAAATGCACAGAAGAGACTTTGAGCACAAAAAGTAATAAACTGGGGAGGTAGCTACTCAGGCAGAAGACCAAGTTACTAATAGCTATTTTTCACAAAAGAGTGAGAAAGCTGAGTAAAGTATCATGGAGAACAGAAACATGAGGACAAAAAGGCATACTAAATTCTAGGCTACACATATGGAACCTGAATGATCTGTTCTGTGACTAGGTTAATAACAGGCTCTCTGGCTGCTTTTTACCACAATGATTGACTCAAAATGAGAAAGAGAAGAAAGAAAAGGGGAGATAAATGTGAGGTGGACTTAAGGGCCTCTTACTGACTGGGAAAGATACAGAGGCCATGTGTTCCCCCTCCCCCATTCCACATGGTGCAACACACTAGGAAGTTGTTCCTGATGCCCTGAGAAAGCTATCTGAGTTCCATTAATTTTACAATTTTTTTTTTTTTGGTACCGGGGGATCGAACTTAGGTCCTTCCACTTGCAAGGAAGGTGGTGGAACCACTGAGCTAAATTCCTGGCCCCTAGTTCCATTAATTTTTACCACCCTCTAGCTTCCTGCCTCTCCCCAGTAATCAAAAAGGATTCAGGCCCTCTCAAGAATGAAAGCTCATCCTGAGGGAGAAGGAATGAGAAGGAGATTGGAGCTTTTCTAAGGGGAATGAGAGAGAAAGAAAAATACCTTCTCAGCCATAGATTTTAGAGAGAAATGACAATAAAAATGTGCCCAAAAGGGCCTTACCTGCTCCTGGCTGGCTGGTCAAATACGTTACCCGGTTTTAGGGTGCTGAAGTCTCCTGGAGATGGTTTCTAGAGTCTTTCTATCATGAACAAAGAGTTAGTCAAGACAAATATAAATGATAGCAAACATTTACATTCATTAAAGGTAGGAAAAGAGACATGTGCTGCAGACTGTGTTTGGGCCAAGTAAAAGTAGGAAAACCAGTACACCCTACAGAGAGTGGACACCATGCAAAAGAGAGCACAGTGGCAAAAAGCTCCATGTTGATGGTCCTTTTTGTATCTCCCACTCCTCAAGCTGACATCAGGTCTAGGCCATCCTGTCAAAAACCTGCTTGAATTTTCATGAGAAGTCCACATGCAGGGTTTTGGTAGCTGCTCTGCCCATGTGTCCTGGGATTTTCTAATTAACAGGTCAGGACTACTTCCCCAGCCAGTCTTCACCATGCCCTAATAATCTCCTGCCTCGGTGAACTATATATAAAGCAACATAATAACAAAAACCCAACCAAAATAGTTTTTGCCTGAGTGATTTGAGTATCTTACTGACTTGATGCCCTGTCACTCATGTGCACTTTAGAATATAGTTTCTACATTATCATGGTACAATAGTGAAAATCAGAAAATTATTATCAATGCACTACTTTCATTTACTCCTCAGTTATTTTTCAGTTGCCCCAATAATGGCTCTTATAGCAAAAGCATTTGGTTCAGAATTGACACCAGACTGGATCTGAGGAGGTTCCTGAAGCTGAGGTGAGGACTCTTAACTCATGTCAAATGTAGAATATTTGGAGGTTCACTGACTCCCGTCAATCACAGAAAAAAATTTTCAGGATCCATCAGTAAAAAGAAAAGAAAGGTTTTATTAGGCAGAAATTTTCATACACATTCAAGAGTGGAGTGTGGATCCTTAAGAGAGAGGCACACTACAGTTTGGAACTGGGGTTCATCACTGCTCTTGGTGGTAGAATTCTGTGGAATTTGACAATTTATAGTCTTGGTCTTGGCTTAGTGGGTGACAGGATGGCTCACCCACAGAAAGATAATTGTCCACTCATAGGGTAAAGTCCACTTTCACAGGTGGAAGAGGGCCATTTGCAAGTCAAAAGGGAATGGCTAAACCCATTTGCAGATGAAAGAGAATTGCTCAGTCTTACTGTGTTCTGGGAGAAGAGAAAAAAATTTAAACTGGATTTGTGTCCTGAAGGTGCAGTTTTCATTTAAAAAAGTATGATTTTCCTTTTAACTTGTCTTTATTTCTTCTATTTACCTCAGAATCACAAGTTGCATTGAGTTGTCTTTTTAGTCTGCTTTGGCCTGGAATATTTTCTCAATCCTCTGTTGGCTTTCATGACTTTTATTCTAGATTACAGACCTGCTGTTTTATAAAACAGCCCTCATTTTGAGGTTGTCTGATGCTTCCTCATGATCAGACCCAGCCTGTGTTTCTTTGGCAGGAATGTCCCAGAAGTGATGCTGGCTTCTCATTGTGTCTTCCCAGTGACACACCATTTTTGTATTTTTTTTTTGGTACTGGGGATAGAGCTCGGGTCCTTGTGCTTGTGAGGCAGGTGGCGGCAGAACCACTTGAGCTAAATCCCTGGCCTACCATTTTTGTGTTTCACGACTGATGATTAAAGGGGTTTTTGTCAGGCTTCCTCTTTGTAAAATTATTATTTTTTCCTCTTTGTAATTGAAAAAATATTTGTGGGAATAATTTGAAACTATGCAAATAGCCCATTACATACTGAACTTTTAATTAATTGATGTTTGTATGGACTTATGCCTTCTATTTAATTCAATGAGTTAATTTGAGGTGGGAGATTAGGGTGTGATCAGCTAGCTGGGCATGTGGGTATGAGATACACATGGGCTCAAGCCCTGCACCTGGGACCAATCAGAAAATGTGGTCTTCAATTCTTCTCACAAGAAATCAAGCAGGTTTTTGATAGGATGACCTAGATTTGATGTCAACCTGAAGAGTGGAGGATAGAAAAGAGGGAAGCTGTTAAGCTCTTGGCCACTGTGCTCTCTTTCTTCAGTGGACTGCTCTCTGCAGAGGATACTTCTGCTTCTACATTTAATTGGCTGCACTCACTCTATAGAGCAGATTGCTTTTCCTGCCTTAATACCTCAGTAAATATAAAACCTTTTCCATTTGTCTTGAACAATTCTTTATTCAGGATAGCAAAGACCTAGAAAAAAATCTCTAGAAGGAGTCCCCAGAACCCTAGAATTCAGTGACAATATTGTTTATTTTGATGCTCAAATGATCAATGATTTGACCAGTAGAATCTGGCTTATATGTCTTTTTGACATGCTGACATTATTGCTTAGGCCTTTCCTTCTTGTTGTTTTGGTGTAGGAAAATGATTTCAAGTTCGCTTGGGTTTTTTTCCCTGCCTGTCCCCAAATCAGCCATCTTTTTAATAAACTCTGGTTCCCTTTAGTGAAAGATGGTATTTAGAAGCTAACATCTTGGTAGTAGATGTGCTCATTGATATGGGGACATTGCGGCTCCCAGGCTTTTTAGTGGACAGAAGTACATATATACATAAACATCTACATTTATTTCTATATGTAGAAAACTGAAATTCATACCAATAACTTCAATTTTAATCTAAAACCACAGGGTTTATTCTAGATTCTCACCTTTTATATTTGTTACTCCTTTTCCTCCACAGTATGAAATCTGACTTCCATTATTCTTTTTCTTAAAATTTAATTTTATTGGTACATTTCAGGTATACAATATAATGACATTCATCATTGGAAATTTGCACCTTTACATAATCTCTCTTGGTTCTTATTTTTCCCCCTTCCCCTCTCCTCCCTTCAACCCCTCGATCCCTCCCTATTTACAAAGACTCTGTTTCCTTTTTTTCATTTTCTCATATTAATTCCATTCCCTTCTTTCCCTTCCCATATCCCTCCCACTTCCCCTTCCCCTTTGCCCCTTTTCTTCCTATTTCACATTATCTATTATACCTTTCAGTCCTTATTTACACTTTCAGTTTCTCACTCTAGAGAAACTATTCAGTATTTACACGTGTGTCCTATTTATTTCACTTATGAGAATCACCTCAATGTGCATCCATTTAGCTATAAATATCTCTAATTTCTTATTTTTTATGGCTGAGTAATACTTCATTTTATAAAAAAACCACATTGTCTTTATCCAGTTTCCAGTTGATGGGCATTTGGGCTGTTTCCAAGTTTTAGCTATTACAAACTGTGCTTCTATGAACATGGGTGCACATACATCACTGTGGTAGGATTCTTTTAATTCTTTGGGGAAGATACCCAGCAGGGGAATAGCGGGGTCAAATGGGACTTCCAGTCCTAGTTCTTTGAGGTATCTCCATACTGATTTCCAGAGTGGTTGCACCAGTCTGCACTCCCACCAGCAGTGGAGCAGGGTTCCTCTTTCCCCACAGCCCCGCCAGCATTTATTATTGGTTGATTTCATGACAGCAGCCATTCTTTCTGTGGTGAGGTGTAATCCCAGTGTGGTTTTCATTTGCATCTCTCGATTGACCAGCGATGTTGAACATTTTTTCATATGTTTATCTGCTATTTCTACTTCTTTGTCTGAGAAATGTCTGTTCATTTCAGATGCCCAGTTTTGGAATGGGTCTTTAAATTTGGGAGGTCTGATTTTTTAAAAAAGTTCTTTGTAGATTCTAGATAGTAGACCTTTGTCTGAGGAACAGCAGGTGAGAATTTTTTCCCAGATTGTGGGTTGTCTCTTTACTCTGTTGGTGGTTTCTTTTGCTGTGTAGAAGCTTTTTAGTAAGAAGAGATCTCACTTGTTGATTCTTTGTGCTAGTTCACAGGCAACTGAGGTTTTGTTCATAAAATCTTTTCCTATGCCAATGTCTTCAAGAGTTCTACTTTACCTGTTCCAGCTGGTTCAGCGTTTCTGTTTTAATATTTAGATCTTTAATCCATTTTGATTTTAGTTTAGTGCATGGTGAGAGATACAGGTCTAATTTTAATCTTTGGCAAGTTGAAACCCAACTTTTCCAGCACCATTTATTAAAGAGGCTATCTTTCCTCCAATGAGGGTGTTTGGCTCTTTTGTTGAACATGAGGTGGCTGAGTGTGTTTGGAGTTGCTTCTGCATCTTCTAATCTGTTCCACTGGTCCTCAGGTCTGTTTCTTTGCCAGTACCATACTGTTTTTATCACAGTAGCTTTGCAGTATAGTTTCAAGTGGGGGGGTTGCAATACCCCTGCCATATCTCTGTTACCTAGAACTGCTTTTGCTATTCTGGGTCTCTTGTTCCAAATGAATTTTTGGATTGTTTTCTTTTATTTATTTATATATTTATTGGTATATTTTAGGTATACAGTACATTTACATTTATTTTATTTTATTTTATTTTATTTGGTACTGGGGATCGAACTTGGGACCTTGCGCTTGTGAGGCAGGTGTCGGAACCACTTAGCTAAATCCCTGGCCCTACACTACATTTACATTTATCATTGGGTGTTTGTACCTGAACACGATGTATCTTAGTTCTTATTTTTTCCATTACCTGTGCACCCTTCACCCCCTCCACCCTTCCCTATTTACATAGACTTTGTTTCCATTTTTTTTTCTTTCTCATAATTTTTCCTTGCTCTTCTTCCTTTTCTCCTTCCCCTCTCACCACCCCTATACCTTTGGGCCTTTTCCTATTTCAAATTATCAATTATTAATTTTAATCCTTATTTACACTTTCAGTTTCTCACACTGGAGAAACTATTCAGTATTTACACATGTGTGTCCTATTTATATCACTTAAGAGTATGGCTGAATATGCATCCATTTAGCTATAAATGTCTCTAGTTTCTCATTATTTATGGCTGAATAGTACTCCATTTTATAAAAAAACCACATCTTCTTTATCCAGCTTCCAGTTGATGGGCACTTGCTTGTTTCCAAGCTTTAGCTATTACAAACTGTGCCGCTATGAACATGGGTGCACATATATCTCTGTGGTATGATTCTTTTAATTCTTTGGGGAAGATACCCAGTAGGGGAATAGCTGGGTCAAATGGGACTTCCAGTCCTAGTTCTTTGAGGTATCTCCATATGGATTTCCACAGTGGTTGCACCAGTCTGCACTCCCACCAACAATGGAGAAGGGTTTCTTTCTCCCCACAGCCCTGCCAGCATTTGTTATTGATACATTTCTTGATAGCAGCCATTCTTTGTGGGGTGAGGTGGAATCTCAGTGTTGTTTTCATCTGCATCTCTCGAATGACCAGTGATGTTAAAGATTTTTTTCATATATTTATTTGCTGTTTTTACTTCTTTGTCTGAGAAATGTCTGTTCATTTTGGATGCCCATTTTTGAATTGGGTCTTTGAACTTGGGGGGGGTCTGATTTTTTTCAATTCTTTATATATTCTCGATAGTAGACCTTTGTCTGAGGTACAGCTGCTAAAAATTTCTTCCCACATTGTAGGTTGTCTCTTAGCTCTGTTGGTAGTTTCTCTTGCAGTGCAGAACTTTTTAATATGATGAGATCCCAGTTGTTGATGCTTTGTGCTAGCTCCTGTGCTACTGAAGATTTGTTTGTAAAGTCTTTTCCTATCCCAATGTCATCAAGAGTTCTACCTAATTTATCCTCTAGCAAGTTTAGTATTTCTGTCTTAATATTTATATCTTTAATCCACTTTGATCTTAGTTTAGTGCACGGTGATATGTATGTGTCTAGTTTTAATCTTTGGCAGGTTGAAATCCAGTTTTCCCAACACCACTTATTAAATAGGCTGTCTTTCCTCCAATGAGGGTGGTTGGCTCCTTTGTCAAAGATGAGGTGGCTGAGTATGTCTGAAGTTGTTTCTGCCTCTTCTAATCTATTCCACTGATCTTTGGGTCTGTTTCTTTGCCAGTACCATGCTGTTTTTATCACAGTATCTTTGTAGTATAATTTCATGTTGGGGATTGTGATACCCGCAGCCATGTCTCTGTTGCCTAAAATTGCTTTTGCTATTCTGGGTCTCTTGTTCCGAATGAATTTTTGGATTGTTTTCTCAAGGTCTGTGAAGTATGCTGCTGGGATTTCAATTGGGATTGCATTGAATCTATATAGCAGTTTTGGAAGTATGGCCGTTTTCACTAAGTTGATTCTTCCCATCCAGGAGCAATGGATGACTTTCCATTTTCTGATATCATCTTCAATCTCTCTTTTCAGAGTGCTATAGTTTTCAGAGAAGAGGTCTTTGATTTCTTTCGTTAGGTTGATTTCAGTTTTTGGTTTATCAGGTTTTTGGATGCTATTGTGAAAGGAATTGTTTGTGCTATTTCTCTCTCAGTGAGTCTGTTGTTCATGTAGAGGAAAGCTATTGATTTTTGTGTGTTGACCTTGTATCCAGCTACTTTACTGAATTTGGTTATTAAGTCTAGAAGACTTTTGGTGCAGTTCTTGGGATCTTCTATATAGAGTATCATGTCATCTGCAAATAATGACAATTTGACTTCTTCATTTCCTATCTTTATTCCTTTTATTTCTTTCTCTTGTCTAATTGCCGTGGCTAATGTTTCCAGAACTATATTGAACAAGAGTGGTGATAGTGGACATCCTTGTCTTGTTCCTGATTTTAGTGTGAAGGATTTCAGTTTTTGACCATTTAGTACAATATTGGCTGTTGTTTTTCATAGTTGGCTTTTATCAGATTGAGGTAGAGACTGTCTATTCCAATTTTTTGTAGGGTTTTTATCATAAATGCATGTTGAATTTTGTCAAGTGCTTTTTCTGCATCTATTGAGATGTTCATATGGTTTTTGTCCTTGGCTCTATTGATATGGTGTATTACATTGATTGATTTGTGTATGTTGAACCATTCCTGCATCCCTGGAATGAATTCCACTTGGTTAGGGTGTATGATCTTCTCGATGATCTTCTGCATTCTATTTGCCAGTATCTGAGTAAGGATTTTTGCATCTATGTTCATTAGTGAGATTGGCCTATAGTTCTCCTTTTCAATTGGGTCTTTCTCTGCTTTGGGGATCAAGGTGATGCTTGCTTCCAGGAATGAATTTGGGAGTATTGCTTGTCTTTCAATTTCATTGAAGAGTTTAAACAGTAGTGGCAGTAGTTCCTCTCAACTGTCTTGTAGAATTCAGCAGTTGAAGCCATCAGGAACTGGGCTTTTCTTAGTTGATAAGTTTTTAATTACGATTTCAATTTCATTGATTGATATTGGGTTGTTTAGCATTTTTAGGTCTTCTTCATTCAACTTTGGTTATTCATACATATCTAAGAATCTGTCCATTTCTTCTGTGTTTTCCATCTTATTAGTGTATAGGTTCTTGAAGTAGGTATTGATGATCCTCTGGATTTCTGCCAGGTCCATTGTAATTTCATCCTTTTCATTCCTAATTGCATGGATTTGGGCCTTTTTTTCCCTTTTTCTGATAAGTTTGGGTAAGGGTTTGTCAATTTTGTTTATTCTTTCAAAGAACCAACTCTGGCTTCATTGATTTTTTTTGTATCATTCTCTTAGTCTCCATTGCATTGATTTCTGCTCTGATCTGTATAATTTCCTCCCTTGTATGAGCTTTGGGTTTGTCCTGCTCTTCTTTTTCTAGAGTCTTGAGGTTCAGCATGAGGTTGTTTAATTGGGGTCACTCAGTGTTCCTAATATGAGTATTCAGTGCTATGAATTTCCCTCATAAGTCTGCTTTCATTGTGTCCCATAGATTCTGAAATGTTATATTGTCATTGTCATTTAATGGTAGAAACTGTCTGATTTATTCTTTAATTTCCTCTGTGACCCATTGGTTATTCAGAAGTGTGTTGTTCAATTTCCATGTATTTATGAAATTCTTGTGGTTTGTTTTGTTATTGATTTCCAATTTTATCATATTATGGTCTGATAATATACAGGGGACAACTTCAATTCCTTTGCACTTACTTAAACATGTTCTATGAGTGAGTATGTAGTGTATTTTGGAGAATGACCTGTGTACAGCTGAAAATAGTGTGTATTCTGATTTTGTGGGGTGGAACACTCTGTAAACATCTGTTAAGATCATTTGTTCAAGAGTTTGATTAAGTTCTAGTATTTCATTGCTTATTTTTTGTCTAGTTGATTTACCTATTTGTGACAGTGTGGTATTGAGGTCCCCCAATATTATTGTATTAGTGCTTATTTGATTTTTCATGTCTGTATTTGTTTTATATAGTTGGGCACACTAGAGTTTGGTGCATATATGTTTATGATTGTCATCTGTTCCTGTTGGATTGTTCCCTTTTCAAGGATGTCATGTCCTTCTTTGTGTCTCTTAATCAGTGTTGGTTTGAAATCCATTTGATCTGCAAAGAGGATAGCTACTCCTGCTTTTTTTTGGGTTTCTGTCACATAGAGTATTGTTTTCCACCCTTTAACTTTCAGTCTATGAGTTTCTTTTTGAATTAAGTGTGTTTCTTGTATGCAGCATATTGTTGGATCTTGCTTCTTGACCCATTCTGCCAGTCTATTTCTTTTGATTGGTGAATTGAGACCATTAACATTGATGGTTATGACTGATATGTATTGACTTATCATTGTCATGACTTTTTCTTTTTGTTAGATTCTCCCCCTTTGTGTTTAATTTCTTTTCGTACCCAATGGATTCATTCTTCTGGGCTTCCTGGGGTTGTTATCCTCATTGTCTTTTCCTAGGCTGTTGTCTGAAATTTTTTGGAGTGCTGGTTTGGTATTCATGAAGTTCCTAAGGTGCTCTTTGCCATTAAAATATCTTATTTCTCCATCAATTTTGAAAGACAGTTTTGCAGGGTACATCAATCTGGGTTGAAGGCTGTTTCCCTTTAGGGCTTGGAATATGTCACTCCAAGCTCTTCTTGCCTTGATGGTTTGTGTTGAGAAGTCTGCTGTGATTCTGATGGACTTTCCTTTGTATGTGATTTGCTTCTTTTCTCTAACTGCTTGTAGAATTTTGTACTTCTGTTGGGTTTCTGGAATCTTAACAATTATATGCCTATGGGTAGATTTTTAAAAATCAAGGCTAGTTGGAGTCCTATATGCCTCACTTATCTGTATGTCCAGTTCTTTTCCCCTGCTTGGTAAGTTTTCTGCCATCACTTCTGTGAACAGTTTTTTACTTCCTCTTTTTTTCTTTTCTTTTTTTTTTTTTTTTGGTACCAGGGATCAAACTCGGGACCTTGAGCTTGCAAGGCAGGTGCTGGAACCACTGAGCTAAATCCCCGGCCCTTGCGAACAGTTTTTTAATGTTGTCTGCACTCTCTCCTGTTTCTTCATTGACTCCGATCAGTCTTATGTTATTTTTATTTGCATCATCTAGCAGCTCCTGGACTGATTTCTTATGGTCCCTCACAATTTTAAAGATAATTTTCTTTTCCTAGTCACTAATTGCAATCCTGTCTCCTATAACTGAAATTCTGTCTTCAAATTGGCTCATTCTGCTGTGTAGACTTTCAGTGGAGTTTTAAATCTCCTGCAAATCTGTTTGCAACTGTGTTATGGATTCCATTTGTTTCCTATGTTGGTATTCCATCATGTTCCTCAGCTCCTCTATTTTTTTGATTTGTTTCCTCTCTAGATGTATTAAGCATGTCTTGCACTATGGGCACAATCTCTGCTGTTATGTGAGGAATTATTTTTGACTTCATTTTTTCCAGGTCCCCTTTCATTGCCAGTTCAGGGAGTCCAGGTGGTTGCATATCAGAGTTTTCCATCTCATTTCCTTTTGGGGTTGCTGTAGGTGATCTGGAAGTCTGGTTTTGAGGCTTGATTACATGTCTTCTCATTTCGATGGGGGGAGGTTGGGTGTTGCTGCTGGCACCCGTGTGGCTTACCTCCTCTGCACTCAGAGTGGTGGTATGGCAGCCCAGAAGCCTCCTCTTTGTTGGGAGCAGTGGTACTGTGGCCTGGAAGCCTCCTCTGCACTGGGAGCATTGGTACAGTGGCCTGGAAGCCTCCTCCTCTCTTCCATTATTCTTAATGTATTTACTTATTTGATTAATTCCCCATATGTAACCAATATCCTATTATTATTGACAGCTAAGTTATACATAAATTAAATATAGTCAGAGAAGGATTGGACCCTCAAGGAAGTTAGCACAAAAAAATAAAGATATCAGAATTATGGCTGGAGTCAAATCTGAAGACAGCCAGGCCACAGGATGGAAAAGCAATCATCAGGCATGCATGCCTCTTCTCCCTAGAGACAAATAGCAACTTGAGATTATATTGCAATTAACACCACTTTGTCCAGTGGGCCCAGATAGGCAGCAGACCCATAGGTGGGTGAACAGAACATTTGGACCCATACTCCCTTCCCTTTCCAAGAATTCCTTTGATCTTTCCATATACCCTTGCTATGTGACTCATTCTTATTGGAGCAATATTAGCTAAGTGGCTATACTTGTAATCCTATAGGTTGATTGTAATTTGGCCCATGTTGTACCTTCATTGTGATTTTGCTGTATAAATTACCTCTGACAAAGAGGTAAGTGGCCACCCACTTGGGACCCCTACTGGAAATGCAGAAGCTATTTTCCTTATTTCCAATAAAAATCTCATAATTATTTCCTTTAGTTTGTGACTTCATTTCACCATGTTGTGAGACACATACTTGCACATTTGATATCTAACATCTAATAGGTTGGGAGTTGTCTTTACCTATTTCACTATTTCTACTGCCACCTCCTCTCCAGCACTGATGCTTGGACTCTGATGCCTCTACTGGAAATGCTCATCATGGTCTCACTCTGTGGTCTCTGACTATGCTTTCTGGCTCATCATTCCCAGGCTGCCATGGCTCCACTCCTCATCTTACTTAGGTTCTGACTCCACATACCAGACCACTCATCCAGCAATGCCCTCCTCACTCTGCTTGTGTGATGGGGAATATAACTCCCAACCTGTTAGATGTCAGATGTGCCTAGTTCGTGGTCTCACAACATGCAGATATGAAGTCTTGAATCAAGGAGGAGGTTAGGAGAGTTTTATTGGCAGTAAAAAAAAAGCAGAATAGCTCCTGGGTTTCTGGGAGGGGTTCTGAGTGGGTGGCTGCTGAGGCTGTTTACCAGGGGTATTTTATACAACAATATTACAATGTGGGTACAATGTGAGTCAAACTATAATGAACCTATAGGATTACAAGTATAGTCACTTAGCTAATTTTGATCCAATAGGGAAATGAGGCACACAGTAAGGGTATATGGCAAGGACCATTCATAATTAATTTTAGCTTATCTATAACTTCTAATCATAGAAAGAACAAAGGCATGCCTGGAAAGGATGGGAGTATGGGTCCAGAGTTTCTGATTACCCACCTATTCATCTGATGTGTATTTGGGTCCCCTGGACCAGGTGGTGCTAAATACAGTATAATATCAAGCTGCTATTTATCTTTAGGAAGGCTTGCAGGCCTACCTATTGTGTCTCCATTTTTTTTTGGTACCAGGGATTGAACTTGGGACCTTGTGCTTGCAAGGCAGGCAGTGGAACCACTGAGCTAAATCCCTGGCCCTTGTGTCTCCATTTTGAGGTCTGGCTCTCTTCAGATCACCTCCAGCCACAATCTTGCTATGTCTCATCTTTTGCACTGACTTCTTTGAGGGCCCAATCCCTCTCTTACTGTATTTTAATTTCTATCTAACTTAGCTATTTATAATGCTTGAATTCTGATCTTCCACATTAGACTGGAACTCTCTACATGGCTGCCTTATTCCTACTATTCAGCCTTGACTTCCCACACCAGGATGCCCCTCCTCATGGACATTCTCCTCCTCCATTTGCAAGCAGATGCCTTGCACTAGCATCCTTCCTCCATGGACTCTCTTTTCATACTGCTTCATATTAGCATGGTGCCACCAATGGAAGCTGGGCCCAAGAAGAATATCCTATTAACTTCCTCCATATTTTGGGGTGTCTGCCTGTTGTCTATATTTGAACATTTTGCCTTGGTAAAATATTTTGGAGTGTAGACATTGCTCCATTGTCTCCCACATTAAGTTTTTGTGAAGAACTCTGAAACCCAAGTAAATTATGTTGTGTCCCCCTACTCATTCCCCAAAATATTTTTATATTTCTTCCTGGGCAGTCAGATTCAAGTAAGAAAACAGAAACTGCATTAGATTTTTGTTTTTGTTTTTGGTACTGGGGATCTGACTCAGGACCTTGCACTTGTAGGTAGGCATGGTGCCACTGAGCTAAATCCCTGGCATTAGTTATTTTTACCAGAGAGAATTTATTGTAAAGAATTATAAGCAAGGTAATTGCAAAGATAAGTAGAGAACACCAGGTATCATAGAAATAGAAGCTACCAGTTTCAGGACTGGGGAACATGGTGAGGAACTTGTGAGACTGACAACAAATGGCCTAACTCTTCTCTTTTCTCATGACAGCCAGAAGGGGTCATGGTTCAACCAGCTGCTGTCATGCCCTTCCTGTTCTCTTCCTCTCACTCTGCCTTGGTCCCCTGAATATGCACTGGGGTAACTTGCCTCAGTGTACTCCCAGCATACCTGAGATACTTGGAGGCAGAGCTCTTGTCCCACTGATGGGAGGTACAGCTGTGCTGACAGATGCAGTCCCCCTCCTTGGCTCCTGCAGCTCTAGGCACAGCTATTAGCTCTCTGAAGAAGTGTGCTGGAAGCCATCCCTAATGGGGTAGAGATCAGGGAGAGCTCCAAGGCCCATTGCTAATATCCTCAAAGTCCCTAAACCACAATAATTCATGAATAACATAGCTAGCCCTCCTGGAGATTCCTAGAAGGTGGTGGCAGTTGGATTTTAGCCCAGCAATTTTCATGGAGCTATGGCATCTGTCAGTCAAGCAGTCACTTCTTCCAATGTTCCTGATTGTCCTCATAACAGCTGTGGCTATCTTGAACAACCCAGATGGGCTCTAGGACATGTTTGTCCTGATTTCAGGAGGCTTGAATTTGAACCAAATAAAAGAACTGAATTTGGACAGTCAGTAGTCTTAAATTAGCAGGTTTGGATCTGGACCAATAAGCAGGCTCAAATTTGGACTAATTGTAGGTCTCCTGCTACTCTATATAAGCAGAGCTCCCCTCTCACTTCTTGGGTTAGTCTAGGAGGTCTCCCTTTGGTGTGCTTACTACCTTGTGCTGCTCAGGCCCTGCCTAAATAAAGCCTTGCTCTTGTGGTTTATAAATGTGCTCAGGATTTATTTCTTAGGTAGTATGGGGTTTCAAGGTCCTGTAAATTTATTTGAGATCTGTATCCTAGGTACTGTGGGCAGAGCAAGTTTCTTTGAAAAGGGCTATAAACACAAGGGGCTGCTATCTCTGAAGAGTTCTACAAGATGGTGACAGGTATTAGATGTGGCGACCAGTAGTATCTGGCAACAGAAACTGGCAGTATGGCCCACCAGTGACCACCACTTACCATTGTTGACCATTGTGTCCAACAGCAGGGATTGGCATAATTAACCAGTGATTTTCAGCGCTGACCAGTATCCATCAAAGGCACCTAGTGACAACTGGCAGTGAAAACTGGCAGTAATCAATGACATTTGATAAGGATCAGCAGAGACCAATGGAGGCTGCTCAGAGGAGCTCCAGATAGCTGCTGAAAGTTAGCTTTGGCAGCTGCGGAGTGGATGGGGTAGTTTAGACCCCAAGGTTATAACACTAAGGGTCAAGGACTGTAGGCACTTGGGGTTCCAGAGCTATAAAACCAAAGGCTGAAAGACACTGGCACTCAAAGCCTGAAGGTACCATAAGAGATGCACTTTGCTAATTGCTGATTTCTATCTGAATTGAGTGAAAGAACCCTCAACTGACTGGCAACACTTGAGAGTATTAAAATATCCAGCTTGGAAGAGAACCTCAGCACTCTGGGTCAAGGAGTCTTTGGTAGTCACATTTCTGAAGCAGAGGTAAGGGGTAATGAGACTAGATCTATCATTTGGAAAAGCTGCAGAATAGACCAAACTGGTTCTGGAAATCAGCTGGTATGGACAAGAAATGGGTATAGGGAATGGGAAAGGGGATGTTGTCAGAACTTCTGCAGTGGGTTCTGGCCTCCTGTGAGCCACCACAGCACAAGGCAAATTAAAGAATAAAGACAGGAAACTGGCCTTAGAGTGAAGAAGCTGGGTCTTGGGACCTGACAGTGCTGCTCTAGGCAACAAAAGACAAAGGCCTCCAAGTGTATCCAGTATTTATTGAATATAACCATGGGAAGGAATAGGAAGCAGGGTATGCTTTGAAGGCATCTAGTGAAATACTGCTGAACACCTGGCATGATAGTGCCAGGCTGGGCTGTTAGGGAGTAAGCACAGCTTATCTTGTTTGGATAGAACAAATAGGCACTGGGACCAGGTGCAATTAGCAAGTAACCCACAAGGTCAATAGAAGTCATAATTCAGGGAAAAGGATTTAATTGGGGTTGTGCTGACCTCAACTGCATGTAACTAAGCAGAGCCCTGCCACTTCACAGACCAGGGCCTAGGTTTCTGTGGCAGCCACTGAGGGAGGGCCTATACTTACACAGTCTACCATTTGACATGCCTATTTGAGTCATGTAGAGCTTCTGACTCCTGATATAAAACAATATAACTGAATTATGGAAAGCAAGAAGCAGATGTCACTCATAGCCTGCTAGTGCTGGGCAGGGATGTCTGCTACAATTAGGCAATACTGACAGTAGCATGAAATTCATAGGAAGACAACAGCTAGCAAAAAGGAAGGATTCAGTCACTTTTTCATCCTTCAGCATTGCCATCCCACTCTAACACCACCTACTGGCAGAACTTCCTGAAGGTGACCAAAGGAACATTTACAGCTGCAGCACTGCAAAGCTGAATACAAAGTGGGTTTAAAGTTGAGAAACATGGCTGAATAACTAAAATTACACTTTAACTAGAATATATCTTGTTCTTGAATGTTTTGAATCAAATTTTCCTAGAACTTTGTACACTTCTAATCTACAAATTCTGTTTCTTCTCTCATTTCAGGGAAATTCTTTTGTATTATATCTTTGAAAATATTTTCTGTTTAATTTTTTGTGTTCTCTACCTCAGGGTTACCCAAATTCATTAGGCTGGATTGTCTTTGTCTGTCTTCCATAACCATTAGCTTTTCTTCTAATTGATTGAGTTTTTGATTGTTTTTCTTTCCCATCATCTGTGCTTATCTCAAGGTCTTTCTGTCAGTAATTTAATTAAAAATTTTTTTCACTTGTACGTATTTTCCATATATAGTGCTCACATTCACCATAGGGAATTTGTACCTGTACATAATACATTTTTTTTGCATTAAATTCTTTTATTGGTACATTGTAGGTATACAACACAATTACATTTCTCATTGGGAATTGTACCTTTACATAATGCATCTTGGTTCTTATTTTTTCCCCATTCCTAGCCCTCCCTTCACGCCCTCCACCCTTCCCTATTTACAAAGACTTTATTTCCATTTTTTCCATTTCTCATCATTTTTTCCTTTCCTTTCTTTCCTTTCCCCTGCCCCTCCCTCTACCCCTACCCCTTTGGACTTTTTCTTCCTATTTTACATTATCGATTATTCATTCTAATCATTGGTACATTTTAGGTATACAATATAATGACATTCAACATTGGAAATTTGCACCTTTACATAGTCTCTCTTGGTTCTTATTTTTCACCCTTGCCCAGCCCTCCCTTCAACCCCTCCATTCCTCCCTATTTACAAAGATTTTGTTCCTATTTTTCCATTTTCTCATATTAATCCCATTCCCTTCTATCCTTTCCCCTACCCCTCCCACTTCCTTCCCCTTTGCCCCTTTTCTTCTTATTTCACATTACCTATTATACACTTAGTCCTTATTTACACTTTCAGTTTCTCACACCAGAGAAACTATTCGGTATTTACACATGTGTGTCCTATTTATTTCACTTAAGAGTATCCCCTCAATGTGCATCCACTTAGCTATAAATGTCTCTAATTTCTCATTGTTTATGTCTGAGTAGTACTCCATTTTATTAAAAAACCACATTTTCTTTATCCAGTCTCCAGTTGATGGGCATTTGGGCTGTTTCCAAGTTTTAGCTATTACAAACTGCACTGCTATGAACATGGATGCACATATATCACTGTGGTATGATTCTTTTAATTCTTTGGGGAAGATCCCCAGCAGTGGAATAGCAGGGTCAAATGGGACTTCCAGTCCTAGTTCTCTGAGGTATCTCCATACTGATTTCCACAGTGGTTGCACCAGTCTACACTCCCACCAGCAGTGGAACAGGGTTCCCCTTTCCCCACAGCCCCGCCAGCATTTGTTATTGGTTGAGTTCATGATAGCAGCCATTCTTTCTGGAGTGAAGTGGAATCTCAGTGTTGTTTTCATTTGCATCTCTTGAATGACCAGTGACGTTGAACATTTTTTCATGTACTTATTTGCTATTTCTACTTCTTTGTCTGAGAAATGTCTGTTCATTTCAGATGCCCATTTTTGGATTGGGTCTTTAAATTTGGGAGGTCTGATCTTTTTAAGTTCTTTATAGATTCGAGATAGTAGACCTTTGTCAGAGGAAGAGCAGGTGAAGATTTTTTCCCACATTGTGGATTGTCTCTTCACACTGCTGGTGGTTTCTCTTGCTGTGCAGAAACTTTTTAGTAAGAAGAGATCCCACTTGTTGATTGTTTGTGCTAGTTCATGGGCAACTGAGGTTTTGTTCCTAAAATCTTTTCCTACACCGATGTCTTCAAGGGGTGTACCTAACCTCTGTTCCAACCGGTTCAGAGTTTCTATTTTAATATTTAGATCTTTAATCCATTTTGATTTTAGTTTAGTGCATGGTGAGAGATATAGGTGTAGTTTTAATCTTTGGCAAATTGAAGCCCAATTTTTCCAGCACCATTTATTAAAGAGGCTATCTTTCCTCCAATGAGGGTGTTTGGCTCCTTTGTCGAAGATGAGATGGCTGAGTGTGTCTGGCGTTGTTTCTGCATCTTCTAATCTGTTCCACTGGTCCTCAAGCCTGTTTCTTTGCCAGTACCATGCTGTTTTTATCACAGTAGCTTTGTAGTAGAGTTGCAGGTTGGGGATTGTGATACCCCCTGCCATGTCTCTGTTACCTAGAACTGCTTTTGCTATTCTGGGTCTCTTCTTGTTCCAAATGAATTTTTGGATTTTTTTTCTCAAGGTCTATGAAGTATGCTGCTGGGATCTCAATTAGAATTGCATTAAATCTATAGAGCAGTTTTGGAAGTATGGCCATTTTCACTATATTAATCCTTCCTACCAAGGAGCAGGGGATGTCTGTCCATTTTCTGATATCATCTTCAATCTCTCTTTTCAGAGTGCCATAGATTTTAGAGAAGAGGTCTTTGATTTCTTTCATTAGGATGATTCCTAGGTATTTCAGTTTTTTGGATGCTATTGTGAAAGGAATTATTTGGCCTATTTCTCTCTCAGTGAGTCTGTCATTGGTGTAGAGGAAAGCTATTGATTTTTGTGTGTTGACCTTGTAACCAGCTACTTGACTGAATTTGGTTATGAAGTCTAGAAGACTTTTGGTGGAGTTCTTGGGGTCTTCTATATAGAGTATCATGTTATCTGCAAATAATGACAGTTTGACTCCTTCATTACCTATCTTTATTCGTTTTATTTCTTTTTCTTGTCTAATTGCCGTGGCTAATGTTTCCAGAACTATATTGAACAAGAGTGGTGATAGTGGACATCCTTGTCTTGTTCCTGATTTTAGTGTGAAGGATTTCAGTTTTTGACCATTTAGTATGATATTGGCTGTTGGTTTTTCATAGATGGCTTCTATCAGTTTGAGGTAGAGACCATCTATTCCAATTTTTTGTAGAGTTTTTATCATAAATGCATGTTGGATTTTGTCAAATGCTTTTTCTGCATCTATGGAGATAATCATATGGTTTTTGTCCTTGGCTCTATTGATATAGTGTATTACATTGATATATTTGTGTATATTGAACCATCTCTGCATCCCTGGGATGAATCCCACTTGATCAGGGTGTATGATCTTCTTGATGATCTTCTGCATTCTGTTTGCCAGTATCTTATTAAGGATTTTTGCATCTATGTTGATTAGTGAGATTGGCCTATAGTTCTCTTTTTCAGTTGGGTCTTTCTCTGCTTTGGGGATCAAGGTGATGCTTGCTTCCAGGAATGAATTTCGGAGTATTGCTTCCCTTTCAATTTCATTGAAGAGTTTAAACAGTAGCGGCAGCAGTTCCTCTCTAAATGTCTTGTAGAATTCAGCAGTGAAGCCATCAGGGCCCGGGCTTTTCTTAGTTGATAAGTTTTTAATTACGTTTTTAATTTCATTGGTTGATATTGGGTTGTTCAGAATTTTTAGGTCTTCTTCGTTCAACTTTGGTAATTCATATGTATCTAGGAATCTGTCCATTTCTTCTGTGTTGTCCATCTTATTGGCGTATAGGTTTTGGAAGTAGGTATTGATGATCCTCTGGATTTCTGCTGGGTCTGTTGTAATTTCACCCTTTTCATTCCTAATTGCATGGATTTGGGCCTTTTCTTTCCTTTTTCTGACAAGGTTGGCTAAAGGTTTGTCAATTTTGTTCATTCTTTCGAAGAACCAACTCTTGGCTTCATTGATTTTTTTGTATCATTCTCTTAGTCTCCATTGCATTGATTTCTCCTCTGATCTTTATAATTTCCTCCCTTGTATGAGCTCTGGGGTTGTCCTGCTCTTCTTTTTCTAGAAGCTTGAGGTTCATCATCAGGTTGTTTAATTGGGCTCGTTCTGTTTTCTTAATATGCATATTCACTGCTATGAATTTCCCTCATAAGACTGCTTTCATTGTGTCCCATAGATTCTGATATGTTGTATTGTCATTGTCATTTAATTGAAGGAACTGTCTGATTTCTTCTTTAATTTCCTCTGTGACCCATTGGTTATTCAGAAGTGTGTTGTTCAATTTCCACATGTTTATGAAATTTTTTGAGTTTCTTTTGCTATGGATCTCCAATTTCATCGCACTATGATCTGATAATATACAGGGGACAACTTCAATTCCTTTGCACTTACTTAAACATGTTCTATGTGTGAGTATGTGGTCTATCTTGGAGAATGACTGATGTGCAGCTGAGAAGAATGTGTATGGTGATTTTGTGGTGTGGAAGACTCTGTAAACATCTGTTAAGTTCATTTGTTCAAGCGTTCGATTGAGTTCCAGTATTTCATTACTTATTTTTAGTCTAGTTGATCTATCTATTTGTGACAGTGGGGTGTTGAGGTCCCCCACTACAATTGTATTAGTCCATATATGACTTTTCATGTCCATTAGTATTTGTTTTATATCGTTGGGTGCACTAGTGTTTGGTGCATAGATATTTATGCTTGTCATCTCTTCCTCTTGGATTCTTCCCTTTACAAGGATGTAGTGTCCTTCTTTGTCTCTCTTAATCAGTGTTGGTTTGAAATCTACTTGATCTGCAAAGAGGATAGCTATGCTTGCTTTTTTTCGGGTTCCTGTCGCATGCAGTATTGTTTTCCACCCTTTAACTTTCAGTCTATGAGTTTTCTTTTGTATGAAGTGTGTTTCTTGTATGCAGCGTATTGTTGGATTTTGCTTCTTGACCCATTCTGCCAGTCTATTTCTTTTGATTGGTGAATTGAAACCATTAACTTTGATGTTTATAACTGAAACATATTGACTTGTCATTGCCATGACTTTTTCTTTTTGTTGGGTTCTCCCCCTTTCCATTTAATTTCTTGTCATGCCAGATGGGTTCATTCTGCTTTGCTTCCTGGGGTTGAGATCCTCAATGTCTGTTCCTAGGATATTGTGTAAAATTCTTTGAAGTGCTGGTTTGGTATTCACGAAGTTCCTAAGGTGCTCTTTGTCATGAAAGTATCTTATCTCTCCATCCATTTTGAAAGATCGTCTTGCAGGGTACATCAATCTGGGTTGGAGGTTGTTTTCTTTTAGGGCTTGGAATATGTCACTCCAAGCTCTTCTTGCCTTGATGGTTTGTGTTGAGAAGTCTGCTGTGATTCTGATGGGCTTTCCTTTGTATGTGATTTGTTTCTTTTCTCTGACTGCTTGGAGAACTTTGTTCTTCTGTTGTGTTTCTGGAATCTTAACAATTACATGTCTATGGGTAGATTTTTTTTGATCAAGGCTATTTGGAATCCTATATGCCTCACTTATCTGTATGTCAAGCTCTTTTCCCCTGCTTGGGAAGTTTTCTGCCATTATTTCTGTGAAGAGATTATTTATGTCATCTGCACTCTCTCCTGTTTCTTCGTTGAGCCCAATCAGTCTTATGTTATTCTTTTTTGCATCATCTAGCAGCTGCTGGATTGATTTCTCATGTTCCCTTCTAATTTTGAAGGAATTTTTCTTTTCCTGGTCACTAATTGCAATCTTATCTTCTATATCTGAAATTCTGTCCTCACATTGGCTCATTCTGCTGTGTAGACTTTCAATGGAGTTTTTCATGTCCTGGAAATCTATTTGCATCTGTTTTATGGATTCCATTTGTTTCTTATGTTGGGATTCCATCATGTTCCTCAGCTCCTCTCTAGATTTATTAATCATGTCTTGCACTAAGGGCACAATTTCTCCTGTTATCTGAGAAATTATTTCTGATTTCATTTTTTCCAGATCCCCTTTTGTTGCCAGTTCAGTGGGTCCAGGTGGTTGAGTACCAGAGGGTTCCAACTCATTTCCCTTTGGGGTTGCTGTAGGTGATCTGGAAGTCTGGTTTTGAGACTTATTTACATTTTTTCTCATTTCGACTGGGGCGGGGGGCTGTTAGCGCCTGCACGGATTACCTCCTCTGACCTGGGTGAGGTGGGACAGGGGCCGGGAGCAGCGGTAGGGATGGTGACCCAAAAGCCCTTTCCTGTGGGCTGGGAGCAGCCGGAGGGATGGTGGCTGGGAAACCTCTTCCTCTGGTCCAGGAGCAGTGGGATGGTGGCTCAGAAGCCCCTTCCTCTGGTCCAGGAGCAGCGGGACAGAAGGTGGCCCAAAAGCCCTTTCCTCTGGGCTGGGAGCAGCGGGAGGGATGGTGACCGGGAGCCCCTTCCTCTGGACCAGGAGCAGTGGGACGACGGTTCAGAAGCCCCTACCTCTGGGCCGGGAACAGTGGGACTCAGTACCTTGGTCTGGTGGTCTGGTGTCCTCTGCGTCTTTGTAGTGTGGAATCAGGTGGCTGCCCGTCTGCAGCGGGGTGATTTGGAGTCTTCCGTGCGACTCAGGACCTCAGTAGGGCGTGCACAGGCCTGCCGGTCTGCAGTGAGCTGATTCGGCGTGTTCTGTGCGACTCAGGACCTCGGTAGTGCATGGACAGACCTGCCTGTCTGCAGTGGGGTGATTAGGCATCTTCCCCGTGACTCAGGACCTTGGTAGGGCGTGCACAGACCTGACTGTCTGCAGTGGGCTGATTCGGCGTGTGTTCCGTGCGACTCTTATTTCTTGATAATAGCCATTCTTCCTGGCAGGAGATGGAATCTCAGCATTGTTTTAATTTGCATTTCTTGAATGACTGATGATATTGAACAGTTTTTATATATCTATTTGCTGTTTGTCCTTCATCTGACAAGTGTGGATTCATTTCAGATGCCCGTTTTTGGATTGAGTCTTTAATTTGAGGGGTTTGTTTTTTTTGTGGTCTTTATATATTCTAGATATTAGTCCTTTGTCTGAGGAGTAGCTTGTAAAACTCTTTCCCCATTCTGTGAGTTGTCTCTTCACTCTGATGGTAGTTTCTTTTGCTGTGCAAAACCTCTTTAATTTGATATGATTCCAGTTGTTGATTCTTTGTAATATTTCCTGTGCCATTGGGGTTTTGTTCATAAAGTCTTTGCCTACACCTATGTCTTCAAGAGTTTTGGCTATTCTATCTTCCAGAAAATTAAAATTAAGTGTTTCTGTTCTTGTATTTAGGTCTTTGATCCATTTCAATTTTAGTTTAGTGTGTAGTGAGAGGCATGGGTGGAGATTTAATCTTCAGCATGTAGAAAGACAGTTTTCCCGGCATCATTTATTGAAGAGGCTATCTTTCTTCCAGTGAAGTTGTTTGGACCCTTTCTTAAAGATAAGGTAGGTGAATGTGCTTGGAGTTGTTTCTGCATCTCCTATTCTGTTCCATTGATCTTCAGGTATGTATATATTTGCCAGGACCATGCTGTTTTTATCATGGTACCCTTGTAGTATAGCTTCAAATTGTGGATTATGATGCCCCTTGCCTTTCCCTTGTTGCCTGGAATTGCTTTTGCTATTCTGGGTCTCTTCTGGTTCTATATGAATTTTAGGATTGTTTTCTATAGTTCTGTGAGGTATGCTATTGGTATTTTAATTGGATTGCATTAAATTTGTATAACAGTTTTGGAAGTAGGGCTATTTTTACTATATTGCTTCTGCCTATCCAAGAACAGGGGATATCTTTCCATTTTCTGATATCCTTTTCAATCTCTTTTTTCAGAGTACTATAGTTTTCATTGTAAAGATCTTTCACTTTCTTCACTAGATTCATTGTTAAGTATTTCATTTTCTTGATGCTATTGTGAAAGGTGTTGTTTTCTTAATTTCTCTCTCAGTGAGTTTGGTTTTCATGTACAAGAATGTTATTAATTTTTGAGTATTGGTTTTGTATCCTGCTACACTACTGAATTTGGTTATTAATTCTAGGAGTCATTTGGTGGAGTTTTTGGGGTCTTCTATATAGAGTGTGTCATCCACAAATAATAATTTAACTTCTTCCTTTTCTATCCACATTCCTTTTAATTTCTTTCTCTTTTTAATTGCTCTGGTTAATGCTTCCAGAACTATATTGAACAGGAGTGGTAATAGTGGGCATCCTTGTCTTGTTCCTGATTTTGGAATGAAAGCTTTCGGTTTTTGACCATTTAATATGATTTTGGCTGTTGGTTTGGCATAGATGGCTTTTATCAGATTGAGATAAAGACCTTTTATTCCAATTTTAGGTAGTTTTTTAAAAATCATGAATGTGTGCTGGACTTTGTCAAAAGTTTTTTCTACATCTATTGAGATGATCATCTGGTTTTTGTCCTCAGCTCTGTTAATATGGTGTATTACATATATTGATTTGCTTATGTTGAACCACTCTTACATCCCTGGGATGAATCCTACTTGGTCATGGTATATAATCTTTTTCATGTATGGTATACAATCTTCTTGATGATTTGCTGCATTCTGCTTGCCAGTATCTTATTGAGGATTTTTGCCTCTATATTCATTAAGAAGATTGGCTTATAGTTCTCTTTTTGGTTGGATCATTCTCTGGATTTGGTATCAGGGCAATGCTTGCTTCCAGCAATGACTTTGGGGATATTGCTTCATTTTCAATTGCATTAAAGTGTTTGAGGAGTAGTGGCATTAGATTTCCTCTGAAGTTCTTATAGAATTCAGCAGTGAATCAGTCATGACCTGGGATTTCCCTTGTTGGTAGCTTTTTAAAAATTACTTCTTCAATTTAATTAACTGATATTGGATTATTTAGAATTTTTATATCCTCTTGATTCAGATTTGATAATTCATATGTGTCTAGGAATCTGTCTATTTCTTCTGAATTTTCTATCCTATTAGATTACAGGTTCTCGAAGCAGGTACTAATGATCTAGATTTCTGCAGAATCTGTTGTAATTTCATCCTTTTCATTTCTAATTGCATGGCTTTGGGTTTTTTTCCCCTGCTTTTGATAAAGTTGGCTAAGGGTTTATCTATTTTATTTATTCATTCAAAAAACCCAACTCTTCTATTCATTGATTCTTTGTATTGCTTTTTTAGTCTCAATTGCATTAATTTCTGCTCTGATCTTTATAATGTCCTTCCTTGTATGACCTTTAGGTTTAACTTGCTCTTCCTTTTTTTCTAGAACTTTGAGTTTCAACATTAGGTTATTTATTTGAGCTTGCTCTGTTATTCTGATGTGGAAGTCACTGTCATAAATTTCCCTTGAAATTGTGTGGCATAAGTTCTGGTATGTCATATTGGTCTTACTGTTTAACTGAAGAAAGTGTCTAATTTTTTCTTTAATTTCATATATGACCCATTGGTTGTTCAGGAGTGTATTATTTAATTTTCATGTACTTATGTAGTTTTTGTGGTTTCTTTTTCTATTTATTTCCAATTTCATTGCACCATGATCCAATAATGTGCATGGAATAATTTCGATTCCTTTGCATTTACATAAGCATATTCTGAGTGTTAGTATGTGGTCTATTTTGGAGAAAGTCCTGTGTGCTGCTGAGAAGAATATGTAGTCTGTTGCTGGTGGAACATTCTGTAGATATTACTAAGTCTATTTGTTCAAAGTTTTGGTTCAGCTTTGATATTTCTTTGTTGATTTTTTTGTCTCGTTGATTTGTCTATTTGTGACAGTGGACTATTGAAGTCCCCCATTACAATTGTATAAGTGCTTATCTGATATTTCATATCCATTAGTATTTGTTTTATGTAGTTGTATGTGCCACTATTTGGTGCCTATATATTTATAATTGTTATCTCTTCATCTTGGATTATTCCCTTAACAACCATGTAGTGACCTTCATTGTCTCTTTTGCCCAGTCTTGGCTTGAAATCCACTTTGTCTGCAAATAGAATAGCTACCTCTGCTTTTTCTGGGGTTCCTGTTGGATAAAATATTATTTTCCATCCTTTGACTTTCAGCCTATGAGTTTCTTTTTGAGTTAAATGTGTTTCCTGTATGCAGTATATTGTTGGATCTTGTTTCTTGATCCATTTTGCCAATCTGTTTCTTTTGACTGAATTGAGACCATTCATATAGATGATTATAACTGATAGCGATTGACTTGTCCTTGTCATCATATCATTTTCCTGTTGTTGATTCCCTTTTTGCTATTTAATTGCTTGCTTTGCCTGATGGATTCATTCTATTAGGATTGTTGGAATTGTTCTCTTTTTCTAGAATACCCTTCAGAACATTTTGGAGTGCTGGTTTGGTGGTGAGGAATTTCTTCAGGTGTTCTTTATCATGGAAATATTTCTCCATCAATTTTGAAAGATACTTTTGCAGAGTATATCAATCTGGATTGAAGGTTGTTTTCTTTTAGGGCTTGAAATACTTCACTCCATGCTCTCCTTGACTTAGAGGTTTGTGTTGAGGAGTCTGCTGTGATTCTGATAGGTTTTCCTTTATAGATGATTTGTTTATTTTTCTAACAGCTTTTAATATTCTTCTCTTGTGCTCAGTTTCTGGATTCTTGACTATTATATGACTTGGTGTAGTTTTTTTTCTGACCATGGTTAATTGGAGTTCCAAATGCCTCACTTATCTGTATGTCAAATTCTTTTTTCTATGTTTGAGAAGTTTTCTGCTATTACTTCTGTGAACAGATTTTTTTATATCCTTTGTGGTATCTTTTGATTTTTCATTGATTCCAATTAATCTTAAGTTATTCTTCCTTGCAGCTTTTGGATTGATTTTTTTGTAGTCTCTTGCTATTTTTAAGAAGTCATTCATTTGATGAGCACTAACTGCAACCCTGTGTTCTAGATCTGATATTCTATCTTCACATTGGTTGATTCTGCTGTATATACTTTCAATAGAATTTTAAATCTCCTAGATATCTGTTTGATCTGTTTTATGGAATCCAGTTTTTCTTTACATTGGGCATTCATGGTTTCCATCACTTTCCTAAGCTACTCTTTTTTTTTTTTTTTTTAAATCTGTATCTACTTTAGGTTCACTGACCATGTCTTTCATTATGGTCATCATCTCTTTAATTATCAGTATAATTATTTCTGTTTTTTTTCCTAGAGACTCATTCATCTGTTTTATTATTTCTGCTGCTATCATTTCAAAGTTCAACTTGGTGGCTTTTGAATTCTTCCAACTCAATTCCCCCTGGATTTGCCTTGGGTGAGCTGGAGGGCTAGGGTTGCATCTTGCTTCTGTGTTCTCTCACTTACTATTTTTTGTTTGTTTGTTTTCTGTGTTGATGCTTGTAAATTGCTTATGGTAGGTAGCTTTACTTCAAGAATCAAGACCACTTTAGGAAATGACTACTTTTCAGAGATAACTTCTAGGGATAGCTGGCTCTTGACGTTTAAGTCTGTTCCAGGATCCTCTTCTGTTTATTAGAAATGAGAGATTGCAGCCTGTTTGGCTCAGCACCCAGTTATTGGTACTATATTGTAGTACTGTTTATGTCCCCCAGACAATCTAGGTATGGCATATAAGGAAGACCAACTGATCACAGCAACTATGTTACCTTGGTTAAAGTAATATAATCAGCAAAAACAATAACATCAAACACAGACTGGAAAATGACAAACTGTGATAACTAATAATTTGACACTTTTAACTATATGTACAAGATTTATAATTATATAACAGAATCTAAGAAAAATCAGAAAATTATATACAGTAAATATGCACTCAATAGGGCAATTTTACCCTAGGGGGAGAAAATTAAAAGGGAAAAGATAAAAAAATAGAGAAATAAAAGAAGAAAAAGAAATTAGACACAAGGCTGAAAGACAGAGGAAGATTACCCATATTTCAGGAAACTGGTGAAGAAGGTAGGAGGGAAAGGAAGAATGAAAATACAAAAATATGGAAAAAACAAAATAAAAAACTAAACAATATTTGACCTCACAAAGAAACAAAAACAATCAGAGGAAAAAAACCCAAAGAACAAAAACTTAAAAAATAAAACAAACCAAAAGCAAAGCAAAGGAAAAAAAGAGACAGAGAGGAAGAGGTTTCTCTGTGATTTTAAGCCTATGGTTTTCTTCTGGGGTCTATAGTTTTGTGGTAGAATCCAATTCAAGGTGTGACTCTACTCTTCCTGGTAGACAAAGGAGGTGGTCAGAGCTCAGATCTGTGCTCAATAATCATAGCAAGCCAGCAGTAGGATTAGAGCGTGGTGTTGGTTTGGGGACTTTCAAATCCACAGAAGTTCAGGTAGAGCCTGACATCTGGTCCTCAGGTTGGGGCCTGAGTTGTTTAGCTTATAACACTCTGGACATCTCTTGTGGTGCTACCCACAGCTCTCTGACCATAGATGTCTCCTGTGATTCTCCCTCACCCAGCCACTGTGGTAGTTTAACACTGGGAGCCCTGAGATGAATCTGACCTGTGGCTGCTCTGAGTCCTGGGCTCAGTTGGCTCCTCCCTAAAATGGCATCTGACCAAGCACACTTTCCAAGGGACACAGCAGTCACTTTGACTGGAATAGCTCACCAGCAGTTGTAGCTCACAGCAAACACTGCTCTTTTCCACTGGTGTGTATCTCTCTGGAGGCCTCTGGAGTCACCTGGTTTTACTGTGTCTTTGTAGATTCAATCTTCCTTTCTCACACCATGAGCCAGGAGCCAGGGAGAAAGTGCAGGTTGCCCCTTGTTTTTTCCATGTTGTGCTCTGTCTCTTCAATTTCTCTGTAGGCTCCAATTTTTCCCTTCAGGTCCTTCCTGGGTTCCAGGAATTCATCTCTCTCTTTCCTTTCTTCCCCAAATTGTTATTTTCCAGTGTCTATAGTAATTTAGTTTAGTTTTGTTTTTTTTAATGATACCAGGGATTGAACTTGGGTCCTGTGCTTTCGGGGCAGGTGGCAGAACCACTGAGCTAAATCCCCAGCCCTGTAGTAATTTAGTTTTTAATGATGTCTATTCTACTTTGGCCTATTTCATTTCTTGTTTTTTATATTGAATGTATTATCTCCATACTAATATTATTTTGTTTTTTTAGTTTTCTTAATCCTTTTTTTCATTTCTGTGTTTTAAAGAATATTTTTATTGTGATTTTAGAAAATAAAACAAATTTTAGAAATTTCCTCTTTCTTGAATAATATTTTACTCTTGACCAAGGACTTGGTTCCTATGGTTTTATTTATTTACTTGTACTATACTTGGCTTATGTAGTCACTATGCCACTTATTTGGGTGACTAAATCCACCCATTCTATTTGACATGTTATCCCAACTGGATGTAGACATAGTAGATTTTATCTTGCTGAATCCTGGATATTTTTGTTTGCCTATAAATGTATGGGAAACAGCTAAATTACTTGGGAAGAGTTTGATCCTTTCTGGTCTTGTTTTTATAATTTGTTAGTTGGGTTCAGACCAGTGCTTGGGCTTGGGCCTTTTTTTCACTACCAAGGCAAGGTCTTTCTGAGTTCTCCATCTCATGCTTTGTGATTTATGTGTTTTTTTAGTCTGGCTTAAGAGAATGAGCACTGTTCTCAGCTCTATTTGAATACTAGATACTGTCTCCAACTCCCCTTTTCAGAGGATGCCCTCATAGGCCTCAGGTAGAGTCTATACACCCAGGCACTGATTCACACCTTATTGAATACTCCAAGGGCCCTTGGCACATGCCTGGTTTTTTTGCCTCTGTCTTCTGAACTCCAGGTGCCTTGGAATGTCTCTTCACATTTTTTATAAAGTGTTATACTTTCAGTATCTTTTGAGTTTTAAGTGTTTTCTAATTTCTATTGGGATATCTTCTTTTACCCATGAGGTATTCAGAAGTGTGTAGTTTAATTTTCAAGTTGGGAAATATTTCTGATTATCATTTTGGTGTTCATTTCCATAATTATGTGATCAGAGAAAGTACTGTGTATGATTTCCAATCTTTTAAAATATATTAAAACTTGTTTTATGGTTTAACATATGATCTATTTAAAAATTAATTTTATTGGTACATTTTAGGTACACAATATAATGACATTCATCATTGGAGATTTGTACCTTTACATAATATATCTTGATTCTTATTTTTTTCCCCATTCCCCTACCCTCCCATCAACCCCTCCACCCCTCCCTATTTATAAAAACTTAGCTTCCGTTTTTTCCTTTTCTCATATTTATTCCACTCCCCTCTTTCCTTTCCCCCAGCCCTCCCACTTCCCCTTTCCCTTTGCAACTTTTCTTCGTATTTTACATTATCTATTATATATTTTGATCCTTATTTATACTTTCAGTTTCTCATACCACAGAAACTATTTGGGATTTACACATGTGTATCCTACTTATTTCACTTAAGAGTATCACCTAAATGTGCATCCATTTAGCTATAAATGTTTCCAATTTCTCATTTTTTATGGCTGAGAAGTACTGCATTTTATTTAAAAAAAACACATTTTCTTTATCCAGTCTACAGCTGAAGGGGAATTGTGCTGTTTCCAAGTTTTAGCTATTACACACTGTGCTACTATGAACATGGGTGCACATATATTGCTGTGGTATGATTCTTTTGGGAAGATACCCAGCAGGGGAATAGCTGGGTCAAATGGGACCTCTAGTCCTAATTCTTTGAGGTATCTCCATACTGATTTCCACAGTGGTTGCACCAGTCTACACTCCTACAATCAGTGGAGCAGGGTTCCACTTTCCTTACAGCCCTGCCAGCATTTGTTATTGGTTGATTTCATGACAGCAGCCATTCTTTCTGGAGTGAGGTGGAATCTCAGCATTGTTTTCATTTGCATCTCTCAAATGACCAGCGATGTTGAACATTTTTTCATATGTTTATTTGCTATTTGTACTTCTTTGAGAAATGTCTGTTCATTTCTGATACCCATTTTTGGATTGGATCTTTAAATCTGGGAGGTCTGATTTTTTTAAAGTTCTTTATATATTCTAGATAGTAGACCTTTGTCTGAGGAACAGCTGGTAAAAATTTTTTCCCAGATTGTGGGTTGTCTCTTCACACTGTTGGTGATTTCACTTGTGGTGCAGAAACTTTATTTTTTTCCCATTAAGTTTATTGGTACATTTTCAGTATAAAATATAGTTACATTCATCATTGGGATCTTGTACCATTACATGAGCATCTTTGTTCTTATTTTTTTTCCCCTTCCCTTGCCCTCCCTTCACCTCCTCCACCCTTCCCTATTTGCAAAGACCTTGTTTCCATTTTTTTTCCTCTTCTCATATTTTTTCCTTTCCCTTTTTCCCCCAATTCCCTTGCTCTTTTAGACCTTTTCCTCCTGTTACACAATATCAGTTATACATTTTTAAAATTACAATATTAAGATCTAGGAGACATTAGCACAGATTTTATAGAATTTAAAAGGATATAGAAAGCATATTACAAAAATCTGTTTTGAAATAAATTTGACCACTTCTAAGAAGTACCTTGGAAGACAAATTAATGAAACTAACTCTGGAGGAAATATAAAATTTGAATAGAACCTATTAAAGAAAGTGTATTCCTAGCTTGAAAACCTACCTATATGACAACAGCAGGCTCATAAACATTTTAACTGATAAATTATATCAAACAATTAAAGCAGAAAAAAGAAGGAACACTTCTCTCCTCATTTTAGGAACTCAACCTTGTGCTAATCCTAAAACTAGATAAAGATAATAGAAGAAAAAAGTATGAACATAGATAGAAATTTGTTTAACAAAACAAACTATTGGAAGTCAGATCTGGCAGTATGTAGAAAGTGGTTTTGTTATAGGGATGGCAGTGTTGGTTCAGCATTGGAAGATCCACCCCCCAAAAGTCATCATTTTAACAGAGGAAAGGAAAAAGCCATATGATCCTGTCACTAGTTGGAGAAAAAGTATTGGACTAAATTCAACAGCTGTTCATGGTAAAGGCTATCAGGAGACTAGAAGTAGAACAGAAACTTCTCAACAGATTAAAGACATGTACGCCATACTTCCAGTGAGAATGCCTTATATAAATGGAGAAGATACAATGCTTTCTCCTTAAGGTGGGGAACAAGGGCAGATATGCTTACTCTTTAGCTGTCCATTAAACTTTGAAACCTAGTCCCCAGCAAAATAATCTGGTAATAAAATGATACAACTAGGATAGGATTGGCATGGCAGAAGCAAAATCTTTATATGTAGATGAAATGATCATCTACAGAGAAAATACCAAGAAATCTCTAGGAGCCCCTAGAACTTGTACTTGAATTTAGCAGGATTAGAAAACACAAGGTATATATAACAATTCAGGTCTGTGTATACTTGCTATAAATGAAGAATTGGATATTGAAATTTAAAAGTTATGTAGGAGCACAAAGGACCTAGAAAAGTTAAAAACAAAAACAAAAACAAAAACAAACCAGTGTTGGAAGACGTTTAGTACCTAATTTTAAGACTTCTTCTAAAGCTGCAGTAATCAAGGCAGTGTTGGTGTAAGGAAAGACATATAGATCATTTGAATAAAACAGAGAATCTAGAAATAGAACCACACATATATGGTCCACTGAGTTTTGAAAGACTATTTAACATTAGCATTTTATAGAATATAAACTCAATTCAAGAGTCGAGGATGAGTTAGTGTTTTCAGCAAACGGCACTAGAACACCTGGTATCCGTATATAAAAAATTAACCTCAACCCCTTTTGTCCATACATGAAAATAACTTGAAGGGATCTATGAACCTAAATAAGAAAGCCTAAAAGTATAAAACTTTAAGAAGAAATTATAAGGGAAAATGTTTATGAATTCAGGGTAGGCAAGAGCTACCTAGGATACAAAAAACATGATGTATAAAAGAAAAAAATTGATAAATGAGATTCCATCAAAATTTAGAACTTTAAATGACAGCATTAAAATGAAAAGTAGTCCTTAAACAGACCATATTTACAATGCATATAGCCTATGACCAGAATATATAAAGAATTCTTAGAGCTCATTAATAGACAACCCAATTAAAATGTAGACATAAGATGATAAATAGCCAGTATAGCACAAGGAATGGTGTGCAACTCTAGAATCAGAAAAATACTAATAAGTACAATAATAAGATTGAATTATACACTCATTAGGGAGATGAAGTTAAAAGTTTTCAAAGCCTTGTCATGACTTTTTCTTTTTGTTGGATTCTCTCCCTTTGGGTTTAATTTGTCACTCCCAATGGATTTATTCTGCTGGGTTTCCTGGGGTTGTGATCCTCATTGTCTTTTCCTAGGGTATTGTCTAAAATTTTTTGGAGTGCCAGTTTGGTGTTCATGAAGTTCCCAAGGAGCTCTTTATCATGAAAGTATCTTATTTCTCCATTGATTTGAAAGATAGTTTTGCAGGGTACATCAGTCTGGGTTGGAGGCTGTTTTCCTTTAGGGGTTGAAATACATCACTCCAAGCTCTTCTTGCCTTGAGGGTTTGCATTGAGAAGTCTGCTGTGATTCTGATGGCCTTTCCTTTGTATGTGATTTGTTTCTTTTCTTTCAATGCTTGTAGAATTTTGTTCTTCTGTTGGATTTCTGGAATCCTAACTATTATATGCCTATGTGTAGATTTTTTTTTGATTAAGTCTAGCTGGAGTCCTATATGCCTCATTTATCTGTATGTCAAGTTCTTTTCCCCTCCTTGGGAAGTTTTCTGCCATCACTTCTGTGAACAGTTATTTTATGTCATCTGCACTCTCTAATCTTTCTTCATTGACTCCAATCAACCTTATGTTATTCTTCTTTGCATCGTCTAGCAGCTGCTGGATTGATTTCTCATGTTCCCTTACAATTTTAAAGCAACTTTTCTTTTCCTCTTCACTAATTGCAATCTTATCTTCTATATGTGAAATTCTATCCTCACATTGGTTCATTCTGCTGTGCAGACTTTTGATGGAGTTTTTAATCTCCTGGAAATCTGTTTTGCATCTATTTTATGGATTCCATTTGTTTCCTATGTTGGGATTCCATTATGTTCCTCAGATCCTCTATTTTTTTTATCTGTTTCCTCTCTAGATTTATTAATCATGTCTTGCACCATGAGAAAAATCTTTGCTGTTATCTGAGTAATTATTTCTGATTTCCTTTTTCCCAGATCCTCTTTTGTTGCCAGTTCAGAGAGTCCAGGTGATTGAGTATCAGAGTGTTCCATCTTGTTTCCCTTTGGGGTTGCTGTAGGTGATCTGGAACTCTGTTTTTGAGGCTTGTTTATGTGTTCTCTCATTTCCACGGTGGGGGTGTGTGTGCTTCTGGTGCCCACATGGCTCACCTTCTCTGCCCTAGGAGCTTGGGATGGCAGCAGGGGAGCTTCCTTCCAGGTTCTGGGACCGGCTCAGCTTCTCTGCCCTAGGAGTGTGGGATGGCAGTGGGGAGCTTCCTTCTGGTGCTGGGACTGGCTCACCTTCTCTGCCCTAGGAGCCTGGGATGGAGGCAGAGAGCTTCCTTCCGGGTGCTGGGGCTGGTTGAGCTTCTCTGCCCTAGGAGCCTGTTATGGCAGTGGGCGAGCTTCCTTCCGGGTGCTGGGACCGGCTGAGCTTCTCTCTGTGCAGAAGCTTTTTAATAAGAAGAGATCCCACTTGTTGATTCTTTGTGCTAGTTCACGCACAACTGAGGTTTTGTTCATGAAATCTTTTCCTACACCAATGTCGTCAAGAGTTCTACCTAACCTCTCTTCCTGCCAGTTTAGTGGTTCTGTTTTATTTTTATTTTATTTTTCATTTTTTGGTACCAGGGATCAAACTCGGGTCCTTATGCTTGCGTAGCAGGCAGCAAGCTTCTGTTTTAATATTTAGATCTTTAATCCATTTTGATTTTAGTTTAGTGCATGGTGAGAAATATAGGTCTAGTTTTAATTATTGGGAAGTTGAAACCCAACTTTTCCAGCACCATTTATTAAAGAGGCTATCTTTCCTCCAGTGAGGAAGTTCGGCTCCTTTGTCACAGATGAGGTGGCTGATTGTGTCTGGAGTTGTTTCTGCATCTTCTAATTGGTTCCACTGATCCTTGGATCTCTTTCTTTGCCAGTACCATGCTGTTCTTATAAGAGTAGTTTGTAGCATAGTTGCAAGTTGAGGATTGTGATACCCCCTACCTTGTCTTGGTTGCCTAGAATTGCTTTTGCTATTCTGGGTCTCTTCCTATTCCAAATGAATTTTTGGATTTTTTTCTCAAGGTCTGTGAAGTATACTGCTGGAATTTCAATTAGAATTGCATTGACTCTGTAGAGCAGTTTTGAAAATATGGCCATTTTTACTATATTGTTTCTTCCTACCTAGGAGCAAGGGATATCTTTCCATTTTGTGACATCCTCTTCGATCTCTTTTTTCAGAGTGCTATAGTTTTCAGAGTAAAGGTATTTGGTTTCTTTCCTTGGTTGATTCTTAGGTATTTCATTTTTTTGGATGCTATTGTAAAGGGAGTTGTTTCTCCAGTTCCTTTTTCAGTGAGCCTGTTGTTCATGTAGAGGAAAGCTATTGATTTTTGTGTGTTCATCTTGTATCCAGCTACTTTACTGAATTTGGTTATTAAGTCTAGAAGACTTTTGGTGGAGTTCTTGGGGCCTTCTATATAGAATATCATGTCATCTGTGAATAATGACAATGTGACTTCTTCTTTTCCTATCTTTATTCCTTTTATTTCTTTATTTTGTCTAATTGCTGTGGCTAATATTTCTAGAACTATATTAAACAGGAGTGGTGATAGTGGACATCGTTGTCTTGTTCCTGATTTTAGTGTGAAGGATTTCAGTTTTTGACCATTTAGTATGATGTTGGCTGTTGGTTTTTCATAGATGGCTTTTATCAGGTTGAGGTAGAGACTGTCTATTCCAATGTTTTGTAGGGTTTTTTTTTTCATCATGAATGCATGTTGGATTTTGTCAAATGCTTTTTCTGCATCTACGGAGATGATCATATGGTTTTTGTCCTTGGCTCTATTAATATAGTGTATTACATTGCTTGATTTGTGTATGTTGAACCATTGCTGCATCCCTGGGATGAATCCCACTTGGTCATTGTGTATGATCTTCTTGATGATCTGCATATCTTTTTAAAATTAAGTTTATTTATTGGTACATTTTAGGTATACAATATAGTTACATTCATCATTTGGATCTTGTTCCTTTACATGATGTATCTTGGTTCTTATTTTATCCCCATTCCATGGCCCTCCCTTCATCCCCTCCACCCTTCCATATTTACAAATAATTTGTTTCCATTTTTTCCTTTTCTCATATTTTTTCTTTTCCCTTCTTTCCTTTCCCCTATCCCTCCCATTTCCCCTATTCCTTTAGACCATTTCTTCCTATTTTACAATATCAATTATACATTTTGATTCTTATTTACACTTTTAGTTTTTCACATTAGAGAAACTATTTGGTATTTACACATGTGTGCCCTATTTATTTCACTTAAGAGTATGGCCTCAATGCACATCCTCTTATCAATAAATGTCTCTAGTTTCTCATTTTTTGTGACTGAGTAGTACTCCATTTCATTAAAAAACCACATCTTGTTTATCCAGTCTCCAGTTGATGGGCAATTGGGCAGTTTCCAAGTTTTAGCTATTACAAGCTGTGCCACTATAAACATGGGTGAGCATATATCACTGTGGTATGATTCTTTTAATTCTTTTGGGAAGATACCCAGCAGAGGAATAGCTAGGTCAAATGGGACTTTCAATCCTAGTTGTTTGAGGTATCTCCATATTGATTTCCACAGTGGTTGCACCAGTCTGCAGTCCTACCAACAATGAAGAAGAATTCCTTTCTTCCCACAACCCCACCAGCATTTGTTATTGATTGATTTCTTGATAGCAGCCATTCTTTCTGGGGTGAGGTGGAATCTCAGTGTTGTTTTCATCTGTATCTCTTGAATGATCAGTGATGTTGAACATTTTTTCATATGTTTATTTGCTGCTTTTTCTTCTTTGTCTGAGAAATGTGTGTTCATATCAGATACCCATTTTTGAATTGGGTCTTTATATTTGGTAGGTCTGATTTTTTTGAGTTCTTTATATATTCTAGATAGTAGACCTTTGTCTGAGGAACAGCTGGTAAAATTTTTTTTCCCACATTGTAGGTTGTCTTTTAGCTCTGTTGGTGGTTTCTCTTTCAGTAAAGAAGCTTTTTAATAAGATGAGATCCCATTTATTTATTCTTTGTGCTAGTTCCCATGCTACTGAAGATTTGTTCATAAAATCTTTTCCTATGCCAATGTCTTTGAGAGCTTTACCTAACTTATCTTCCAGCAAGTTTAATATTTCTGTTTTAATATTTAGATCTTTAATCTACTTCAATTTTAGTTTAATGCATGGTGAAAGATAGGGGTCTAGCTTTAATCTTTGGCAAGTTGAAATCCAGTTTTTCCAACACCATTTATTAAGAGGCTCTATTTCCTCCAGTTAGGATGGTTGGCTCCTTCATCAAAGATGAGGTAGCTGAGTATGTCTGGAGTTGTTTCTGCATCTTCTAATCTATTCCACTGATCCTTGGGTCTGTTTCTTTGTCAGTACTATGCTGTTTTTATCACAGAGACTTTGTAGTATAGTTTCAAGTTAGGGATTGAAATACCCCCTGCCATGTCTCTGTTGCTTAGAATCGCTTTTGCTATTGTACGTCTCTTCTGGTTCTAGAGGAATTTTTGGATTGTTTTCTCTAGTTCTGTGAAATATACTGTTGGGATTTCATTTGGGATTGCATTGACTGTGTATAGCAGTTTTGGAAGTATGGCCATTTTCACTATATTGGTTCTTCCTACCCAGGAACAAGGGATGTCTTTCCATTTTCTTATGTCCTCCTCAATCTCTTTTTTCAGAGTGTTATAGTTCTCAATGTAGAGGTCTTCTGCTTCCTTTGTTAGATTGATTCCTAGATATTTCATTTTTTGGATGCTATTGTGAAAGGGATTGTTTCCCTAATTTCTCTCTCAGTGAGTCTGTTATTTGTGTTTACAAGAAGGCTATTGATTTTTGTGTGTTTACCTTGTATCCAGCTACTCTACTGAATCTGGCAATTAAGTCTAGAAGTCTTTTGGTGGAGTTTTTGGCTCTTCTATGTAGAGTGTCATATCATCAGCAAATAATGACAGTTTAACTTTTTCTTTTCCTATCTTTATTCCTTTTATTTGTTTCTCTTTTTTAATTGCTGTGGCTAATGTTTCCAAGACTATATTGAACAGCAGTGGTGGTAGTGGGCCTCCTTCTCGTGTTCCTGATTTTAGCATGAAGGTTTTCAGTTTTTGACCATTTAGTATGATGTTGGCTGTTGGTTTTTCATAGATAGCCTTTATCAAATTAAGATAAAGACCATCTATTCCAATTTTCTGCAGGGTTTTATCAGGAATGGGTGTTGAATTTTGTTAAATGCTTTTTCTGCATCTATTGAGATGATCATATGGTTTTTGTCCTTGACTCTGTTAATATAGTGTATTACATTTATTGATTTACATATGTTGAACCATCTTTGCATCCCTGGGATAAATCTGACTTGGGCATGGTGTATGATCTTCTTGATGATCCTCTGTATTCTGTTTGCCAGTATCTTATTGAGGATTTTTGCATCTATGTTCATTAGGGAGATTGACCTGTAGTTCCCTTTTTTGGTTGGGTCATTCCCTGGTTTTGGAATCAAAGAAGCACTTGCTTCCAGGAATGAATTTGGAAGTGTTGCTTTCCTTTCAATTTCATTGAAAAGTTTAAAGAGTAATGGCAATATTTCTTCTCTAAATGTCTTGTAGAATTCAGCAGTGAGGCCATCAGAACCTGGACTTTTCTGTGTTGGTAAATTTTTAATTACATTTTTAATTTCACTGATTGTAATTGGGGTGTTTGATGATCTGCATTCGGTTTGACAGTATCTTATTGAGGATTTTTGCTTCTCTGTTCATTAGTGAGATTGTCCTACAGTTCTCTTTTTTGGTTGGGTTTTTCTCTGCTTTTGGGACCAAGGTGATTCTTGCTTCCAGGAATGAATTTGGGAGTATCCCTTCCCTTTCAATTTCATTGAAGGGTTTAAACAGTAGTGGCAATAGTTCTTCTCTAAATGTCTTGTAGAATTCAGCAGTGAAGCCATCAGGACCTGGGCTTTGCTTAGTTGGTAAGTTTTTAATTACATTTTCAATGTTTTTGATTGATATTGGGTTGTTTAGAATTTTTAGGTCTTCTTCATTCAACTTTGGAATTCATAACATATCTAGAAATCTGTCTGTTTCTTCTGTTTTTTCCATCTTATTGACATATAAGTTCTTTTTTTTTTTTTTTTTTTGGTAGCAAGGATCGAACTTGGGTCCTTGTGCTTGCGAGGCAGGTGGTGGAACCACTGAGCTAAATCCCTGGCCCGACATATAACTTCTTGAAGTACGTGTTGATGATCTTCTGGTTTTCTGCTGGGTCCATTGTAATTTCACCCTTTTCATTCCTAATTACATGGATTTGAGTCTTTTCTTTCCTTTTTTTTTCATAAGGTTGGCTAAGGGTTTGTCAATTTTGTTTATTCTTTCAAAGAACCAACTCTTTGCTTCACTGATTTTTTGTATTGTTCTCTTATTCTCCATTGTATCGATGTCTGCTCTGATCTGTACAATTTCCTCCCTTGTATGAGCTTTGGGTTTGTCCTGCTCTTCTTTTTCTAGAAGGTTGAGGTTCAGCATCAGGCTCTTTAATTGGGGTCACTCTGTTTTCCTAATATGAGTATTCACTGTTATGAATTTCCCTTGTAACACTGCTTTCATTGTGTCCCATAGATTCCGATATGTTGTACTGACATTGTCATTTAATTGTAGAAACTGTCTGATTTTGCTATTGATCTCCAATTTCATTGCACTATGGTCTGATAATATACAGGGGATAACTTCAACTTCTTTGCACTTACTTAAACATGTTCTGTGAGGAAGTATGTGGTCTGTTTTGGAGAACAACCTGTGTGCAGATGAAAAGAATGTGTATTCTGATTTTGTGAGGTGCAACACTCTGTAAACATCTGTTAAGTTCATTTGTCCAAAAGTTTGATTGAGTTCTAGTATTTTTTGTTTATTTTCTGTCTAGTTGATTTATCTACTTGTGACAGTCAGGTACTGAGGTCCCCCAGTACTATTGTATTAGTGCTTATTTGATTTTTCATGTCCATTAATATTTGTTTTTTTTTTTTTTGTACCAGGGATCGAACTTGGGACCTTGCGCTTGCAAGGCAGGTGGCAGAACCATTGAGCTAAATCCGCAGCCCAATATTTGTTTTATATAGTTGGGTGCACCAGTATTTGGTGCACATATATTTATGATTCTCATCTCTTACTCTTGGGTTTTTCCCTTTACAAGTATTTAGTGTCCTTCTTTGTTTCTCTTAATCAGTGTTGGTTTGAAATCTATTTGATCTGGAATGAGGATAGCTATTCCTGCTTTTTTGGGGGTTCCTGTTACATGGAATATTGTTTTCCACCCTTTAACTTTCAGTCTATGAGTTTCTTTTTGAATTAAGTATGTTTCTTGTATGCAGCATATTGTTGGATCTTGCTTCCTGACCCATTCTGCCAGTCTATTTCTTTTGATTGGTGAATTGAAACCATTAACATTGATGGTTATAACTGATATGTATTGTCTTATCTTTGTCATCACTTTTTCTTTTTGTTGGCTTTTCCCCTTTTGTGTTTAATTTCTTGTTGTGCCCAGTGGATTCATTCTGCTTTGCTTCCTTGGGTTGTGATCCTCATTTTCTTTTCCAAGAATATTGTTTAAAGTTTTTTTGTTGTTGTTGGCTGTTTTTTTTTTTCTTTGTAGCAGGGCTCGAACTTGGAGACTTGCGCTTACGAGGCAGGTGGCAGAACCACTTAGCTAAATCCCTGGCCCTGTTTAAAGTTTTTTGGAGTGCTAGTTTCATATTCATGGAGTTTCTCAGGTGCTCTTTTCATGAAAGTATCTTATTTCTCCAATGATTTTGAAAGATAGTTTTGCAGGTTACATAAATCTGGGTTGGAGGTTGTTTTCCTTTCAGGCTTGAAATACATCACTCCAGGCTCTTCTGCCCTGAGGGTTTGTGTTGAGAAATATGCTGATTCTGATGGGCTTTCCTTTGTACGTGATTTGTTTCTTTTCTCTAACTGCTTGTAGAGTTTTGTTCTTCAGTTTGGGTTTCTGGAATCTTAGCTATTATATGCTTACATGTAGATTTTTTTGATCATGGCTAGTTGGAGTTATATGCCTCACTTATCTGTATGTGAAGTTCTTTTCCCCTGCTTGGGAAATTTTCTGTCATTACTTCATTGAACAGTTTTTAATGTTGTTTGCATTCTCTCCTGTTTCTTCGTTTACTCCCATCAGTTTTGTTATTCTTCTTTGCATCATGTAGCAGCTGCTGGATTGATTTCTCATGGTCCTTTACTATTTTTAAGAAATTTTTCTTTTCTTGGTCACTAATTGCAATCCTGTCTTCTATATCTGAAATTCTATCTTCAAATTGGCTCATTCTGCTGGGTAAACTTTCAATGGAGTTTTTTGTTTTTTGTTTTTTTGTTTTTGTACTGGAGATCGAACTTGGATCCTTGTGCTTGTGAGGTAGGCGGTGGAACCACTGAGCTAAATCCCCAGCCCTCAGTGGAGTTTTTAATCTCCTAGAAATGTGTTTGCATCTGTTTTATGGATTCCATTTGTCTTCTATATTGAGTTTCCATTATGTTCCTCAGCTCCTTTATTTTTTTAATCTGTGCTTGCTCCAAATTTATTAATCATTTTTTGCATTATGGGCACAATTTCTATTGTTATGTGAGAAATTATTTCTGATTTCATTTTTTCCAGATCCTCCTTGGTTGCCAGTTCAGGGAGTCCACATGGTTGAGTACCAGATTATTCCATCTTGTTGCCCTTTGTGGTTGTCTTAGGTGATCTGGAAGTCTAGTTTTGAGACTTATTTACATGTCTTCTCATTTCAACAGATGCAGCCTGTTGCATCTTTGTTGAGGGAACTTTTTGCTTATGCCATGGTCTTCAATTGTCAGCAAGCCACCCAGAGGCCTTTTCTCTGCTGCTCACTCCGATGGTATCAGGGCAGGCCTCTGGCTGTTGCTTGTGTGCCTGTGCAGCTCTTTTCCAGGCAGGCCTTAGGGGCTGGACCTGTGGATCCCAGCTGCTGGGATCTAGGGTGGGCCCTGGCTAGGACCTGCCTGCAACCATGCCACTCTGGTCCCTGCAGGATTCTCCCTGGGATCTGTGTGCACTTACCAATGGTATTGGGGCAGCCCTCTGGATGTTGCTTGTGTGCCTGTGCAGCTCTTTTCCAGGGAGGCCTTTGGCTGGGCCTGTGGGTCCCAGCTGCTGGGGTCGGGCTGGGGCACTGGCTAGGATCTGCCCACAACCGTGGTGCTCTGGTTCCTCAGGGCTTCTTCTTGGGGTCTTCATGTACTTTGAATATGATCTATTTTGATGACTGTTCCATGTGTACTTGAAAACAAGGTGTATTTAGCAGATGTTGGACACAGTGTTTTATATATGTCTTCTAGATCAAGTTGGCTTTTATTACTGTTTGTATCTTCTATAACCTTATAAATGTCCTAGTCTACAAATTCCTGAGAGAAGAGTTGAATTCTCTAATTATAATTATAGATTTTATAGTATTTTTTCAGTTTTGTTTTTCCCTCCTGAATATTAAAGCTGTGTGTAATGGTGATGCTTGCACATTAGGATTGCCATATCCTCTTGATGAATTAACCCTTTTATCATAAAACATCCTTCTTCATCCTTGGTAATATCTGGGTAGGGGAAGTGGGAGGGGAAGGGGAAAGGAAAGAAGGGAAAGGAAAAATTATTAGAAAAGGAAAAAATGGAAACAAAGTCTTTGTAAATAGGGAAGGGGGGGAAGGGGTCACAGGGAATGGGGGAAAAATAAGAACCAAGATACATCATGTACAGGTACAAGCACCCAATGATAAATGTAAACATATTGTATACCTAAAAAAAAATGAATTTAAGCAAAAAAACCCTACTTTGTCTGATATAGATATAACCACTTCACCTTTTTTTTGATTCTTTTTTACATGGTATATTTTATTAATCCTCTAACTTTTAACTTATATCTGATTCTGATAAGTTAAAAATACATACCATAAGCCCTAGAACAACCAATAAAATATAGGAAAGATGTATAATAAATAATATAAAAGTAAGTTATAGATAGAAAAATTTTAAAATAACTGAAAACTATAAAAAAGAATAAAATTGAAATTCTGGGACCAGGTATGTTGACACAGTCTTATAATTCCAGCACTCTGGAAAGCTGAGGCAGGAGAATTGCAATTGTGAGCCCAGCCTGGACAATTTAGAGACTTACTGAGACCATGTCTCTAAAAAATAAAGAAAAACTTTGTGATATAGCTCAGTGTGAAACCCTGGGTTAAATTCGTAATGCCACCAAAGAATAAAAATAAAAAGAAAGAATTGAAATTAAGAGCAAAGTGGATGGCTTAATAGCAGAAGAGAGAATTAAACATAGCTGAAGAGAGAATTGGTCAATTAGCATATAGGTCAGGAAATACCTAAGAGTGAAGCTCAGAGTGCTAAAAGTATAAAAATGCAAAATAATTTAATTCTTAATAGTGAACCTTTATTCTTAACTTCCATGACATATGGAATATGTTCACAATACTTTCATGTTTTGCCTTCTACAGAATGAGCTTTCAAAAGCTTTTCTTTGACTTCGATAATCAGATGAAAACATTAAACCATAATTGAGATTATTATAATGGTTACTCTCCCCTCTCTCATAAAGATATTGCCACTACTCTACAATTAACATCTATCTTGCTAAACAGTAAAAGGACACTTTATAAATTTGGAAACTAAAAATTTACTGCCAAAGAACTGATAGATTAAAGAGGAAATCCAAGAGGATATTAAACAACATTTAGATCAGACAAGGGTAAAAATATTACACATCAACCCTTGTGGAATAAAGATGAGACTTAGCAGTAAGTTAGAGTATTACATACATATACTAAATGCATAATATTGGGAATTCTAACCAATACAACAAGCAAGAAAAATAAATTCAGGCATAAAATAACATAAAGACCAAATTACCTTTATTTGTGGACAATATGATTGTCTACATATCTAAGGGAAATCACAAAAAAACTATTAGAATGATACAGTTCATAACATTGCTATATATATATATATATATATATATATATATATATATACACACACATATATATATACTTTTTTTTTTTTGGTGCCGGGGATCAAACTTGGGTCCTTGTGCTTCCGTAGCAGGAGGTGAAACCACTGAGCTAAATCCCCGGCTCCATAACATTGCTATATACTAAGACCAATGTCTATAAAACAAGCTCCCATTTCTATTTGCAACACCAGGAATAAATCTAAAAAGAAGAGAGGAAACCTTTAAGGGAGAAATTACAGAATATATTATCACTTACAAAAGATGTCCCCAAATAAATGAGAACACCTGCCATATTTATAAATTTGAAGATTCAGTATAAACAAATAGCAGTTTTACCTAAAAGAACCTATAAATCCATTACAATCCCAGTAAAAATTTTAATACTGTATGTATTTTTTTTCCATTTAGTTTATTGGTACATTTTAGGTACCCCATCATTGGGATCTTGTACATTTACGTGATGTATCTTGGTTCTTATTTTTCCCCCATTTCCCTGAATACTGTATGTATTTTCACTGACCTTGAAAAATTAATTCCAAAATAAGGTTGAATTTTTTTATTGGTTTTCCTTCCTAAAACTTTATTTCTTTTAATGATCTATAGGATTAAGAGCAATTTATTTTTCCAAATATTGTCCATTACTCATTTATTATGTGGCCATAATAAGACATTGTAGGAGTGATAAATTGATACACACTAGAGCAACAGAAGACAGTAGAGATCGTAGAAAAAGAAGCAAGCACAAATATTAAACTTGAGCTATGAAAGCAGCAGCAATGAAGATTATTGAAGGAAAAGAAGAAAATAATTTTCTATATAAAATTATGTAAATAATATATACAAAAATGAATTCCAGATAAATTAAAATCCTAACTAGAAACAAAACTTTAAAACTTATAGAAGAAAATTAAGGAGTATATCTTGGATAAGTGGTAGATTTCTTAAGATTTAAAAACCCTGCAAATGGGCTGGGGATTTAGCTCAGTGGTGCTGTGCCTGCCTTGCAAGTGCAAGGTCCTGAGTTAGATCCCTGGTACCAAAAAAATCCCCCCCCAAAAAACAAAAAAATAAAAATAAAATAAAACCCCTGCAAATATGACCAAATTTGATTAAAATTTCTGCTTAAAAAAGACACCAGGAGAAAAATTAAAAGACAAGCCACAAAGATTTTTGGAAATTCCTTTTGCTGACTGACTCTAGAAATCACTCTTTTTCCAGCTCCTTCTCTGACATTTTGTCCCATAAAATGCTAGTTGCCTTGGCTTCCTTCCACTCCAAATTCTGTCTGCTCAACTTAGACTAAATTGGACTTTCTCTGGGTTCCACCTCCTTGCCTTGGGTGTTGGAAACTCACCTTGGAAGTAAGCTGGGCAATCTCAGAGGGCTCCTCATTTTACTTTCTTCCTTCAGAATCACTGTCTTATACCACCTTGTCCATCATTTTACATACTCTGTTTGCTTTTCTAGTTATTTAAGATGGGAGATTGTATCTGGTGTCTTTATTCCATAATGACTGGAAGTGGCCTTAATATCATTTTTATATAACCTATTAAAAAACTATGAAGTAGTAGTGTAAAAATATGGGCTAGGAATGATAAACACAAAATTTGGGAGAGGAATTCCTTAGAGGGAAAGAGAAGAAAGAATTACTCTGAAATTGGTAATTTTTACAAGCAAGAAGGGCAAAATTTTAGAAACCTTTGAAGGTTAGTGGTAGGCACATAGACATTCACCATGCTGTTCTTTGTACTCGTATGTTTGAAATATTTTATAACAAAATATAAGGATATAAAAAGAGTCTAAAGAATATTATTTAAAGGGCATTCTGGAAAGATTGACAGGTGAAATAGAGTCATGAGTGTTTCTGCAAGCTGACTAAGGCAGAAGGCACTGTTGGATGGGAGCAAGAGAGTAGATGATGGAAACTCCTTCCCTACACTTTAGACCTAGAGAACGACTGTGACTTCCTTGCTGGTGCTTTCTTACTGGTACTTTCCATTCTTGGACAAATTTTTCTTTGATGAAACCTTTCAAACCCCAGCCTCCACAAACACCCCCAGTTACCTGTACCTCCACTCTGGGTCACCACTGCCTAGTTCTGGGAGACTGAGCTATTGGGTCACTGTTCCTCTCTCAGTTATCCAAATAGATGACCTTCCTTTGACCTTGGGCTTAGTTCCTTGTGCTACTTTCCTTTGATGATCATCTCTTGCCTTGATGTTTGCATGAGCTGTGCTTCTGGTCTTCCTTCTTCACGGTCATCCCCTACCTCATCTAGTCTTAATCCCAGTAGCTGGAGACATCCTTTCAAAACAATGGGTCCTGTCCAAGTCCTCTGGTGGCTGCTCATCTTGCTCAGAGAAAAACCAGACTCTCTTCATTGTCTTCAGAACCCTGCACAGTGTGGCTCCCACCACCTCCTCTTCTACTATTCTACTCACCATCAGGGGCCCTCCCAGTGCTGCTGGAACTGACTGGGTATACTTCTGCCTCAGACCTGCTGCTCCCTGTACCTGGAATGTTTTTACTCCATATATCTACACAGCATCTTCTTTCATCGTTATGTCTTTATTCCTCAGTTGTTGCCTTCTTTACGAGGCCATCCCAGACAACTTCATTTAACACTGTCTTCTCCACCCTTACAGTACTCTCTCTCTCATACAGCTTCTTTTCATTCTCATTTATACTACATAGTTTATTTTCAAATTTTGTCCATTGCCTGTCTCTTTCCACTGGGACAATCTCTATGAAGATAGGAATTTTTATTTCTTCTATTTACTGCTGTAACACAAGTGCCTGGAAGAGAGCTGGGAGCAGAGAAGATGAGATCATTTACTTTCAGAATGACTGGAGGGTGTTTGTGCTAACATGAGGTTATTCCACAGTTCCCCTCCCCTTGCTACCCCATCTGTGGCTGCCCCCACCCCAGGCACTTTCTGTTCCCACAGCCATTTCTTCTGCACTCTTCTCTGCCCTGTCTTAGTCCATTTGTGCTGCTATAACAAAATAATAGAAGACTGGCTAATTTGTAAGGATGAGAAAATTATATTTTACAGTTCTGGAGGCTAGAAGTCCAAGATCAAGGTCCTATCAAGTTTAGTATCTGATGAGGGGGTTACTCTGTTTCAAGATGGTGCCTGTGGCCATGTCCTCTGGAGGGAATGAATGTTATGTTCTCACATGACTGAAGCACAGAAAAGAATGAACCCACTCCACCAAGTGTTTTTAGAAGGACTTTAATCCTTTCAGGAGGGATCTGCCCTCATGACTTAACCACCCTGGAAAGGCCTCACCCCCTAAATCAGTACTAATGTCAGCTAAGCTTTTCTTTCCACACTAAACATGGCTAAGACGCACCAAAAGCTTATGCCTGGGTCCCCACTAGTCCATGTGGGCGTTCCTATCTGTGGGTGGCTCTCCACGTGGGGATGCAGGGATCCAGTTGGACCACAGCGGTGGCACCTTCAGTTCATGCCTCCAGAGTGGCTCTGGCTTTCACTATTCCAGCTGGCACTTTGCTGCAAAGGACGCTGGGGAATAGGGATTTGGGTGGGCAAATATGAATAATATTTGTCATCTTCATCATCATAGCTTTAGTAACAAGCACAAATCTCAGTTGATAAATATGTGCAAAAAAATGCAACTTTCTTTTTTTTTTTTTTGGTACCAGGGATCAAACTCAGGACCTTGTGCTTGTGGGGCAGGTGGCAGCACCACTGAGCTAAATCTCCAGCCCCGCAACTTTATTTTTTCTAAAATATAATTTCCATTTTTAGTATCAATCTGCCAAAATGGAAGAATTTGCATTTTACTAGCTTTGGGGGTCCTTATTTCCTCTTTTCTGGGTGTGGGGGGACTGGGGGTGAAGGAGTAAATAGTCCCCGATGGCGGTGACTCACACTGGCACCATGGTGAAGGCCATCATCTGGACTAGGTCCTGACCATCAGCCAAGCAAGGAGATGCAATATGCTTGCACTGTTTGATAATAATGGCACCAAAATAAATCACAATATAATCAACATTTATTGAGCATTCAGTGTATGCCAAGCCCACCATTAAATGCCTTCTATTTCTAACATCTCTATTAATTATAACAACAACTCTATGTGTATTTATTTTTAGTCTCATTTTCTGTCAGAGCCACTGAAGCTTAGCAAAGTAAAGGAACTTACATGGGTCCCAGTTAGCAAGTGATAGCTGAATTTCAGATGCAAGCCTGCACCCAAAGTCTTGCCTTGACCAGTGTATCTTCTGGCCTCTTTGCAACACCCCTGGTGGCTCATTGGCCAAGAGTGGGGCTGCCCGTCCCCTTCCTCCCCTGCCTGGCAGAGACTGGGTGCTACATGGTGCTCCCACTGTCACCCTCTTCCTTGGAAACTGGTGGCCCACTCTGCTTCTGCACGGCCCTCTCACCTCCCTGCAGAGTCTTAGTCTCTGTCTGCTTCCCTCTCTCAGCTTACTTTTTAAAATAAAATACAAATTTAGCCAAGAGTTCATACCACAAAAAGGGAAGAAGCGAGCACCAGCAGCAACCAGAACCTAGGAGTTAACACCCCATCACTGGGTACATGGGCTTTCCAAAGAGGGAGGGGACAGAGGCTCCTTGGGTTTGCGCTCTTGGGGGGTCTCCAAGCTGCCCCTCCTGACCACCACACTCATGCTGAGACTAGACCTTCCAGGCTCTTCCCTAAACAGGGAGTGCCTTTCCCCTCAGGTAGAAGTCCTGTGGCTTCAGGGAGGCCTCCCAGCTCTAAGCTATCTGATATGAGAGGACTACTTTGGATTAACAAATTCCAAATACTACATGAATCCACTTTAAAAAGTTAAGTGTCTAACGTTCACATCATAGCATGGCTGGGTTGGGTTGAAATGACTAGCTCAGATCAAGACTTTTGGGGAACAGTTGGTTTTTGGGGACAGTGGGGAGTGGGCAGAGGAAAGCTGGACTGTGGTGCAGGGGGCTGTGAGATGTCTCAAAGACCTCATGTCTCTCCATAGGTGAGGATTCCATCAGCACCTTGGGCCTGATCCTCAGTGTGGGGCTGTCGCTGCTGCTTGTGTCCATCCTTGGCTACAGCCTGGCCAAGTGGTACCAGCGTGGGTACTGTTGGGAGGGTGAGTGAGCACTGGGGCTTGTCACCCCAGGTCTGCCCCACCCCTCCTCCCCTGTAGCAGTTGGCAAGTCTAGGAGAGGCAGCAAGCCATTCGGCATGGTGGGATGCAAAAATATTTCCTGTGGTGGTTGGAGTGGTTGTAAATTTGAGTGGGTGGCTAAGCAGTTGAAGTGGTTGGGGTGGAGCAGTGGGGCCTTATCGAGAGAATGGGAGGGTCCTCCCACCCCAGGAAGCAGTTGGTGTCCTCTTCCCTTACAGCCTGCAGGAGTTCATTCAAGGGGCCTGTGTGGGCCCCAAGGCCAAGGACAACAGGCTAGAAGCCAAGCTTCAACTGGCTCTAGCCTGTCTCCTTGTGTATTCCTGCCCCTGTCCATGAGTCTTGGCCCACTTTTAAGCCTGCTGATGTTCCAGCTTCCCTGGGAGTCTCGTGGAATTTGCTGTGTTGTTCTCAACTCTGAGACTTAGCTGTACTTTTCACAGGGCCCTGGGAAAGCTGGAAAGGCATGCTGGCATGCCAAGAGACAGATAAAATTTTCCAGCTCTGCAGTTAACTTAAACAGATATTCCATGAATATTTTTTGAGCACCTAGTATGTGCCAATACACTTTGCTCTAATATGATTTTCTTTAAAATTCCATGTGAAGAGAAAGTTATTGGAGCCTTGATTATTTAAATAGATGAAGACATGAGGCTAAAATCACAGAGTTGGAAAGTGGTAGAATTTGGATTCAAGCCTAGATCTGGTTCTTTGGGGGCTCTAGACTAAGACTGCCTCCTTGTCAGGGTATCAGGCCTCCTAATGGGAGGGCCTTGAAAGAGCTAGGACCCTCCCGTAGCATCCTGAGGCCAGCTCCCTCTCCCACTCCTCCAAGCAGGTTTAAAGAAATTCCAGATATTTCTGGGAGATGGCAAATTTCCTTGGAGGCACTAACTCTGTTTTTTTTGTCTTTCTAGGGCCGAATTTTGTCTTCAACTTGTACCAAATCCGGTGAGTAGCTCCAGCACAGATCTGGATGGGGTGTGCACTGATGGCTAAAAATAATGAAGAAAGAATCAAAGACAGAGCCATAACTTACTATTTTCCTTTCCTGTTTCTTCTTCATGCCCCTAAGCAAACCCAGAGAGAATCCTTTCAGAAAATTCCATGCATAAACACTTGAACACGGGCAGGGCCATGTGGAACCCCAATGACGGTGGTCTTTTCAGCATTTACTCTCAGGCAGGGAACATCTATCCATCCACCCACCCACCATCCATCTGTCCATCCATCCACTCATCCAACCATCCATCTGTCCTTTATTCAGTAAGGTTCTATTGCAGTCAGTGTTGTGGTCTGTTTTCCAAGGATATAAAGGTGCTGAAGCATAATCTTTGTCTTCAAACATTTCACTTTCTATGCTGGAGACAGGCCTGATTACAAATAATGTAACCACAGGCACCATATCATAAAAGGGAAGAAATTGAAGAAAGTCAGAGATTCAGGAAGCAGGAGTTAGAAAGTCCTCTTGAAGTAAGTCATTTCACCTGCTCTTTGTCACAGGGCTGGCCTGTCCCTCCTCTGCCCCTGAGAAATGAGGTGAATCTTATTTGGGGGTGAATACCATCAATGGTAGGAAGGACAGATGTTCCCTAAAATACTAAAAAGATCACTGTCATTGGGGGTTCACATAGTCCTGTCCATTTTCAAGTGTTCATGCATGGAAGTCTCCCCTCTGCCAGAATTTCTTCCCACATTCTAGTATAGGAGGAGGGATTCCAGGGAGAGACTAGAGTCTCAACTGCTGAAGCTTGATTGGATGATCTCTCTCAGGAATCTAAAGGACCTGGAGACTGAGCCACCCTTCTCCATCAGCGGCCACATTAGCAGTCCAGATGGTGGTTACATGAAGTTCTCCAATGGGCTAGTCTGATGGGAGAGGCATCTGCCATCTGGAGCCTAGGAGAGGTGAGTAGGAAAGTAGAGAGTGCCTGAGTGAGTCTAATGTCCAAGTAAGGCCCTAAGAAGGTCCAGGCACACAA